>NW_028270158.1:23470904-23784200 GCF_037043375.1 Chiloscyllium plagiosum | reverse complement strand
ACTCTCTGTAACCGTCTCCTACCCAAGCTTTGGAATTGTCTTCTTCTGCCACTTAACCTGTCCACTTCCCACTCATCATTAAAGATGCCCCATAAAACATGGTTGTTCAATTCAGCTTTTAGCGACTCTTCCTAATGTCTTTGGTGTCAGTTTATATCTCATTACATTTCTGCAGGATGTTTAACCTCTGCTGAAATTGCTGTCAATGCTGTGAGAGAGAGGAAGTATGGAGAGAAGAATTTACTCACATACAGAAATACTTCATGCAGGCTTTTGAGAAATGCCCATGCTCCCAGTGGGATAAATTTGGGAAGGTGCAGGAATGCTGCTGTGAGGTCTGTGCTGCCCTGTGAGAATGTAAGTAAAGGTTAGATCATGACAGAGTTGCTAGCTGAATGAACAGCAGGACGCTGGTCAACGGTTCTGTGCTGAATAGCTTCAGAAATCTCTTTTATTACCCACCATACTCTCTCCTTCTTTAGGACATTCATTAAAAATCTACGCCTAGAGCCATCTGACTTAATATCGCTTCATGTGACTCACTGAATATTGTGTGCAAATCTGGTCTCCCTGCTATAGGTAGGACGTTGTGAAACTTGAAAGGGTTCAGAAAATAGTTACAAGAATGTTGCCAGGATTGGAGGGTTTGAGTTATAGGGAGTGGCTGAATAGGCTAGGGCTGTTTTCCCTGGAGCGTTGGAAGCTGAGGATAGGGTAAATAGGCAAGATCTTTTCCTTGGGAAGAGGGAGTCCAGAACTAGAGGGCATAGGTTTAGGGTGAGATGGGAAGAATTTAAAAGGGACCCAAGGGGCAACTTTTTCACGCACAGTGTGGTGCGTATATGGAATGAGCTGCCAGAGGACATGATGGAGGCTAGTACAATAACAACATTTATAAGGTATCTGGATGGGTATATGAATAGGAAGGGTTTAGAGGGATGTGGGCCAGGTGCTGGCAAATGGGATTAGATTAGGTTGGGATATCTGGTCGGCATGGGCGAGTTGAACTGAAGGGTTTGTGACAGTGCTGTACATCTCTATGACTCTATGACTTCTGCTAACCACCTAGTGACACTCACTGAAATTAGAGGCTCCCTATGAATGCAAGCTATTGTTGATGTAAATTTTATGTAACGGAGAGTTTTTAACTGGAATTAATTGGAGAAATGTGAGTGTGGCTCAGTGGGTAACACTCTTGTTTCTGTGCTACATGAAGGAGAAAGTGAGGACTGCAGATGCTGGAGATCAGAGCTGAAAATGTGTTGCTGGAAAAGCGCAGCAGGTCAGGCAGCATCCAAGGAGCAGGAGAATCGACGTTTCGGGCATGAGCTCTTCTTCAGGAAATTCCTGAAGAGGGGCTCATGCCCAAAACGTCGATTCTCCTGCTCCATGGATGCTGCCTGACCTGCTGCGCTTTTCCAGCAACACATTTTCAACTCTGTGCTACATGATCCAGGATTCAAATCCCAATACAGGGTTTAATTGTTTATAAGCTGAGGCCAGCATTTCAATACAGTACTCAGGGAACACTGCACGGTTGGAGGTGCTGTTTTTTTGGAGAGAAGAAACCATCTTCTTGTTCAAGAGAATGTAAATGAACCCACAGCAGTATCTTGAAGAAGAGCAGAGGAATTTATCTCTGGCAGCCAGGCCAATTTCTATCCATCAATCAACTTCACAAATGACCACTTTGCTAACAAATACATAATTTTAAGAAACTGTTGGCAGAGATTTTAGTCTGGGATGCCAACATAACTGAAACAGAAGGATGGATTCTGCTCCTTCCATTTCCCATAATATTCTGCATTTAAAGTAAGTTATTTAACTAACAGAATTCAATTTAGTTCAAAGACCAAACATTAAAAATCAAACAGATATTTTCAAAAAAATGCCAAGTACTTTAGCCACCATGGACTCTGCTTCAGATTTTACAACCCTTGCAAGATTATTCTGTCTTAGAGAGGGACATGCTGTTTAAAATGAATCACTATTTCTTTCTCATTATAAATTGGCTGCCCACAGCCACTGTGAAATTAAGTGAATATACCTGGTTCCAAGCTGATATCATGTGACCTTCAAAGAAAAAGCTAGCTCGCAAACAGTGCTTACATCATTGTCAAGATTATTTTCTGCTAATTCAGGCCCAGGCTTCCTGGTAATAAATGAACCACTTCAATAATGCTTGAGGGCGTCTTCCCTCTTCATTTCATTCATTATTTTCTTCTTGTTTCCCTCTTGAACTTACCAAAATTGTGTTAAGGATGGCTTGTGAAGAGATGAAGTACTCTGAAGCACTGATTTCCAAATACATATGCACATGGATATATTTATATATTGTGTACAGTATTTCTATATGTATTTTTAATGTAGTTTTCAGTTAGATGTATTATTTATCAAAGATTTTCTGATGGAGGGAGAGTGTGACAGCTCTAGGCAGATTTAGTGGCCTCTTGGTGTGCTCCCTTACATAGATAATGTTTTATTGATGCTCTCAGTCATAAGCTCTGTGCAGTTTGAAATATAAATATTGGCACCACGAACAGACATGGTCTTTCTTTAGAAAGGGTTCTCCATTGTTTGTTGAGAATGGTACACTGTTACATTTATCTAATTGGGAGATTGCCACATACCTTTTCTCCCGGGATGAAAGACAAAGCTGGAATGAAATAGGTGTGAGCACTGGAGATGGTGCAGAACTGATTTACACTGACGATGCCAGACTGAGGGGTTGTAACTATCAGAGTCGGCTGGGGCTGGTGGGTTAACCCAACTGACCATTTAAAGTGATAAGTGGTTCAGTAAGGTCTCTCTCCACAGATGATGCCAGGCATGGCGAGTTTCTTCAGCATTCACTGTGTTCATTTTAATTGGCTTATAGTGGAAAAGACATTTCCATCTGTGTGGGGAGGCCAAAACTAGAGGCCATAAAATACATAACAGTTTTGAATAAATCAATACGCAACTTCACAAGAAATGTTTTACACAGGAGTGGTTACAATGTGAAACTCACTACCAAAGGGATAGTTGAGTTGAATGACAAAAAGTTATTAAAAGAGAATCGCAATAAAAGCATCAAGAAGAACTTAATAGGTGGATTAGATGTGGTAATGTGAAGCAGGAATGTAGAATAGACCAGTTGGGCTAAATGGCCTTGTTTCTTCTCAATTATCTCTTTTCAGTTGATTCAATAAATTTTAGAGAAGTCTGCCTATAAAATATAAATGGGCAGCAAAAATTGGAAAGTCAAAATAAATCCTTTATTCTCCAGTTAATTCTGGAGATACCTAGTCATTAAGGTTCCCAATTAGTCCTCATTAACAGCAGAACTCAAACTATCATCTCAATCCCTTGCCTGGTTTTAAATCTTGACAAACTTTTGCAACACTAAGCTCATGTCTAGGGATGTGTCTGGGTGATGCTGAGCCTCGCAGTGTTTGGTCACTGTTACAGGGAGATCCTGAATCCAGTATACTGGGGAAGTCTGGGCCATCCAGGCAGGTAGGGAGTATTCCACAATCTTGGAGCTCTGGAATTCACCTCCCTCTACCTCTCTGCCTCTGTCCCCTCTTTAGACCTTTCTTATAATGGCTGCGTTGACAAAGTTGTTAGTCATCGGTCCTAATAAGTCGTCCTGTAGCGTCTCAGTCCTTACTTGAATACTCTCTTGCAAAATGGTCACATGTACATTGCATGTGCTACATGCCCTATGGATATTTCACTTACAGACATCTACCACCATTAAGGTACAATAAAGCACTCAAAAGGAATCGAAAGTTGCTTTTTGTCTGATCATTCACCAAGTAACACACTGACAGACTAAAGATAATAGGCAGATGTTGTTTGAATATGACTATTTAGATCACATGGTATTGATTCCTCAATTTAAATTTTCTAATTAGAAATCTAATTAACCAAATCTGGATTCACAATTATCCACATTGGCTAAAACATCGTTTAGATTATGGACTCCTATTCACACAATTAATAAATTTCCATTTGATTAATTCACTTTAAACCTTCATTCAGGAACACTCACCATCATCTGCAGTTACTGGTTAATAAGCTGTTTTACTTTTAAGACAGAGATGAGGAGGTTTTTTTCCCTCCCCTCAGACGGTGGTGAATCTATGGAATTCCTTACAGTAGAGGGCTGTCGAGGCTGGGTTGTTACAGTATTCAAGGCTGAGATGGATAGCTTTTTAATCAATGAAGGAGTCATGGCTTATAGGGAAAAGGCAGGAAAAAGGAGTTGAGGAGTTTCAGATAAACCATGATCTCATTGCACAGTGGAGCAGAAGTGGAATAGCCTACTTCTGTTCCCACATTTAATGGTCCGGTGGTCTTATTAGAAACAGCAGAATCGTATTCCATAATCTTGAGTGACCTGGCATATTCTTCATTCTAACATTACCATCAAGCTATTGGGCCACTCTAATTCAGTGAAGGGTGTGGACTAACATGCCAGGAACAATGCCAGAAAAAGCTAAATATGTAGTGCTGACTTAGTGAAGCAACAAATTATAATTGTATGAATGCTGAACAGCAGAAGTAGCAGCAATAGATAGAGCTAAGTACTCCCGCAGCCAGCAGAGTAGGTCCTGCCACATCAGTAGGTGGTGGTGGACACTCAAACATCTAAAAGGAGGAGGAGGCACGAACATCCCCATCCTTAATAAAGGGGAATCTTCCTCATCACTGCTAATGACAAGCCTGAGGCATTGCAATTATCTGCAGCCAAAAGTGCTGAATGCATTATTCATCTCAGTCTCATGCTGAGCTCCTCAGCATTACAGAGATGGCATTTTCAGCGAATTAACGTCAATGCACTTAAGATGGGAAAAACAGCTGGACTCATTGGATGCAGTGATGTCTGTACGCCTCAACAACATTCAGGCTTTAGTTCTGAAGACCTCTGCTCCAAAACTAGCCACATCCCTGGCCAATATGTTCCAGCACAGCTGGCATCCACCATGGTCAAAACAGCTGGAAAACATCTGAATTCTGTAGGATAAGGTGAAAATGACTGCTCTTGAGATTGAGGAACATTTGACAGAGTGAGGTGACAAGGTGCCCTAATAAAACTAAAGTCAATGGGAATCAATGTACCAACTCTCTACAAGCTGGAGTTATATCCCATACAAAGGATAATGATCATGGTTGTTGGAGGCTAACCTTCTCCAGAAATTCCTTAAGGCAATGCCCCAACCTAACCATTTCAGCCCCTTCAATCCTTTATCATAAGGTCAGAGTGGAATTTTACCTGGTGGTTGCATAACATCCCACTCTTTTTACAATGCCCTCTGCAATGGAGCCACTGTTACCTGCATGCAGCAAGTGACAAGTAACATCTGTGGCACAGAATTATTAGACAATAACCACCTCCTCTTGATATTCAACAGGCTGACCCTTTGCTGAATCCCTCATCATTAATATCCTGAGGGGGTCACCATTGTCCAGAAACACAACCGCACATGCCAAAAATCACAGAGAAAGTAAGGACTGCAGTTGCTGGAGATCAGAGTTGAGAGTGTGGTGCTGGAAAAGCACAGCAGGTCAGGCAGCATCCAAGGAATAGGAGAATCGACGTTTCAGGCATAATCCCTTCATCGATTCTCCTGTTCCTCGGATGCTGCCTGACCTGCTGTGCTTTTCCAGCACCACACTCTCGATGCCTGAAAACACTATGACTACAAGAGTGAGTTGGAGGCTGACAATTCTGTGGCGATTACTTCCCTGATTGGTCAGAGCTTTCCCGTGATCTGTAAGGCACAAACAGGAAATAGATGGAATACTCACCACTTGCTTCAATGAGTGCAACTCCAACAACACTCAAGAAACTTAAGACCCTCCTGGATGAAACAACTCATTTTATTGGCAACTCAGACACCACATTAAGTATTCACTCCTACCAATACAGACACCATAGCATTGCAGCAACTCAGCAAGTCTCCTGTAGCAGCGTTTCCCAAATTAGTAGTCTCTATTATTGAGGTAATCAAGGTCAGGAAACACATGAGAACACTCCTCGCTATATATTCCTTTTCATCATTGTTAATACATTGTTTTATAGGTGTGCCATCAAAAGCATTTTATCTGGATGTATCACTACCTGGTAAGGCAACTGTACCATTCAAGATTGGAGACAGTTACAGAGAGTGATGAACTCGGTGCAGACAATCACAAAGGCCAATCTCCCATCTATAGAATCCATCTACCAGGCCCGCTGTCAAGGAAAGGCCGCCAGCATTCTCAAAGATCCATCCCACCCTGACAATGTTTTTCTACAATCTCTACCATCAGGGAGAAGGTACAGAAGCCTGAACACACGCACCAATCGGGTTTGAAACAGTTTCTACCCTACTATTGTTACAATACTGAATGGACTCACAAACTCTTAACATTTGCCTGTACCTGTGTTTTTGTTTTTGCCCCTGTTTACCTATTATTCACTCATCTATGCTACTTAACTCTGTGATCTGCCTGTAATGCTCACAAGACAAAGCTTTTCACTGTGCCTTGGTACATGTGACAATAAATTCAATTCAATTCAATTCAGCATTCTGTCATTGTGACTGGATGAACATCCTGGAACTCCTTTGCTTGTATTAAAGCTATACCACAGGCCCTGACTTAGAAGGCAATTCATCACTATCTCCTCAAGACCATTTACGAAGGGGAAGTGAGTGTTTGGCTTTCTGGTAATGCTCACAACCAATTAAGGAATTTTTATAAGTAGTCAACAATGAAATGAACAAAAATTCTTGGGGGCACCTGATCAGATTTCTCACTTTTGACTTGTTACCATGAAGGAAACTATTGCGGGTTTGGAAAGAGGTTGCAAGTTTAGGATGATCCAAGCCAATGACAGGAATTACAAATTTGGGTCAAGATTTTGAGTTGAAACACATGGAGGAAACTGGGTTTCTGGGGGCAGGTGAGCTGAATAGGAGGGGTCAGCCACGTATTACGCAAATTTCAAATCTGCATAAAACTTTGGTGTTTATTACAGTTTTTAACACATCAGTTGTCAGATAAGTGATGGGGGAAAACATTCTGACTATTCCACAACATAGCTTGTTCTTTCTTTTACTCTTTTTCCAGGAGGGAGTGGGTACTCATTATGTTACCTTACATTACTTTTAAAGTAGATCGCATGGGTTTCTGAAGGCACGTTCACAATATTTTGTTTCCCTTTTATAGTGTCAGCAAAACATGAACAGTATTAATCCAATTCTCATCCATGTTAGTGCTGATTATAAATACTTCAGATTCCAGGTTGCATTATTTCCCCACCCTTCTCTCCATCCTGGTTTTGGCTTTTTATCCTGTACACTGAGTATTTCTAAGATTTGTATATTGAAATAAAAGATCTAAGAGTTCTAACCAATCCCCACTGAAGGGTCTCTTCCAACAGACCCGTGGTAGCTCAGGCGAATGAATGATGCCCACAGTTAATGTAACATTTATGTTACTTGTGCATAAATCCTTCTCATTAGTCTTCACGATCTGAAGGAGATGTTTCCTCTTTGGATGCAAATCCAGGACAATAGATACAGAGGAGTGATTACAAAGAGTCATTTGCCCATGGGGTTCTGAGTATAAGAGGTCTTAAATTATTTTATAACTATGATTCCTGAGTTTAAATTATCACCTTGTTATCAATCCAGGGTGCTTGCTATACATTAAAACTTTGTAGAGCCATTTTATACCACTCTTGGCCTTTTTTTGTTAAAACTTTGATTTCTTTGTACATTCATGCCTTCTGACATCTGCATATACAGTCATTACTGTATCAATTTATGTGACTTTGTACATATTATTGCATGTATATGTATGTGCATAGACTTGTTTCAGTATATCATGTTAGTTATATGTACACAATAGTCTGCAGATGCTAGGTACCTTGTCAAATTTATTTTGAAAACCTGTGTATTCCACTTCCATTAAACTTCTCCCATCCATCGTACCTGTTACTTCCACCAAGAAATCTTACCAGGTTTTGCAAATATGCTCTTCCCTCTTGAAATCGCTATTGGTCTCTTGTCATCATCTAGATCTCTATATTAATAGAGTTAATTTTGATTTGGATAGTTTCTTAATATAAACGTTAAACTAATTGCTCTATACTAACACCATGCTTAAGGATCACAAATGATTTCCAATTGTTTCTATTCATTCATATCATTTGGACATTCTGGGCAAGGCCAGCATTTATTGCCTGTCCTTAATTGCCCCTGAGAAAGTGGTGGAATGCCACCTTGTTTCATTTTGGCATTCTATGTGCTGAAGCTGCTCTCACCATGCTGTTAGGGACAAGCTTGCACGATTTTGACCCAGTGACAATGAAGAAATGCTGACATGATTCAAAGTCAGGCTGGGGTGTGACTTAAAGGAGAATATTCAGCTGATGTACCTGTTGCTTTTCTTCTTACGGGTGTTAGAGGTGGTGGGATTGGGAGGTGCTGCTGAAGCAGCTTTGATGAGTTGTTTAAGGTGTCTTGTTGGTAATCTAAATCTTCTTTACCGTTATAATTGCTCTAGTATTAATGGCCATGCCTTCAATTGCATAGGTTGTAAGTTCTGGAGTACACTCCTTATGTTACTCTGACTCACTGTCTCAGTCTCGTTCTTTAAGATACTCCTTAAGACCTATCTCTTTAATAAAGCTTTTAGGCACGTGACTAAAAACCTATGGCTCGATTTCATACTTTGTTTTATAATACTTCTGTGAAGCACATTGGGAGACATAATGACATTAAAGATGCTAGATGAAAATACATCGTTGTTGAATCAACATTTTCAAATACTGCTTCATTTAGTAGATCTTCAGTAAGGAAGTGTTGGATTCAAGAAATTTTAAGCCCTCAGTTGCTCTTTCATTTATTTGGCAAATGATTTGCATGGACTAGATATCACAAGGTCGGCATTTATGGAGGAAGAACAGGCATGGGCTTGCGTTTCTCCCCTCACTAACACTTGTATTTTAATCAGCTCAACGTATTAAAGCGTTGGTTCACTTTCTGACTGCATGTTTCCAGACGCTGGTCCGGCCACACTTGGAATATTGTGTACAGTTCTGGTCGCCCCATTACAGAAAGGATGTGGAAGCATTGGAAAAGGTGCAGAGGAGATTTACCAGGATGTTGCCTGATCTGGAGGGAAGGTCTTATGAGGAAAGGCTGAGACACTTGGGTCTGTTCTCATTGGAAAGAAGAAGGCTAAGAGGGGATTTAATAGAGACATACAAGATGATCAGAGGATTAGATAGGATAGACTGAGAAAGACTTTTTCCTAGGATGATGACATCAGCGTGTACGAGAGGGCATAAATACAAATTGAGGGGTGATAGATTTAGGACAGATGTTAGAAGCACGTTCTTTACGCAGAGAGTAGTAAGGGCGTGGAATGGCCTACTTGCTAAGGTAGTCAACTCAGCCGCATTAGGGAGATTTAAACAATCCTTAGATAAGCACATGGATGATTTTGGGATAGTGTAGGGGGACAAGCTGAGGATAGTTCACAGGTCGGCGCAACATCGAGGGATGTATTGTTCTATGTTTTCCTTAGACCCAGCAACTCTCCAGCCATGGGAGAAGGGCCAAATAAGCTGAGAACACTACTCAGTCATAAGCAGCTTTGGCTTGTCTCCTTGAGAGGATTATGTGCCTCTGAACTTTACTCCTCAAACTTCAATGAAGCACCTGCCAGTCTGGGGAAATATCGCTCTTGGATCATCTCAGACCGATCTCAATCACTGGTCAGCCGCTTGAGTCTTGGGTTTTCCAGAAGAAATCACATATTAGCCTTCAAAGTGTTTTTGTTGTTTGTGGAAGATCACCTGTGGAAAGGGTGTGTTGAGTGTGAATTGGTTCTTGGCAAGAATTTCAACTAGCACTTCCATCTCAAACAATGCCAATGAGCTGTGTTGGCCATCTGGAGGACCATTTGTATCGTTGCCCATTCATAGACTTTCCACACGATTGGTAAAGCATCTACAGGGTCACCAAGGTAGCAACAACCTTTGGCCCATGAAATCTGCACCATTCAAAAACAAGCACCTAGCTATTCCATTGGAAGAGTGAATTGGGAGTGTGGTGCTGGAAAAACACAGCAGGTAAGGTAGCATCCGAGGAGCTGCTCGACTCTGATCTCCAGCATCTGCAGTCCTCACTTTCTCCCATTAGAAGAGAGTGAGTCATAATCCAAGCATTTTTCAAAAAAACTGAAGTAGAACAAAAATATTACTCAGTTGAGATTATGAGGTAAAAAGTTGCGAAATCTGTTGCTGCTATTTCTCATTAATGCTGGATATCTAGGGACAGAAGTAACTCATTAAGCCTCTTGAGCCTTGTTCTGCCATTTAGTTTGATTGAGGATGATCTTGCAGGATAACTGTAATGTGCTCTCACAAATTGAATAAAGAAACATGTATGTTTAGTGAGCATTTTGAGAACACAATAAACAATTCAACCAAGATAGCTGTTCAAATCACATGACTAGATTTAACAGCAATCTTCAGGGAACTCCTCTAAAGTCAATGCCAGCCAGCCAATTAATGAGGCTGGAATGCTAAACCAATATATTCTTACCTGCTAGTGACACAGTTATCTCCAAACTATAAAAACTCTACGCAAAGTGAAATGCAAGTTATCCCTGTCTGATAAGAAGGTGCATTAATACATTTCCAATTAACATGGAATGAGCCATTGTTGGTTATCTTCAAAGCAAGCCTTTGTTGTGATGGTATCTGCTCTTCAGAAAACTTACTCAAGAAAATTTTCAAAGAGAATTTGAAAGATCAGAACCTGCCTACAACCCCTTGACTGCTAGCCAGTTAGTCAACCCACCATCACAAAAGATATACAGACTATTAACTGAAACTTGAAACATGTTTAAAGGGAGGAATTAAATCACAATAGACAGGTGGTGAGAATGGGGAGAGAGATTTATTTTAAAACTCACAGTCTGTCTATGAACTGGCCCATATAGGGTAACCAGAGTGTGAGCCAACTGCTATTGAATAAAAATCTTATTATGCAATAATAATGGGAAGGGTGCTGATTCCTATTGGTCAATCCCAATAGTGTGCCAGATTCTATTGGATAATGAAAGTGAGTGAGCCAGATCCTATTGAGCAATCCAAATTAGTCAGCCAACTCTCATTGGGTAGTTGCAGAGTATAAACTGGTTCCTGTTGGATGATGAGGTGGTGGGTTGCTCCAGTTAGATAACCAGTCTGTGAGCTAGTTCCTATTGGATAATCACTGTTTCTAAAATGGTTCTTATTGGATAATCCTGTTGTTGAGCTAATTCCTGTCCCTAAATGGCTCCATAGAAATGATACAGCACAGAAGGGGGGCATTTGGCCCATCTTATCCATGCTAACCCAAAGACACTCAGATGCCATTCTAATCCCATTTTCCTGCATACGGCCCATAGCCCTGAGGTTTACAGCACTTAAGGTGCAGATCCAGGCAGTTTTAAAAAGAGTTTAGGGTCTCTGCTTCTACCACCAACCCAGGCAATAAATTCCAAGTGTCCACCACCCACTGCAGAAAAGGATTTTTCCTCACCTTCCCTCTAATACTTTTGCTGCTTAGCTTGAATCCTGTTGGATTATCGCTGATGAATCCTTCATTCTGCATAAGCAATGGCATCTGTGGTATATGATTCCACCGATCCGCCATTTCCCCAATCCCACATTTCTTAGCGTGTTCCAATTGAACCTCCCAGATGGCTCCTTCACATTCCTGACACAAAAACACTTTTAGTGAGTCATGAGCATCACAATAGCTTTGCTACAGATAAACTTACGTCCACCAACACACTAAAACAGCAGGTAATGAACTTGAAAGACCATATACAGTCAGCAAGCAAAACTAATGTCATTTACAAAATACCATGCAAGAACTGTAACAAATACTACATTAGACAAAGAGGCAGGAAACTAGCCACCAGGATACATGAACATGAACTAGCGACAAAACAACATGACCCTCTCTCACTAGTATCCTTATACACAGATAAGGAAGGACACCATTTCGACTGGGACAACACATCAATCCTGGGACAAGCCAAACAGAGACATGCATGAAAATTCCTAGAAGCATGGCATTCCAACTGGAATCTATAACAAACACATCAAGTTAGACCCCATCTACCACATGCTGAGAAAAAGAACAGGAAATTACATCACCACAGGAAATGGCATCACCACAGGAAATGGCATCACCAATCCAAAGAAACCCACACATATAAATAGAAAGCAGGAATTATCAGCAGTGCTTCACCCGGAGGCCCACTGAAGACGTTACCTAGTAGGGTGACAAAACGTCTGGAAATGAACCTTCCAGCTCAGCGAGCAAACCTACATCCAGAATCTCAACCTGAGCTACAAATGTTCTCAAAACTCACTAATCCCTTTGCCTTTTGTTCTAGCAATCCTCATGATGGAGATTTGATTAAGGAGGTAGAGCTGCGTAAAATTTATGAAGCAGTAGAGATCAGGTGAGAAATAGATACTGTGTGGACTGGGTGTAGGCAGCCTGACATGAATCAGAAACTCCGTGTCCCATGTTTGCAGCCAATGGGAAAGCAGTTGTAGGCCTTAGGCAGTGACAGGCTCCAGTTTACTCCACCATCTTTAGTGGGGCAATGACCTGTTGGTAACTGGTGCACAGCAGCCATCTTTATAGGGGGCAAGGTGCAGCAAAGTGCATGCTCAGCCTTCCTTTGGCAGGAGCTACAAGGTGAGGATTTAATCAAACCAAGAGCAATGTTTGTCTCTTCTCATCTCTATCTTGGACTGAAAGTATGAGATTTTCATTTTATAAACTCCTTTTACAGGCTATTCAATTGAGAAGGTTTTCAAATGGGATTTCAATCAATTCCTGGGGATCTGAGTATCTTTGGCCATGGGAAGATTCTGCCTTGACTATTCTGGCTCTGGGAACTAATGGAAATAAAGACAGCAAAACAATGGAGGGATTGGAAAACAAGGATGCAAATTTGCTATTTGAGGTGCTGCTGTAAACTATTTCGGTAGACTGGATGGCAGGTTCCCTTTCCTGAACAGGATTACATAACTAGTTGGGTTTTAATAACAATTCAGCAGATTTCAAAGTCATGGTTCTGAGTGCTAACCCCTGTAAATTACAAGATTCATTCAGCTCAATTTCAACACCACCTTTTGTGGGGTTTTTTTGTCTCCAGAGGACTTTAGGAATCCTGCACTCAGTTCTGGTCTCCCTGCGATAGGAATGATGTTGTGAAACTTGAAAGGGTTCAGAAATGATCTGCAAGGATGTTGCCAGGTTTGGAGGGGTTGAGCTATAGGGAGACGATGATTCGGCTGGGGGCTGTTTTCCCTGGAGACTGAGGGTTATCTTACAGATGTTTATGAAATCATGAGAGGGCAAATAACCAAGGTCTTTTTCCCCAGGGTAAGGGAGTCAAAGACTAGAGGGCACAGGTTTAAGCTGAGAGGGGAAAGATTTTTCCACACCAAGGATGGTGCGTGTATGGAACGAGCTGCCAAAGGAAGTGGTGGAGGCTGGTACAATTACAAATTTAAAAGGTATCTGGATGGGTATATGAGTAGGAAGGGTTTGGAAGGATTTGGGCCAAATGCTGACAAATGTAACTCTATCAGTTTAGGATATCTGTTCGGCATGTATGAATTGAACTGAAGGTCTGTTTCTATGATTTATGATTCTATCTGTTCCTCTAGCTCCCCCCCTCTTTAATCTTGAGGATAAGAAATATCATTTTTTTAGGCCCCTTCAGTTCTGTAGAAGAGTTGCGTTGGACTTGAAATGTGGCTTCTCTTTCTCTCTTGACGGACGCTGTCAGACCTGCTGGGTTTCTCGAGCACTTTCTGTTTTAATTTCAGATCTTCAACATCTACAGTACTTTGCCTTTGTGGAAGGAATGTGTTCATGGGTTCAGGTGAAGAATGTTGCGAAGATGTTAGTACGAAGTGCAAATACTGCTGTCGACCTATTGGGCCACACGATCTGTTTCTGTGCTGCAATTCTATTTATTCTGGCAAGTTGCTAACTGTGGAAACATTTGAGTGTCAAGCCAGGCACTTTAGGGATAAAGACATCATGTTTTAGTGTGGGAACAGCAAGAGCAATTTCACAGCCAGTTTACAGAATCAATAAAGCTGCAAGACAAATTCTCATTGAACAGATGACGGTTTAATGGATTTCTGTACTGTTTTGTTTTTCACCCAAAGCTGTACAGCAGGGATAGGATTAAATGCCCTCACCTTGCCACATTAATGTTGTAGCTTCCAGCTGCTAATAGAGGTTATCCTATAAAACCAGAGGCACAATAACTTACATTGATTCTAATAAAGCTTTGTGCATCTCTAAGCTCGCCAGACACAGGGTAGTCGTTTAGAAAACGGAAATCTTGCAGACTACAGGTCTAACGAGCTCTGAATAAAAAGCACGCTTCCCTACTCTTTCCCTTCTGTTTTCTCAAAATCCAACACGTTAATATTTCAACTGCTCCTCCTCTCAAACAAAAAGAAAAAAAAACCCAGTGTCATTGCAACAGAGCTTATAACATAATACAGGCAGAGATGTGACATTGCAACAAAATCCTTTCGCAGCCGATGTTGTGAAATAACTGACAAAATGTTGGGTTACATCATCGCTTTATCAGTTGTCCTTTTTCTTAACCTAATGCACATGCCCAATTTTAACTCACATTTCCCTTTCATATGCGTTCCTTTCTTCAGATACCATTTGCAGTTACCTTTCCCTGCATTCTGATTAGATTCCTTACAGTGTGGAAACAGGCCCTTCGGCCCAATCAGTCCACACCGACCTTCCAAAGAGTAACCCACCCAAGATCCATCTCCCTCATGCACCTAACACTACAGGCAATTTAGCATGGCCAATTCACCTAACCTGCACATCTTCGGACTGTGGGAGGAAACCGGAGCACCCGGAGGTAATCCACGCAGACACGGGGAGAACATGCAAACTTCACACAGACAGTTGCCTGAGGCCATCCCCACTCCCCCAAACCCTCAAAACCCTTTGCTGAAATAGTGAGGGGAATGGGACTAATTGACCAAACAGTTAACAATTACGCAATGCCCTACATCTGTATGACATGATTCTAAGCACGAACAGAAAGAAACAAGATCCCTTCGATTGGAGTCAAAGGCAAAAGATGTTCTGTGTCAGTCATGGGTCAGTACAAAGGAAGAGGCTTTACGTGATCATGACGTTGTTATTTATTGAGCACTGCATTTCTCAAGATGATGATAAAGACTAACCGATAAGTCATTCAGTTGTGGTATCTGATGCTGGATGGGAGTAGTCTTCTCAGTGTAATAGTCGAGACTGTGGTGCTGGAAAAGCACAGCAGATCAGCAGCATCCCAGGAGCAGGAGAATTGATGGTTCGGGCAAAAGCCCTTCATCACTTTGCCTGAAACGTCGATTCTCCTGCTCCTCAGATGCTGCCTGACTTGCTGTTCTTTTCCAGCACCACACTCTCGACTCTAATCTCCAGCATCTGCAGTCCTCACTTCTGCCTTCTCAGTATAATATATTTAGTCCAACTTCTAACTATTATTGTAATTCAGACAATCCAAGATTATGTTTTGCATGTGCTAAAGTAGAAAACAAAGGCTTGCATTTGCAATATGTTTTTCACTACCTTGGGATGTCTCAAAGTTCTTGAACAGCCAGTGAAGTATTTTTATTGTAATTTAGCCATTGTTGTAATTTAGGAAACACTGCAGTCTGTTAGCGCACACAAAGTTGTCATCAAGAGCAATGTGATAATAATAAGAAAATCTATGCTTTAGTGATGTTGGTATTGAACAGTAGCACAGATTCCAGAGTAGATAGATTATACCTTTAGGACATGGCATCATAATGTATGATGTTCTGGTATAAAGGGTCCTGCTTCTCTTTCAGTCACTCTTTCTTAGCAATGGGGCGAGTGCAGTGTCTTCTGTTGGTCAGTTATGTGTATGTAATGTAAGGTAACACCTGTAACCACTGAACCACAGATTTCAATTGCGTAAATAGCATTGTTAATAAATCTCAAGACAACTGTCCCTGTGGAATCTGTTATGTGGACTAACATAGAAACCTATAAAGCATACCATGGTAGCAGTAAATGAGCTTTAAAACCTAATCATGACACTTGGTAAGTGCACACTAAACTTTGAAAAGATGACAGCAGCGCAGTAGTGTGAAAAAGTCTTTTTCTTCACAGTCATTCATAAATCTGTCTGATTTTAAAACTATAGTTACAACTACAACCAAGATAAAAACAAATTGTCAACCTGTACTGTAGCACAGTGAATACTTTACCTCTTTTTTTAAATAAAAGAAAGTTTACATATAGCTCTAAATTAAGAAGAAGTCCGATTGTAAGGTCCTGAAGGATGGCTCTAGGAAAATATAAAGCACTTCTGAAACAAAAAAAGGAACAGAAACACTGAACTAAGTGCTTTTCTACAACAAAAGACTTACTTGTTCACAATCGTTGGTTAGTTCCACAATTGCCCCTGAGAAAAGGAATGATGACAAAGAGAAATGTGTATGCAACATCATAATTCATTCTTTTTAAGTGTAGCCATAGTTGCCAGCCTGCACTGTTTAAAGGTAGAGGAACAGTTAAAGCTGCAATAACAGAAAAGAAGAGAGAAGCCAATAAAAGAGAACAGGAAAACTCCACTGTACTGCGGAATCTTCCACGGACATGTTAAAAAGCTTAATGCTCCACAAGCAAGATGGAAAGAAAACATGTAAACATAGATTGGCAATCCATTGATATTCTGTCAACACTTCCATTGTTTAAAGGAAGAATTCATCTTCAAGGATTAACAAATAGCTGACAAAGAATAAGAGGCAGTCAAACCCCTCACTTCAGGCACGGGAGAGTTAGGAACAATAAAATCCTCAGAATTTCTGGCAATTACCACAAAGATCCTGAAATTCACTAAGGTTCCTGAGATGTCACCTCCAAGGTCATGACCACTTCCATTTGGAAGGCCTAGATCAGCAGATACATGGGAGTCCCATCACCTGCAAATTACCCACCAAGCCATGTACCATCCTGACTTGGAAATGTATTCCTTCAGTGTTGTTCGGCCAAGCCTTTCCTAAAGGCATTGTAGGTATACTGACAGCACATGTAACACTTCAAGAAAGCAGCTCACCACCACCTTCTTGAGCAAAGAGGGATGTGTAACAAATTCTAAACCAGTCAGCAACACCCACCTTCTACAAGTAAATAAAAGAATTCAAAAGACCACCTTTACATTTGGGTCAATTTTAGGATACCCAGGTTTGAGTTCATATCATACATCTAACAGTCAGCTGAAATAATCAACCAGTTCAGAGATAGGCACAGAATCTGATTCCACCAAAGCCAATTTAGCTGAAAGGCTCATAGGCTGGTTATTATCTCTATATCCATCAAATCCAGAAAAACATTTCTGGACAATGCATTTACAATTGATGCTTCACTGGAAGAAGGACATTGGTTTGAAGCAATTTTTGCTGGTCAGCAAAATCTGCAATGGCTAGATCCTGGATCAACCATTGCAGCTATCAACAGTTTCAGTCGAATATCCAAATCTTGTCTAAATGGTGGTCACCTGTCATGTGACATGAACCCAAGGTCCCGGTTGAGGCCCTCCCTATGGGTACCGAACTTAGCTATCAGCCTCTGCTCTGACCACCATTGCACTACACACACACACAGACAGTCCTATGCACGCACGCACACACACACACTCCTATACACAGACACGCACACAGACACTCATATACACTCCTACAGACACACATACTCCCACACTCACACATGCACCCTCTGACAGACTTAGACACTTTACACTCACACACATATATACACTCTCTCACAGACACTCACAACCCCCCACCCCAGACACACACACTCCTCCAGACACACACACTCACACATGCATCCTCTCACAGACTTAGACCACTCATACACACACACACATATACACTCTCTCTCACACACACTCACAAACCCCCACCCCAAACACACACACACACACAAAAACCCACATGCACACATACACATAAATGTTTGTGGGGTGAATTTGTACTTTGCTCAAAAACTGCATGAATCCATATAAGACTCTGTTAACTCACTTTTTAGATTAGAATCAGTCTAAACATTATGGCACAGACAGGGAACAGAGGGGGCTAACGCCTTCAACATCTCAACATCTTATCTGCGCTGACACAAATTGTTACAGTTAACCTGAGAATGTAACTTTTAAAAAAAGTTTTGTGATTTACACATGAAAGAAGTGAAACTAACATGGTCATTCTAACAGATGAGAGACTTAACAAACAATCAAGGTATTTTTCAATGTATAATTTCAGTTACATCACATTATAAACTTTTGCTATAAATTCTGTGCCTTACAACTGTGCACTCCACAACCACCTGATGAAGGAGTGGTGCTCCGAAAGCTAGTGTTTCCAATGAAACCTGTTGGACTATAACCTGTTGTTGTGTGATTTTTAACTTTGCATCTAAGGAACAGTGTCAAAGAAGCTCCAATGGTTGCTTCCAAGTCACACGAGCACAAGCATGTCAACAAAATCTAAGAGGTAACAGAAATGTTACAGCTTACAGACACCAGTTGGACAGTATATGGGGTCAACTTGACTACATTAGAAAAGCTGAAGCCATTACTTCCATCCAAGAGCTATATCTCAAAGGATTAGACAACATGTACTTTATGCCAAAATCGACACGGCTGCCAGTGTAAATATTATCCCTTTACACATTATCCCGTTACACGAGATATATTCAGGAAGCTTACTTCATAGGAAGTGGATGCATCTCAGAAAGGTCGCAGAGCATATTTACAATAGGATAACAACCCTATTCCTCAATACCTTCAAATTGTTTCTCAAACTATAAAATGATCATCAAATGTAAAGCAAGTTGCCAAGATTTTTGGATAGCTGTGCTAAATCTATGTGTCACTCCGCTAGGCAATGTCTTGTCCTCACCAGCAATTCTCTTCTTTGGAAGATAGAGCCACACAGTTCTTCGCCTCCCACACTGTCACCATCCAAACACATCTGCATGATGCATTGCTGTGCAGAAGGATGAAAATGACACAAGAGTATGACCAATATGCATGCAGATACTTGTACCAACCTGAATCAGGATGAAACATATGAGTTTGACAGTTTCATATGAACACCTGTTAAAGGAAAAATACTTCATTGTTGCGTCTAGTCTAGGTCATATGTCATTGTACTAAACAATGGTCAACTCTTGTCCAAAAATAATCAACTTATTTGAACTGTATCTCATCAACTGTCTTTATACAAGATGAAAACTCTGATTCTGAAAATATGAACACGCATCTATGAAAACATGATACACATTTACCTGCATTGAGCACACTGCAACAATACAGCCAAATTGTGAAAGTTGTATAAGGACAATATATGGCTATGTTGTTTGTTGACCGCAGCATGACCTGATTATATAGAGATAATATATCTACAGGTGTATGCATCCTTGTAAACATTTATCAGAAAAGGGTTCCCATTTTTAAGGGAAAAAGGAGGGATGTTGTATTATAGCATAGATTCCAGATCTAACAGGCTTGTACCTTTAAGACAGTTGTACCGCATCATGACATCTGATATTCCAAGATAAAGGCACCCATATTGATGTTAGTCATTTCCCCATGTAATGGGGTCATTAATCAGTTACTTTATTGTATGTAATATACAGTAATATCAGACAGCACAAAACCCAGAATACATATGCAAGTCTGTGACGTTGTGGCAGAATAAATACTTAATAAACTTCAAGACATCTGTCTCAACATAAACCTGAGTCTCTCTGACATATGTTATGTAGATTAACATATAGAAAGCCACAAATTGGATCAGTGGTGGAGGGATAAATATAGACCAGGAAACCAGATTGTGAGGGGTGTGGGATCTCCCTCCAATGCCACTTTCAGATAGAAAGATTGCTTTAGTTTAATGCATCATCTGAAAGATAGCACTTCTGACGCTGCAACGCTTTCTCAATACTGACATTGTAATGCCATCCTGAATTTTAAGCTCAACCTATAGTTTCCAACTCTTACTTAAATATTTCTCCACCACTACATGCAGGCCGGACTGACAGGATTGAAGAGTTTGTCATGCCTCAATGGAAACCAAGCTCCACTATCCTGGAATCTTCAGAAAAGTTAAAGATTTAGACTTCCTCAATTTACCTGGTACCTGATTTTTAGACCCAGGTTGACAGAAAACAAAGATCATGTTTCTGTACTTGACAAGAATTATTATTACAAATAAATAGATTCTATCAAAAGATAAATAATTAAAAACTGTTGTCATATAACTCTACTAGTTACAACTCTTACCTACTTGTAAATCTCCCCTCCATACACACATACAGATTGACACAAAAGGTATGTTATATGCAGGGGGAAAGATTGGAAAAGCAGTTCAGTGGTCCCTGTTCACAGGGCTTGCTGAGAGGATCCTTGTGCTGATCAGAACATTGCTTCTTGATCTTCCTTCTCAGGATACATTAACGTGCTTGTAGGAGGCACAGGGTAGCTGCTTCACATTTAGAAAGATTCAAATAAGTAATTAGAAGTCACAGGTTACATCAAATGCTGTGAGGAAATAAACTGACTGGCTTCAGGCTCGAGATGCTTCAGTACTGCAGAGCAGAAACAGTTTCATCCCTCCTAGAAATCCCAAGGCTTCTGCCCTGAACAGTAACGCCTCCAAGCTGATCAGTTAGCTGGGAGCCAATCTCCTCGTTGCTGGCAGGCAGGAGGCCCTTGTCACCAGTTCACAGCCAATCAGATGTATTGCTGGCCACATCTCCACTTGTAGATAGCCCTGGCTCCAGCTCATTTATAACTCAGGCTTCCCGACTGCTTGATCCAACAGCTGTGTAAACAGCACTCGCCATGAGTGTCAGGCAACTTCGTCCTAAAATGTTTAGAAATCTTTCAACAATTCTTGGCTTTTAAAACAGTTCTCTTCCCATTTCAGTCTACAGTCAAAAAATACAGAAAATAAAAGATTTGCAAGGATGTTGCCAAGGCTGGAGGGTTTGAGCTATAGAGACACTCTGAGTAGGCTGGAGCTATTTTCCCTGGAGCGTTGGAGGCTGAGGGGTGACTTTATAGAGGTTTATAAAATCACAAGGGGCATGGAGAGTATAAATAGACAATGTCTTTTCCCTGGAGTGAGGGAGTCCAGAACTAGAGGGCATAGGTTTGGGGTGAGATGGGAAAAATTTAAAAGGGACCAAAGGGCAACTTTTTCATGCAGAGGGTGGTGTGTGCATGGAATGAACTGCCAGAGGATGTGGTGGAGGCTGGTACAATGACAACATTTAAAAGGCATCAGGATGGGTATATGAATAGGAAAGGTTTAGAGGTGTATGGGCCAAGTGCTGGCAAATGGAACTAGATTAATTTAGGGTATCTGGTCGGCATGGACAAGTTGGACCAAAGAGTCTGTTTTCATGCTGTGCATTTCTATTACTCTACGATTATAAAAGGATATCAGCTTTAAATTTCTTGCGGGTTTTTCAGTGCTTTGAGAGTTGAGCTTGGACATTCTCAATTGAGTTCCAAGTGGGTTTCAATTCTTGCTGCAGGATACTTACATTGCCATTAATGGGCTATAAGGTTGGTTGATGTAGTAACTGGAGGCATCACTCAGGTTCAGAACAGCTGGTCGTATAAACTATGTTGGCTTTCAACTGTGTGTGAGTATTAGTGTGAAAATGTTAAGTATGAAATTCCTTCTTCAAGATTTTATTGGACAATGTTAATCAGTTAACAGCAATCGCTAACTTTCACCAAAAAGGTAATAAATAAATATTTGTTATGGATGCATAAGTCTACTTCATGTTAATAGCCATACAACCCAAGATCAACTCAGTTGACAAGCAGAATTAGACTTGCTTCATGTGCACTCTGTAATACCATATATTTATTATGGGATTTGTCAATGTTTAATTATACCTGGTAAAACGTGGGGATGGGGCACTGAAACTTCCCACTTTAAGTGGTCAGAAAACTACAAACTTCAATTTGATTTGAGGACTTGGAGTTCTCAAGTTTTAAGCAATAAGTTTAAAGGCATTAAAAAACTTTTATCAGCCTTGGACACATTAAGCTGCGAGTCTCCATGCCGTTGAGATTCACTTTAAGATTGAGTTTGCCAGTCAATCGAATACAGTCAGTGTGAACCATATCTGAGATTGACCTACTTTCCAGCTGAAATGATTATGGACCTTTCCTGTGTACCCAGTAAATAACTGGCAACTTTTGGAATTTTCTTCTCCATTGGTATTTATCAAAGGTCAAAGTTCCCTTGACATACTGTGGAGCATTAACTATTAGTGCTGTGTGGACTCACCAGTATGAGAAGGATGCACTTTGACAAGAATGATCAAAGATAGAGCTCTCTTCACTGGAAGGGAATTGAGTCAAAGTACGATGAAAAATTATGAGCGAGTTCAAAGTGGCAAATAATAAAAGAACAAGAACATGATTTCAAATGCAACAAGCATTTATCCAGATTTTATATTTAGGACATTTAATACAAAATTATGGAGGGAAAAAGACTTTTAAATTGGCCCCCAAAGCTATGAGCTGTATTGCTCATCCTATGCTCATTTTTAAAAAATCATCATAAGATTTGGCTGTCACTGACCAGACCAGCCATTTATTGCCCATCCTTAATTGCTCAGAGGGCAGTTAAGAGGCCACCACACAACTGTGGGTCTGAAGTCACATGTAGGCCAGGATGGCAGATTTCCTTCTGTAAAGGACATCAGTGAACTAGGTGGTTTATTCTGGAATAGTTTGGTGGTCATCATTAGATCCTTAATTCCAGATTTTTATGGAATTCAAATTCCACTGTCTATGTGATTCAATCTTTGGGTCCCCAGAACATTATTGGGTTGCTGGATGAATAGCCCATCAATAGTACCATTAGGCCATTGATTCCAGCTCATGATTGTCATTTTTTTCATCATTGTAATTTCAAAGTCCACTTAACAGGCATGTGTTTAGTAAATCATAGAGTCACAGAATGTTCAATGTGAACTGACATCGTTGGACCATTGGACAAATCATGTAAGTGAAAACTCTTTGGAAGAATTAGATAGTTAGTCCCATTCCATAGATCTTTCATCATAGTGCAGGAAACAAATTCCCTTTAACCAGTTGCCAATTTCCTTTGGAACATCATTTTTCTTTCTGCTTCCACCACCTTTTTTAGACAGTATATTTGATCAATTTAGAACAAGCTGCTGTGTATTTATTTCTCCTCGTGCTGTCTGTGTTTCCGTTGCCTCTATAGTAAAATGGAATGTGATGTGATAACAGATAATATTGTGCTATCATGAACAAATTTGTGAACAATAAGAATGGCTCTGGTTGCAATATTTATTCACAAGGGAAACTAACTACTGACAACTTCCTATGTCTGCTATTTCTAGTGAAGCCTTTAACCTATACTAATTTCAAATTAATTCATTATCCACAAATTAGATGTCAGAAACATGTACCAACTTACATGTGAAACTGTAAGAATGCCAATTTATTGGGACGGTTGTTCATTTTAAATTGATTATATGCTGAAGCATAAGAGATTCAAAACTGCTCCAAGGTAGCCCTAGTATTGATCATGTCCTGTATCTCCAGCTGGGCTAAATGGTTTGGTAATTTAGCAACTTGCACAATGTCAGCTGATGACTTTAACATAGATTCAGTACAGTCAGGGTAAATGTGTTATTTCTTAAAATGTCTGTGGAATCTATAATTGATTTTAAGGATGTTTGAAAAGGAGTTGATGAATTTGCAACAATTTTAAAGGGAACAATTGTATTTTGTTGAATAATAACAAAAAGGTTGACTTTGAACTGGTGACTCTTGACCTGGAAGCATGAGTAAGTGAAGGAAAGTTAAGAGTATATGTGGCTGGACACAAAGGAGAGTTACATGCTCAAAGGATACCGACAAACAAAGGAACTGAAGGGTGAAAGCACAGATGTGAACACAAAAAGACACTGATATAAAGAGGATACATGGAATTCCTCACTGCTGGAAAGAGGTGAATTCCATAAGACAAGAGCTCTTCAAGATACTGTATAAGCTAACCAAGGAGGTCTAAAACCTGGAAAACTGAGTAGGTAGTTTGGAGAAACTAAAGAATTAGGTGCTTTTCGAGAAATGGCTGATTCATGAACTCAGTTGTTATTGGTTGATTGGTTAAAAAGGAATTTCAAAAAGCTACCTAATCATGACATGTGATCCGAGCTAGAGAGAGTTCATAGAGGTGTGCATTGTCGATTGTAATTATACCTGTGAAACCTAGAAGTGAAAGCTATGTTACCCTGCATAAGTAAAGAATAGCATTTTGTGAAATTGTGTAGCTATATAATGCTATATATACTGAAGGGGAAAACTGTGGTTCTGAAAGACATCTTAGTTGAAATGACTTTTTAAGTTTAAATGTACCTTTTTATTTGATGAATCATTCAGCTTTATTTTATGTTGGTTATGATTTCTGTTAAATTAAAAATCTCAAAATGTGGAAGCTTATTGGCAATTTCTTCATTTGGGGGTCATTCAATAAATCTGGTTATGTTCATTTACAGTATCCCCATGGAATTGCAACACTCTGACACACTTATCCCGATCCTCAGATTGTTCTCACACTGTTTCACAGCATTGCCCCTTTTCTCCTGTAGCTCTCAATGCCATATATTCAGAATTGGCATTGGATGCTCAACCTTTCTAGTTATCCTTGTGATGATCTCCCATCACATAGCTGTGTAGCCTTTCTTGAGTGGCAGCCACACTTTAGTGTTTGTCACTATGACCTTTGAGTCAGAATGGGTGTGGGTTAATGCCGCATTCCAGAAATATTCATAAAAGTTCATGATGGATACTCCAGTGAAGTATAAAGGGATTGCTACACTGTTTGAGGATTTGCTTTTTGAATGAGATATTTATCTAAAGTATTATCTTCCCTGGTGGATTTTAAAGATCCAATATCATTAGTTAAGTAAGGCAGGGGAGTACTCCCCAGTATCCATCTGAATATTTATCCTTTATTCAGCAGGTTATCTTTTTTTTGTATGATTGCTGTGTGTGAGAGCTTGCTGTGTCCAAACTGACTGTTTCGTTTCCTTCCATCACGCCAGTGACTGGATTCCAAAAGCACTTCATCACTAATGGAGTGTTCTGGAGTGCTTCCTTTTATTTTCAATGCATTTACTGTGTAACACTGGGATCCTGGTTTATTTCTTCATTGACGGTCATTCTGTTCCACTTGACCTTTTTCGTCAAGTTTCAATCCATTCAGAACACCGCAGCCTGTACTGTCTGTCACAAAGCTGAAATGATAATCCTCAACTCCACTTTCCTGCCTTTTTCCCTATACCCCTTGATATCCCCTACTGATTAAAAATCTGTCTATCTCAGCTTTTAATGCACTTAATGATCCACCCTTGATAGCCCTCTGTCCTAAAGAATTCCATATATTCACTGCCCCGTTCTCTCTAAAGTTCCTGTTCCCCAACATTAGGGTTTGTCTTTGAATATGAATTAGCCCCATCCAAACTTGGGTCATAGCTGTCCTTATATCTCTGGGTACACCTTCCTTCTACCCCACGATTGTCAACAGCTGCTCATTTCATGCACTGAGCACCTGATCATCCAGCCTTTCTATGGCTTGCCATCCTTTCACAAACTTCCACAAATATTTTCCTTTTCATCATTCCTTGTTTGAGCTCGATCCAAACCCTAATTCATTTCTTCTTTCTCCCTTCCGCTTTGCAGCTGCTGTTCCTTTTTTTAACTTGAGTGAAAAATCCTGTGAGACAGTTCCTACTCAGAAGGGCAACTGTAGGAATAAAAGCTCAGCACTTACGCAATTCAGTGGTGATCTTTCAAAATATAGGAGTCTATCAAATCAGCAGGAAGTGACTTCACTGGTTACAAATGCCTTACCAAAATGCCTAAGAATAGTTTCTGAAAGGTACTTAGAAAGCAAATGTCCTCTGTTTAAAGGACATCAAGACTTTGGGAGGACACCCTGGGATGTATGATTACACCAGCAGAACTATCCAGCAGTTTTATCACAAAGTCCCTGTACATCTGTATCCTTATCATGTGAATAGTTTTATTTAACTCAATTTTCATACCTCCTGGACTGAAAGCTCCTTCATGGCTTTCCCTGCAGCTACCTCCAGACAATGCACACCAGTGAATTGGCCTCATTGTAACCAGAGTAAAGGTCAAACAGCTTGACTGCATTCACTATCTTAGATGCTCTTTGGAAGATTGGGTAGATAGACAAAAGACCATAAAACTTAGAAACACAAGTAGACCATTCAGTTCATTGAGTCTGCTCTGTCAATGAGATCATGACTGAAATGATAATCCACAACTCCACTTCCCTGCCTTTTCCCTCAAACCCTAGATTTCCCCTTCTCATCAAAAATCTGTCTAGCTCAACCTTAAATGCACTTATTGATCCAACCTTGACAGTCCTCTGTGGTAAAGAATTCCATAGATTCGCTATCCTCTGAGAGAAGTAATTCCCCTCATTGTCATAAATGTGTGACCCCTTCTGAGATGATGCACTCTGGTCCTGGACTCTCCTACAAGGGTAAATGGCCTTTCCACATCTACCCTGTCAAATCACCTAAGGACCTTGTACATTTCAAAAAAGGTTGCCTCACATTCTTCTAATTCCCAATAGTATAGGCCCAAACTACTCAACCTCACCTCATAGGACAGTTCCCCCATACCTGGTATCTGCCTAACGAACCTTCTCTGAACTGCTTCTAATGCCAGTATATTTTTCCTTATACAAGGGGCCCAAAACTGTATTGCATTGTGGACTGACTCAAGCCTGTATAGTTTTAGCAAAACCTCCCTACTTTTAGATTAGATTCCCTACAATGTGGAAACAGCCCATTTGGCCCTACAAGTCCACACCGACTCTCCGAAGAGTAATCTGCCCAGATCCATTTCCATACATTTACCTCTGATCAATGCACTTAACACTATGGGCAGTTTAGCATAGACAATTCACTTGACCTGCACATCTTATGGGCTGTGGGAGGAAACTGGAGGAAACCCACAAAGACACAGGGAGAATGTATGAACTCCACACAGACAGTCGCCTGATGCGGGAATCAAACCCCGGTCCTTGGTGCTGTGAGGCAGCGGTGCTAACCACAGAGCCACTGTGCCACCCCTTCTTCTGAGATGATGATACTGTTATACTTCATTCTCTTTTAAATAAACACCAACATTCCATTTGCCTTCCCTAATACCAGCTAACTTAGATACTAGCTTTTTATGATTCATGGATTAGCGCTCCCAAATCCCTCTGTTCTATAGCTTTTTGCACTCTTTCTCCATTTCAATAATGTTGAGCTCCTCCATTCTTCCTGCCAAAGTGCATAACCTCACATTTTTCCACATTATATTATATCCATCAAGTGTTTCCCACTTAAACCTGTCTACAACTCTCTGCAAATTCTTTGTGTCATTATCACCGCTTGCTTTGCCACTAATTTGTGTCATCCACAAACTTGGCTATAGTACATTCACTTGCCTCATCCAAGTCGTTAATATATATTTTAAATAATTGTGACCCCAGCTCTAATCCCTGTGGCAATCACTAATCACAGCTTGTCGTTCTGAATATCCCAGCCCCTAACCCCCCACCTTACCCAAAATCTTTGTCTTCCATAAGTTTCCCACTCCCCTATCCATGCTAATATTCTACCTCCAACATCATGGGCACTTATTAAGCAATCTTATGTGTGGTACTTCATCAAAGTATTGTGAGAATTCAAATATATTACTGTTTCCCACAGTTTCCCTATTATCTATCCTGCTTATTACTTCCTCAAATAATTCTCGCCAATTTGCCAGGTGTGACCTCTCCTTCATGAAGCCCTGCCAACCCTGTTTGATCATATCTTGCATTTCTAAATGCTCTGTGATTATATCCTTTATAATAGATTCTAACATTTTCTAATAACACTAAGCTAACTTGCCTATAATTACCTGTTTTTCCCTCCCTCCCTTTTTAATTAAAGCACGATAAAGGAAGGCCACCCTGTTTCCCTGATTTACACCCCATGAGGGTGATAAAGGAAAGACAACAATTGTACAGAAAAACACCCCAGAACAAAACACTAAGTTATAGGGGATAGAGATTGGGTCCAGAAGATTCAGGCATGAGAATATACATTGACCATCCCATCCCTCAATTTTATGTGCTAAAAATTGAAGAACAACACTCAAAGTATAACAATTTGACAGCCAAATTGGACAGAATGATAAAACTATTAGCAGCTTTATTTATTTGATCAAGAACAAAGCGGAGCTCTGGTTGCAATAGATATGCATCGGGGAATTACAGAGTAGTGACTGCTCTTTAGCACATCAACCACACTGTGTAGTAATTCATTGCATAGTATTAAAAGACACCAACTCCAGTCCTCTGCCAAATTGATTTTTTCAACATGGCAGCAAGGAAAAGCGAAGAGCACTGGATACTTATGGGCTTTTAGAAATTCCAAGGAGCTGAGTGTCCTACTCCTGCTCCTAATTTGTATGTTTATATTAATATGCTATGACCCCACCAGCAATTAAACTAGCGTCAGACTGCTGCCCTACCCATCACTGAGGCTTTACTGAGTCAGCCTTCCAACTGTGCCTTCCTTCCTTCCTTCTTGCTGTTTGGGCATCCCCATGCCAATCATTGTCCTGCAGCTCCATACTGGCACTGGAGAGTTCACCCTTCTGATCAATAGTGTCTGCTTTCCTGGAGAGCAAGGCTGTCAGTCTTTTGATGATGCTGGCAGCTAGGCAAGTTAGACCAATTGAATAATGGGCCTGGCAACAGCCTCTGAACAGGCTGTTATATTATAAAACCTTCCCTTCAATGCCAGAGAGGTATTATGGACCTATTTGAAGAAGAGCTGAAACTCCTGGTGTTCTGGCTGACTAGAGAAAGAGATTGATTTTCCGTGTACAGTTTTTGACAGTTTTTTTGAGAACTGGGAACCTCTGCTTTATCCTCTCCACAGTCCTATCCTGTGGTAAATTGCAGTTGAATAACTTTCCTCCAGTTAGTTGTCATGCCCAGGGAATGGAACCATTTTGTTCTGAGTCAGGCATAACATAAATCAGATGAAGGACAGTCCTCCCTTTCATCTTAATCTGATCAGATGCATGTCTTGTGGAAGTTGAACATTGTCTGAAAAGGAAACATTTGCTACGTGTAGAGTAAAAAAGGAGAGACAAATGAGTCTTGGCATTTATGTCACCATTGCAGCTGTGACTGCTCTCAAACATCAGTATCTCTGCTGTTGTTGTACATACCTTATCCACTTCATAGGTTTGACATGCAGGATGTGACATTGAATCTGATAACAATAGACATGAGCAATCTGTGTGCTTTTATGGGATCTAATCCTGTCAGTGATTGAGCCTGAATGCTTCAAGTAATTAATTCCCAACCCCCCTGTGGCAACTCATCATTGGAAACCTTTTCTGATGGACCCATCATTATAATCAGTAAAGAGAAGTTCATACCCTTGTAAAGCCCCAACGAAGAGCAATTGCCCCACGCTGAGACATTGAGTATGCTAGGCTGATATTCCAGACTTGAGGGGAATGAGAACAAAGAATGAAACATAAAGAGTTCTTATGGAGTCTGAGAATGTTGATGTTGGGAGAGCCTAGATTAATAGGTGACCATCTCTGAGTCAGAAGTTGGCCATTTAAGTGTAACATGAGGAAATATTTATCATTCAAAGGTTTGGGACTCATTGCAATTCCCTACCCCAGGGAGATGTGGCTGCTTAGTCATTGAGTATATCCCAGGCTGTGAATGATACTTTTTGGATACTAACACAATCTGTAATAGACCCGAGCTCGAAGAGGTGAGTAGTCTACTCCTGACCTTATATCTTTTGTACTTTGAAAAAAAATGCAGGCTCTTAGTACTTACTGGTTTGTTCTTATGGTTAATTTTATGTTTAGTGGCGTAATATTCCAGAACTTGTGTATGCAAACAAACACCTCTAATTCACACATTTGGATGAAACCTGTTGGTTCTGTGAATTAAAACTGTTGCATTATAATAGTGAGGAAGATTCTCACATTCCCATTTGTCTGACTTACCCCTTACATAAAGGAAAGTTCCATTGGGACCAACCTCTTTCTTGCTCGCACACAGAATCCAACTACCTCTTACATCAGTTAATTAGATTTCAGGGGTTAACGTTCACAGTTTCTGGAAATCAGTGACTACCAAATTAATGGGTTGGGTTGTCAGATTTGTTCTGCTCAAATTCTACCTGTTTATTTGTGTTGGAACCATTGGTAGATCACCTCACCCATTGCTACTGATTGTGTACATCAAGAAATTGCAAATGTACTGTCCTGACCTCCCATCTATTAAAATCAATCAAATTGTGCAAGCTGTATCAGAAAGTTTCATGTGACAAAACTGCTCCCAGCAGTAAGGTATATTTGTCAAATCATTTCCTTGAATCTCTCTTTGTGCTCGGATGATAAGGCAGCATTTGGTGGTAGTAGTGTGAGCCTGCTGCATCCTGGAGACACTCCACCACAAACAATTCCAATTTACCTGAAGGCCTTTAATCCAAAAGAAATGGCCTTTTGTGCTTCATACAGGAACAAGAACCATTAAGGGAATCTATGCCAGGGGAGGAGATATTAGTGAGGATTCTGACCTAGTGATGTTTTGTGATGAGGAAAGGGACTTGGAGGTCATACAGTCATAGAGTCAGAGAGATGTACAGCAAGGATGGTCCAACTCATCCATGTCCACCAGATATCCTAATTTAATCTAGTCCCATTTGCCAGCACTTGGCCCATATCCCTATAAACCCTTCCTATTCATATACCCATCCAGATGCCTTTTAAATGCTGTAATTGTACCAGCCTCTATTACTGCCTCTGGCAGCTCATTCAATATACGCACCACCCTCTGTGTGAAAAAATTGCCCCTTAAGTCCCTTTTATATCTTTCCCCCTCACCCTAAACCTATGTCCTCTAGTTCTGGATTCCCCCACCGCAGGGAAAAGACTTTGTCAATTTATCCTATCCATGCCCCTCAAGATTTTATAAACCTCTATAAGGTCACCCCTCAGCCTCTGATGCTCCAAGGAAAACAGTCCCAGCCTATTCAGCCTCTCCCTTTAGCTCAAATCCTCCATCCCTGGCAACATCCTTGTAAATCTTTTCTGAACCCTTTCAAGCTTCGCGACATCTTTCCGATAGGAAGGAGACCAGAATTGCACGCAATATTCCAACAGTGGCCTAACCAACATCCTGTACAGCCGCAACACGACCTTCCAATTCCTGTACTCAATTTTCTGACCAATAAAGGAAAGCATACCAAACGCCTTCTTCACTATCCTATCTACCTGTGACTCCACTTACAAGGAGCTATGAACATGCACTCCAAGGTCTCTTTGTTCAGCAACACTCCCGAGCATCTTATCATTAAGTGTATACTTCCTGCCCTGATTTGCTTTTCCAAAATGCAGCACCACGCATTTATCTAAATTAAACTCCACCTGCCACTCCTCAGCCCATTGGCCCATTTGATCAAGATTCTGTTGTAATCTGAAGTAACCTTCTTCGCTGTCCACTACACCTCCGATTTTGATGTCATCTGCAAACTTACTAACTATACCTCCTATGTTCACATCCAAATCATTTATATAAATGACGAAAATCAGTGGACCCAGCACTGATCCTTGTGGCACTCCACCGTCACAGGCCTCCAGTCTGAAAAGCAACCCTCTACCACCACCCTCTGCCGTCTACCTTGGCGCCTGAAGATGTCTCATGAGAACATTACTCACTGTCTTCTTGAGGTTGAGGGTACAGTGCTCAGAGGTACATTCATATTGCAACTACTTGTCAGTGGGTAAAAATCCTCCAACTTCCGTTTCATTGTGTTTGCACCTATACCTTTTGGACTGTCGTGATTCAAGAAGGTGGCTCATCACTGCCTTCTCAAGAACAGTTGGGTCAATGGGCTAAGGAGTGGCAGATGGAGTTTAATTTGGATAAATGTGAGGTATTGCATTTTGGTACAACAAACAAGGGAAGGTCATATGCACTTAAAAGTAGGGCCCTGGGTAGTGTTAGAGAACAGAGAGGCCAGGGGGTTCAGATACATAATTCTTTAAAGTTTGCATCACATGTAGACAGGGTGGATAAAGAATGGAACCTGAAAAAGCACAGCAGCATCAGGGGAGAAAGGGAGTTGACATTTTTTAGGTCAGAACCTTTCATCAGGACTGGAGGGGGAGGAATGGGCTGTGAAGAAATTAGAGGTTGAGAGTGGGGCTGGGTGAAAGGAAGGCAGGATGGCAAAAGGAGGATGCAGGTGGCCGATTATTGGTCAGTCGGAAGGATGATGACAGGTAGGGTCAGGTTAAGAGGGCGGGGTGAAGAGGGAGGACTGGGCCTGGGATGAGGTTGGGGGGTTGGTGTTGAGGAGAAGCTGGTGAATTCTATGTTAAGGCTGTTAAGTTGTAAGCTCCCGAGGTGAAAAATGAGGTGTTCTTCCTCCAGTTTGCTTGTGACCTCATGTAGACAGGGTGATTAAAGAAGGCGTTTAGCATACTTGCCTTCATTGCTTAGAGCATTGAGTGTAGGAGTTGGCAAGCCATGTTGAAGTTGTACAGGACATTGGTGAGGCCTCTTCTGGAATACTGTGTCTAGTTCTGGTCGCCCACTGTTATAGGAAGGATATTATCAAACTGGAGACTGTTCAGAAAAGATTTACCAGGATGCTGCAAGGTTTGAATTATAGGGAGAGGTTGGATAGACTGGGTCTTCTGTCACTGGAATGTAAGGAGTTGAGGGGCGACCTTGTTGAGGTTTTTAGAACCATGAGGAGTATAAGGTAAAGTGAATAGCAAGGGTCTTTTCCCTAGGATGGGGGATTTCAAGACTAGGGGGGCACATTTTATTGTGAAAGGAGAAAGATTTCAAAAGTACATGACGGGCAACTTTTTTACGCAGAGTGGTTCATGTGTGGAACGAACCGTTAGAGACAGTGGTGGATGCAGGTAAAGTTACAATGTTTGAAAGACACTTGGATAAGTACCTGAATAAGAAAGGAGGGATATGGGCCAGGCGCAGGCAGGTGGGATTAGTATAGTTTGGGATAATGGTTGGCATGGACTGATTGGATCAAAGGGTCTGTTTCCATGCTGTATGACACTCTGACTCTATAACCATAATAAATACTGCCCTAGCCAGCAATGCTCAAACCTTTTGAGATAAAGAATAAATAAGCAATACAAAATAGTCTTTTGATTTCTATTATGAAATTATGGGAAAATGAACTAAATATATTGCCACATTAATTATTTAACTCCAGATTTTATTTTACCATCTGTGAAGAAATTATAAACAATAACAATTTCTATCTGTGCTTACACTGGTAGAAGACAATCAAATATTATTGTTAGATAATCAAATTGAATTGTCTGGAAGGAACATATGAATTGAGAAGAATGTAAGTGAAGTTGACTTTGTGGAACTGTACTGATGAGATTCTAAATGAGAAAATTATGTTCATGGAATGTAACCACTTTGTAAACTGTCTCTACTAAGTCACTGGGTTAGCAAAGTTAGCCCAGACACATTTTGGACCTCAAATAAAAATGATGCACAGAATGGCAAGTACAAATCATAGATGAATAAGATGGTTCCCTGGTAATGCTCCAAGTCAGTCTTCAAATAAAATAGATGAGTATATTCTTTTCTGCATGTCCATTGGGAAAAGCTAACAATAACAATGCAGGAATCACCTAAAGCAATTACTGATCTCTTTTTCTGTTAAGAGGATCATATGTAAGAAATGATACTGAACTCTACACTTGAATAGAACAGTTCACATATTCCTTCCCAGTTCAATTGCACACAGGGGACTTGCTTCACTTCTGCTCAGTACCTTTCTCTCAAGCTGGCTACCTCCAACAGCCCCATTTAGGGTGGCACGGTGGCTCAGTGGTTAGCACTGCTGCCTCGCAGTGCCAAGGACCCGGGTTTGATTCCAGCCTCGGGAGACTGTGTGGAGTTGGTACATACTCCCTATGTCGGTGTGAGTGCTCTGATTTCCTCCCATAATTCAAAAGATGTCAGGTTAGATGAATTGGCCTTGTTAAATTGCCCCATAGTGTTCAGGGATGTGTAGGTTAGGTGCATTAGTCAGGGGTAAATGTAGAGTAATAGGGTAGGGGTATGGGTGGGTTACTCTTCGGGGGTCGGCGTGGACTTGTTGGGCTGAAGGGCCTGTTTCCACACTCTGTGGAATCCTTGTGTAGGGATTCTATATTCCTGAAATTGTTTTGACTTAATATTGGGTTCCCACTTGGTCAAAATGATTTATCTGGTATTAGTACTCCTCTCCTCATCCTACCAGCCAACTATGTTATGGCACAGGGGCAGCAAGCCAAACCAAATCAGCCTCCCTATTGCTAGATATGCAACACAGTAAAATTAAATCATTCAATTAAACCACAAAATTGCTCAACTGTTATTAACCAGACTTTAAAAATAACAGATATCAGAAACCTAACAGAAATTAACAATTTATTATTAATAATGTAACTTTAGCAGCACATGGATAAACAATAAGGCAATCTACTTAGTTTTTATAATTAGGAACTGATATTCTTTAAGCAGAACCCCCTTACATACCAACAGATGGACACAGTTAAGGGACAAAATAAAACAAAGCATCATAATTTGCCAATTCAACAGTTTCATGATGGGTACCAGACCTTCAGAAATTCTTAGTTAATATAATTATTCACAGGCAATTATTCACATGTAGGTCTTCTTGAGTTGCAAAATTCTGACTCATGCAAAAGAGGTCCATACCCTTTCAGGATTATTCACCCACATCTTAAGGAGAGGTTTTCTCTTACAAGAACAGCCAATAAGTTGATAACAGCAGTGAAAGCTTAGTGAGAGAGAAAGAGAGAGAGAGAAATCAAAAAATAGCAACACTGCCCAGATGCTTTTTAAAAACACAGTCATGGCTTCAAAGGCCCAGCGAGATGGCTCATCCTTCTCCTCCTCTCTTTTACAAGCATTCTCTGTGATTGGCTGGCTGATCCACACTTGATTAACCATTTCACTAATATAGTAGTTGCCCAGTCCTGAGCCTAGAACATCTTCGGGCTGAAATATCAGGAGTGTCCCTCGGACAGCAGTAAAATCTGCAGTTATCTTTCCAGACCAGTTTGCATAAGCAAACGATTATTTGCTCTCTCTTTTTTGAAGTTCAAAGTTCGATTCTCAAGTTCAGCTCAGAGTTCCAAACCAAAGATGACAAAATGAAAAAGAAAGATCAGTGATGGCCTCAATAACTATCAATACCACAATCACCATGATGGGGGCAATTGATTGAGCATATAAAAAGTAACTTTTCCACTGAGAGAGTGGCCACTAACCAAAGAACGCAACTACGAGACGATTGGCTAAAGGACCGCAAGTAAGAAGAGGTTTCTTTACTTTTTGTAGTAAGTTACAATGATCTGGAATTCACCACCTGAAAGGTTGGTCAAACAGGATTTAATTGCAAATTTCAAGATGGAATTGAATAGTTACTGTTAGAATGATGAACTAGAATGCTAAAATATTTATAGGCTTTTTTTTACTCTTTGATTCCAAAATGTCGTGCTTTTAGAAACAGGACTGCTGCAGAAAAACTGTGTATTTAAATTGAGATGGTCCAATGGAGTCTTGTGGATAGTCCATGGAATATTGCACCTGTAAAGTCTCTGGAAAACTTCAAACAAGCAGAAACTTAAAAAGAAAAGGTAATAAGGGAAGCTGACCATCGGTTGGCAGCAAGCCTCCTGTTTCAGCCATGTCTCCAGAATACACAAGGACCAGGGAGTAAAAAGTCAGCTTCGACCCTCCTGGATCCATGGGGCTGAGGAGGGTCTCATTATGAGTTAGGGCATTAGTGTGCTGTGCAGATCACAGTTGAAAAACTAACCCCGAGATCTCCCGGTGTTGCAGGTCAACAATGACTGTTTCTCACTCTGTTGCAAATCAGTTCAAAAATAGAAGCAGCACAAAGGAACTTCAATCAGCTGAGAAAACTAGGATATTCAGTGTCAGTGCAGCCAACAACCTCCACTGCAATGGTCACAAAGTTCAACGATCTGCTGTTCATGAGCAATTGAAAGCCTGAATCATATATTTATAATTTTATAATTTTGGACTCCCCTCTTATTTCTCATCTGTGTGGATGTGTGTTGCTTTCCTATTTCTTCTCAGGTGTACAAACAAATAAACTCACTCTTTCTGCTACTTTAAGAAAGCCTGGTTCAATTGACTCTTTTTTTTGAAAAATAAACTTCATTTGGTTTGGGTGAAAGGCGTCCAGGAAGGAATGGATGTTTGTAAAATTAACCCTGGAGCAACCAAGAGAGAGTGTGATTGAATAATGAAGGAGAGCCATTTCTGCCCTCCTCATTTTGGAGCTGAACAGTTTTGGGTATCCGTCTGGAACCATAATCAAACAGAGAAATTGTATTAGGTCTGGTCACGATAGTACATAAAGAGGGAAAATTTACACTCGACAGGTAAAGAGCAGCAGAGTAGACCTAATGTTTATTTCACATCTGCAGATATACTTTTTTTTGGCTTTGGGAATGGCAGGAAAATATAAAAATATTCATCACTGTGTTGAATGCAACAAGAACAATCCTTCAGTTAAAAATCACACAACACCAGGTTATAGTCCAACAGGTTTAATTGGAAGCACTAGCTTTCGGAGCGCTGCTCCTTTATCAGTGGTTGACAAACACCTGATGAAGGAGCGTCGCTCCGAAAGCTAGTGTGCTTCCAATTAAACCTGTTGGACTACAACCTGGTGTTGTGTGATTTTTTTAAAAACTTTGTACACCCCAGTCCAACACCGGCACCTCCAAATCAATCCTTCAGTTGTCACCAAGCGTTGAAGTGGGACTTGAAGCAAAGATTTTCTCCTCAGAGGTTGTTATCTGTCAAGTTACCAGACCTCCTGCAGGACTGATTGAATAACTCTTTTGAAGAGGTCAGCACAGGTGTGATGGACTAAGTGGCTTCTTTCTGCACTGTAACCCGTTATAATTCCTAGAATCCCTACAGTGTGTAAACGAGCCCTTTGGCCGAACATGTCCACACCGACCCTCCGAAGAGTAACCCACCCAAACCCATTCCCCTACCCTATATTTACCCCTGACTAATGCACCTAACCTACACATCCCTGAACACTATGGGCAATATAGCACAGCCAATTCACCTAAACTGCATTAATTCTTTAAGGTACTGTTCATTTATTATCTTTTATTGATTTCATTTGCCTGTGGTACTCCCAGTCTTTAATCTATTGTATTCCTTGTTCCAAATTTGATTGTCACAGTTAGGAAGATTAATGACTCACTAATGCAAAGAAAAGCTTGCTTCAACCACATTTACTGACACATTCATTTCAGGAACGATTTTGGCTCTAAACAGCTCTTTGTTAATTAAGCTGATAATTCTCCGATAACTAAGTGCCAACAATAATTCATTTTTTATATTAATTCATCTTATCATCAGAAAAATTAAATAAATCCCATTTATTCATTAACGGCAATTTTGGGGAAATTCAAACAGTGCTAAATCTGACAGTTGTCCCAATTCACTTCAGAGAATATGATCATTGATTCGGTTGCAGAATTGTTTATCAATAGGCAGGCGTGGCAGTCAATTGATACCAAGAACTTTCTAGAAAGACGATTGGAATAAATAGCTAATTAATCTCAAGGATACATATTGGACAAGGCATTAGGAGAAATAAAGTTCCTGCACAAAATACTTGATAACACCAAGTTAAAATAATTCTTTAAGCATAGGTGTCAGGAAAAGGAAATTAAAGAGAGTGCAGGAAATCATTGTTGTGATTTGAGATATCAAAGTACTAACCGTGAAGTTACTCTGATTTATTATTTTGACCGTTGAACAACAAATGCAAGTGTTACTCAACATTCTCACCATGTCTGTGTGGGTTTCCTCTGGATGCTTCACTTCCCTCCTACAGTCCAAAGATGTGCAGGTTAGGTGGATTGGCCATGCTAAATTGCCTGCAGTGCCCAGGGATGTGCAGGTTAGGTGAATTCGCCATGGGAAATGTAAGGTTACAGGAATAGGGTGGAAGGGTGGGTCTGATTGGGATGCTCTTCGGAAAGTTAGTGTGGACTTGATGGGCCAAATGGCCTGCTTTCCCACTGTAGGGATTCTATGATACAAATAAGTATTATCAACTTTAGTAATTAAAATATGAAAACTCAGATCAAAAAGAGTGTGAATCTGATCACATGATGTTGAGTTTATTCTGAAATGCCTCAGATGCAGAAAAAATGGACTATTGACATCAGAGCAGCCATCTTTGCTACTCAAAACAATTTTTAATTCTTTTGCGTGAAGCCATTTTTAGAAGATCATACTTACAAATCAATTGGAGATCCTTCAGCCATCTTGGGAAGGGAATATGTTCATTCATTGCTATTGAGGTGCCCTATTTGGTAAAAATAATCTGAACTCAATATCGAAAACAGCATTTCAAATAGCAGACATTTAATAGTGTTCTGTTTTAGAACCATAACAATAGTCTTTACAACAACAAAAACTCAAAAGAGATATTTAATCAATTAGCGTAATACAATACAATAAAATGAATGCACTACATGGAGAACAAGATCCTAACAATATTCTTCCAGATGAAGAAAATAGTAAAAGTTTCAAGTGCTTGTCAACAATCAAACAATGCAACAAAATAGTCAATCTTACTAGCAGAAAAATTTAAGCCTTCAGATTCATTCGCGAGATTAATGAATTTGGCAAACACAATTCCTAAGATTACATGGATGTAGCATTTTATTTTTTTCTAGGAGAGTGAACAATGGTATCCAGTGCTAATCATAAAATGCCAAACCACCTCACATTTCCCATGCAGGTACATTATCACCAACTCCTTCGGCCAGATCTATGAAAATTTTGATCCAATGGAAGCCAGCAGAGAACGTGTAAGATCACCACCCTTACCTCAAGCTTCTCGATTTGGACATAGAATTTCCTGATTCACCAACTGGAACAGGCGAATCCAGTCAAAAATTGAGGGTAGCAGAGATGAGACAAATATATACCATGAATCTTGTAATGAAAGTAATCTAGGTAACTCATTTGAGAATAAATAGGAATATTAATTAATGCCTGTGACAGCGGCAAAATGCTTGTGGAGGAGAGAGAGCTGTGTGAGAGGTTCAGGTTTATGGAACACGCATTGTAATGTTTCATAATAATGGTTTATTGTGTCATTGAAACCTGGAGATAATCCTTGACTTTGCCTTTCTCCTCAAACAGTCTGTAAAGAGCCCAAACTGAAAGTGTGGCACCACACGATAAAAGATTGACGTAGGATGCGAGCAAGTATTGTGAGCTCAAGGCCTAGAGTTAGATACAGCCCCACAAGAAAGTTTAGAAGCAGGAATGAGAATCAACTGCGTTATACAAACACATTGCCAACAGGCGTTTGACCTCAGGGCATCAGATCTTACTTCAAAAATACTTGAAAGAAGTTTTGAATGCTTTTGAATGCACTCAAATGAATGTCAGGGAGCATTATAACAGCAAGTGGTTTAACCTCATTCATTTTACACTGTTTCCCAAAGTCAGAATTACCCCTAGTGAGTTAACACATCATCCACTTATCTGTGAGGAATTACAATGAGATATCACAGTGCCCTGTCTAGGATAACTTAGTGAGTTAGTGTCTACAAAACTTGTATTTTAATTTTAGCATTTTATGCCAAATGTCAAGTAAAGTACATTTTCCGAATGTTAATCCATTTCCCTTGTGGGTGGTAAGCCTTCGATAATAGAGCACTAATTGGTGTTAATATAGTCATCAAGGATTGTGGTGGGGTTGGAAATGTTTCTTTGTACAGCAGAGGGCGGTATTCTGATGGGGCAGGTAGACTGCCGGAACAGTGGAGATGCAGTAGAGTGAGGTACACCTGACGTGCTTGATATTGACCCCGTATGCACAAATTGTCAATATATTGTAATTCCCAGCACAGAGAAATTAAAATGAGCTGCGAAAACAATAATTAAATCTGTGCCATGAGTCAAAAAGTCAAATAGTTTCTGTATATTAATACAATTCGTTTTGTTTCTTTTTGCTTTATAAACATCTCCAAGTTATCAGAGGAGGCTGGTATACTTGCACACAATTTAGTGATTCTAGTCAGAGTTTTGAATTAGGATGTACAGTTACAACATTTAAAAGACACTTGGACAGGTACATGAATAGAACAGGGATATGGACCAAATGCAGGCAAATGGGACAAGTTTAGTTTGGGAAATTTGGTTGGCATGGATGAATTGGACCGAAGGGCCTGTTTCTGTGCTGTGTGACTCTGTGCAGTGTTGGATAACCAAATGAATGAATAAAAGGCTAGAAGGTGTAGGACCAGCAGAAGACCATTCAGCCCAAAATGTCAGCGGCACCATTCAATGAGATCATGGCTGTTCTGTTAATCCTGCCTTTCCCCTATTCCTTTTGTTTCCCTAACAAATTAAGAATCTCTGTGTCGTAGTTTTGAATATTCTTAATGAACCAGCCTTGATATATTAGCGAGTTTTGAGAAGATTTGTAACTCAGGTTGAGGTTTTAGATACAGGCTTGCTCACTGGGCTCCAAGGTTCATTTCCAGACGTTTCAACTGGGACAATACATCCATCTTAGGACAAGCTAAACAAAGGCACACATGAGAATTCCTAGAAGCATGGCATTCCAACTGGAACTCTATCAACAAACACATTGAGTTAGACCCCATCTACCATCTCCTGAGAAAAGGAACAGGGAGTGACTTCCCCACAGGAAATAATAACATCACAGGAAATGACATCGCCAATCCAAAGAAACCCAAACATATAAAATAGAAAGCAGGAATTTTCAGCATTGCTTCGCCTGAGGCCCACTGAAGATGTTACCTAGTAGGGTGACAAAACGTCTGGAAATGAACCTTCCAGCTCAGCAAGCAAACCTACACCTTCTCACCTATGCTTGTGAGAAGCTGCATGCTGGTCTAGAAACTAAGTCAATGGTCACTCTAACATGATAAATCCAACACAATTCTCAAATAATATGTGAAATTGAACCTTAACAACTGGTAACATGATTAAATGTCATTATTATTGAATCACAGAGCACGTGGCTGAGAAACAGTTTTTTTGTAATAGCTTCCGCAAAATATTATGGGTGGACTTTAATTTCTGCCTTCCCGACCCAGAAGCCGGCTGTGGTGGATGAGAAGGAAAAGGAGAGGGGGGATGCGTGAATCTAGGAGAGAAATTGGTTGAAGAGTGCCATTGCTTTATTGATTCTCTGTGATAAAACTGGGGCAGGAAGGGCCAGCACAGCTTGTCCACCTGGAGGACAGCTCAGACTGATGTAATCTAATACCATTGAACTATTAATCCAAAATCCCAGCCTAATGTTCGAAGGAAAGGGTGTGAATCTCACCGTGGCAAAACAGTGACATTTGAATTCAGTAAAGGATCTGGAATAGAAAGATGGCCTACTTGTTGTAAAATTCCATCCAGTTGCATAACACCTTTTTGGGAAGGCAATCTACCTGGTCTGCCCTACATGTGATTCCAACCCAAAACAATATGGGTGACTCTGAACTGCCCTCTGGACAACTAGGGATAGGCAAGAAGTGTTACCATAGACAGCAATGCCTTTAAGGTCACTGAAGGGCTTCATCTCTCTCTCTCACTGGTGGAATAGTAGCAGTGGGGTGAGGGGAGGAAAGGCTGTGTGGGTACAGGGAGATATGCAAACTGTGGGGCGATGCTGCCCAGTAAAACCTGGAAGATTCCTTGAAGACTTGAGATGGGCATGTCATGGGAAAGGGGTCTCTCCTGATGCAGTAGATGTTGATCTATGGCAAACCCCTAACTAGCATCCCCGTATATTCACAAGGAGCTGCCTTCCATCCTGAATGAGGCACGTGTAATTGCCACTAGCACACCCATCTAAACACCAGCATTGCAGGGGCTTTTGTAAGCACACTGCTCCAGGGTCTGTTACAGTCCCAGTATGCACACTGCTCCAGGGCCTGTTACAGTCCCAGTATGCACACTGCTCCAGGGCCTGTTACAGTCCCAGTACACACACTGCTCCGAGGCCTGTTACAGTCCCAGTACGCACACGGCTCCGGGGTCTGTTACAGTCCCAGTACGCACACTGCTTTGGGGCCTGTTACAGTCCCAGTACGCACACTGCTCCGGGGCCTGTTACAGTCCCAGTACGCACACACAACTCCAGGGCCAGTTACAGTCCCAGTACACATACTGCTCCGGGGCCTGTTACAGTCCTAGTACGCACACTGCTCCGGGGCCTGTTACTGTCCCAGTACACACGCTGCTCCGAGGCCTGTTACAGTCCCAGTATGCACACAGCTCCGGGGCCTGTTACAGTCCCAGTACGCACACTGCTTCGGGGCCTGTTACAGTCCCAGTACGCACACTGCTCCGGGGCCCGTTACAGTCCCAGTACGCACACTGCTCCGGGGCCCGTTACAGTCCCAGTATGCACACTGCTCCAGGGCCTGTTACAGTCCCAGCACGCACACTGCTCCAGGGCCTGTTACAGTATCAGTACACACACTGCTCCAGGGCCTGTTACAGTGCCAGTACACACACTGCTCCAGGGCCTATTACAGTCCTAGTATGCACACTGCTCCAGGGCCTGTTACAGTGCCAGTACACACACTGCTCCAGGGCCTATTACAGTCCCAGTACACACACTGCTCCAGGGCCTGTTACAGTGCCAGTACGCACACTGCTCCAGGGCCTGTTACAGTGCTAGTACGCACACTGCTCCAGGGCCTGTTACAGTCCCAGTACGCACACTGCTCCAGGGCCTATTACAGTCCTAGTATGCACACTGCTCCAGGGCCTATTACAATGCTAGTACGCACACTGCTCCAGGGCCTATTACAGTCCCAGTATGCACACTGCTCCAGGGCCTGTTACAGTCCCTGTACACACACTGCTCCGGGGCCTGTTACAGTCCCAGTATGCACACTGCTCCGGGGCCCGTTACAGTCCCAGTATGCACACTGCTCCAGGGCCTGTTACAGTCCCAGTACGCACACTGCTCCAGGGCCTATTACAGTCCCAGTATGCACACTGCTCCAGGGCCTGTTACAGTGCCAGTACACACACTGCTCCAGGGCCTATTACAGTCCCAGTACACACACTGCTCCAGAGCCTGTTACAGTGCCAGTACGCACACTGCTCCAGGGCCTGTTACAGTGCTAGTACGCACACTGCTCCAGGGCCTGTTACAGTCCCAGTATGCACACTGTTCCAGGGCCTGTTACAGACCCAGTATGCACACTGCTCCAGGGCCTGTTACAGTGCCAGTATGCACACTGCTCCAGGGCCTATTACAGTCCTAGTATGCACACTGCTCCAGGGCCTGTTACAGTGCCAGTACACACACTGCTCCAGTGCCTGTTACAGTGCCAGTATGCACACTGCTCCAGGACCTATTACAGTCCTAGTATGCACACTGCTCCAGGGCCCGTTACAGTCCCAGTACGCACACTGCTCCAGGGCCTGTTACAATATCAGTACACACACTGCTCCAGGGCCTGTTACAGTGCCAGTACACACACTGCTCCAGGGCCTGTTACAGTCCCAGTACGCACACTGCTCCATGGCCTGTTACAGTGCCAGTACACACACTGCTCCAGGGCCTATTACAGTCCTAGTATGCACACTGCTCCAGGGCCTGTTACAGTGCCAGTACACACACTGCTCCAGGGCCTATTACAGTCCCAGTACACACACTGCTCCAGGGCCTGTTACAGTGCCAGTACGCACACTGCTCCAGGGCCTGTTACAGTGCTAGTACGCACACTGCTCCAGGGTCTATTACAGTCCCAGTACGCACACTGCTCCGGGGCCCGTTACAGTCCCAGTATGCACACTGCTCCATGGCCTGTTACAGTCCCAGTACGCACACTGCTCCAGGGCCGGTTACAGTATCAGTACACACACTGCTCCAGGGCCTGTTACAGTGCCAGTACACACACTGCTCCAGGGCCTATTACAGTCCTAGTATGCACACTGCTCCAGGGCCTGTTACAGTGCCAGTACACACACTGCTCCAGGGCCTATTACAGTCCCAGTACACACACTGCTCCAGGGCCTGTTACAGTGCCAGTACGCACACTGCTCCAGGGCCTGTTACAGTGCCAGTATGCACACTGCTCCAGGGCCTGTTACAGTCCTAGTATGCACACTGCTCCAGGGCCTGTTACAGTCCCAGTACGCACACTGCTCCAGGGCCTGTTACAATATCAGTACACACACTGCTCCAGGGCCTGTTACAGTGCCAGTACACACTCTGCTCCAGGGCCTGTTACAGTCCCAGTACGCACACTGCTCCAGGGCCTGTTACAGTGCCAGTACACACACTGCTCCAGGACCTATTACAGTCCCAGTACACACACTGCTCCAGGGCCTGTTACAGTGCCAGTACGCACACTGCTCCAGGGCCTGTTACAGTGCTAGTACGCACACTGCTCCAGGGTCTATTATAGTCCCAGTACGCACACTGCTCCAGGGCCTATTACAGTCCTAGTATGCACACTGCTCCATGGCCTATTACAGTCCCAGCACGCACACTGCTCCAGGGTCTGTTACAGTGACAGCACCCACACTGCTCCAGGGCCTGATACAGTCCCAGTACACACACTGCTCCAGGGCCTGTTATGGTCCTAGTATGCACACTGCTCCAGGGCCTATTACAGTCCTAGTATGCACACTGCTCCAGGGCCTATTACAATGCTAGTACGCACACTGCTCCAGGGCCTATTACAGTCCCAGTATGCACACTGCTCCAGGGCCTGTTACAGTCCCTGTACGCACACTGCTCCGGGGCCCGTTACAGTCCCAGTACGCACACTGCTCCGGGGCCCGTTACAGTCCCAGTATGCACACTGCTCCAGGGCCTGTTACAGTCCTAGTACGCACACTGCTCCAGGGCCTGTTACAGTCCCAGTATGCACACTGCTCCAGGGCCTGTTACAGTCCCAGCACGCACACTGCTCCAGGGTCTGTTACAGTGACAGCACCCACACTGCTCTAGGGCCTGATACAGTCCCAGTACACACACTGCTCCAGGGCCTGTTACGGTCCTAGTACGCACACTGCTCCAGGGCCTGTTACGGTCCCAGTACGCACACTGCTCCATGGCCTGTTACAGTCCCAGTACGCACACTGCTCCAGGGCCAGTTACAGTCTCAGTACAGACACTGCTCCAGGGCCTGTTACAGTCTTGGTGCGGACACTGCTCCAGGGCCTGTTGCAGTCCTATTGTGCACATTGCTCGAAGGTGTGATACAATTCTAGTACTGACACTGAACCAGGACCTATTACAGTTCTAGTATGCACACTGCTCCAGGGCCTGTTACTGTCTCAGTGTTGAGACTGCTTCAGTGTCTATTACAGTCCCAGTATGGACACTGCTGCAAGGTGTGATACAGTTCCAGCATGAACACTACTCCAGGGCCAGTTACAGTCTCAATACGACACTGCTCAAGAGCATGTTACAGTCTTTGTGTGGACACTGCTTCAGGGCCTGTTACAGTCCCAGTATGGACACTGCTCCAAGGTGTGATACAATTCCAGTACTGATACTGAACCAGGGCCTATTACAGTCCTGGTACAGATACTGCTCCAGGGCCTGTTCTCAACCTGGAAAGGGGCCTGTTCTTAGTGGTGCTACAGCCGCTCTGATTGGTTGGCCACTCTTGAAGGCAGTCTGTTTTCCATTTAGGACAGACAGTTCATTGCATGATTGACACCTAATCCCATTGGGTTGCCGAAAATGATTGTAACCCTCTGAGAAAATGAACAGGCAATGACAACACCATAGGAAATGACATCACCACAGGAAATGAAATCACCAACCCCAGGAAACCTAAAAACATAAATTGAAAGCGGGTGACTAACACCAGTGCTTCACGTGAGACTCACTGATGGTGTTACCCAGTATGGTGATGAAACGTCTGAAAATGAACCTTCCAGCTCAGCGAGCAAACCTACATCCAGTCTCTGATTTTCAGTTCCTCTGCCCATCCTGAAAATCCATGCCGTGATTGAAGAGAAATGGAGGAATTTGATTTTATAGGGCTTCTCATACCTTCCAGACATTCTAAAATGCTTTTGAGATAGTTACATATTTTTGGAGTGTCGTTGCTGTTATGATGTCAGAAATATAGCATTGTGCACAGCAAGCTCCCACAAGCAGCAATATGATAATGTCCAGATAATTTACTGGTTAAGGTATAAATATGATCCAAGATTCTGGAGATAATTCCCTTCTGCTTCTTCAAACTATTGTTCTATTTACCAAACAGGGCATATGTGGTCAAACTTTAACATCACATCAGAAAGACAGCACCTTAAGCAATACATAGAGTCATAAAAACAGAAACAAACCTTTCGGTCCATGATGGCCATGTTCCCAAACTGAACTAGTCCCATCTGCCTGCGCTTGGCCCATATCCTTCCAAACCTTTCCTATTCGTGAACTTATCCAAATGTCTTTTAAATGCTGTAATTGTACCTGCATCCACCACTTCCTCTATCAGTTCGTACCACACATGAACCACTCTGTGTGTAAAAAATGTTGTCCCTCCTGTCCTTTTTAAAGCTTTCTTCTCCCATCTTATAAATATGCACCCTAGTTTTGGACTCCCCCACCCTAGGGAAAAGACCCTTAACATTTATCTTATCCATGCTCCTCATTATTTTTTAAACCTCTGTAAGGTCACCCCTCAACCTCCTACATGCCAATGAAAAAGCTCCCAGTCTATTTTTACATCTCCTGATTTGTGCTCAACCTTCTGCTTTATTTGAACCCACCACATGCAGACTTAAAAGCATTGATCCGAAACACTTACCTCTCCACGAGCGGCTAAGAGAAGATTTCTCTCAGAGGGGTCGAATAAATTGTTGAAATAAAATTGTTGGTCAAGCTGCAGCTTACTCAGCTTTTCCTGGGATTCCACAGGGACCTGTTTGTACCAAAATGAGTGGGTTCCTGCTGAAGTTCATCAGTTTCCTCTACCAACGTTACTTCAGCTCCCTCATCCAGACAGACTCAGTAACTGCTCCTGAACAGGAATATTCCTTCATGCACCTGAGCTGATGTGCTATCTGCATTAAAATGGTCGCACTGATTGGGAGGTATTAAGATTGAGATTCTTTGCCTTTCAGAACTGTTCTGAGCCATATATCTTGTGGCCAGTCATAAATCAAGGTGTTGCTTAGATATATCTCTATTGATCACTCCTAGTCTCCGAATTATCATCAGATGAGTCTTAGGTCTTACCATTAAAAGTCAACAAGGCATGGGCAGCAAAATAAATATTGATATTTATTGTAATCCTTCATAATGGTTTCAATATAAAATTGGTAGTGATACGCTTTGGAAGGTTCTGAGTGCTAAACTGTACAAGCATGTAGTAAATCATTTCACTTGGAACTGAGCAGACAGCTATTTCTGTAAGAGCTTGCTCCTGGTTAAGGGCTAACTCTCAGCAGCTTCAGGGAATGTATGATAAAGAACCCTTTTACAAGTCAGAATCATCCATTCTGTATGTTCAAGGCTAAAAAAAAAAGGTATTACCACTTTGTGGTGTGTCAGATCAGAGGTCACAGTGATGTTATCAGGAGGAAGCTTTATACTGTTCCAGGTGTATCCTGTTTATACTGTTCCAAGTCTATCCCCACATAAAGCTATATGGGGATAGCTTCATACTGCTCTAGGTGTACAATCTGCTCAAAGTGCTTGCAGGACACTGACTTAAAATTTTAACAGTGACAGATCAGAGCAGTTCCCTGTGTTGCCCCAGTTTATGGTTTGAGCTACCTTGTAATTTCACAACACGTACACCGGCCATTCTATCCCGCCCAAACATATGTGATGTCCTTGGATTGGTGAAAAAACAAATTTAAACTGGACCAATCTGGGGATGGGAAAGGGTCGTCAGGGTCAAAATCTGGGAAGTTCGTTTCAAAAATCCCAAAAGAGTGCGGAAGCTGACAATCTGAAGCAAAAAAAAACCCCAGAAATTGCTGGAAAAATTCAGCGGGTCTGGCAGCATCTGTGGAGAGAAAGCAGAGTTAAAGTTTTGGGTCCAGTGACCCAAATTCTATGATTCTATGACCTTTTCTCAAAACAGTTCTGAAGAAGGGTCACTGGACACAAAACATTCATTCTGCTATCTTACCACAGATGTTGCCTGACCTGCCAGTTCATTTCAAATTTACTTTCCCTCAGCTAGAAATAACCTAGAGTGTTGTGACAATTTACAGAAGCATAGAATTGTAATAGTGCAGAAGGAGGACATTCGGCCCATTTTGTCTGCACTGACTCTCTGAATGAGATTCATGCTATTCTCCTGCTTTTTCTTTGTAACCCTGAATACTCTTTCTGTTTAAATTTTCATCTAATGTCTTCTTGAATTCGGGGCATTTTTGTACAAACAGGAATAGATTCTTCAATAATTTGTATTAAGAAGCAAAATATCACAGTCAAAGGGAATTAGATGTTCTAAAATGAAATGATCCGTTCACATCAATTAAACAAATTTGAATTATGAAGAGTAATGATGTTCATTGCTTATCAAGCAGTGTTAAGTATTTGCAGGGGAAACATCATATTCAGTGTTTTGTTTATAGTTGATGTTTCGTGTTCACCAATGTGATTTATAATCTGGAAACATTTTTTGCCAGTTGTTTCTCAAACAGCATGTAGCAGTCACAAGAATATTGAAAGGTGCAGCATCGATTGGATGATGGTTAAAGCACAATATTTGCCTCAATTCTTAGCTCAGAAGGAGCCCTTATCATTTCAACTGTTCTCTTGTGTGATACACAAAGTGCTATATCTACACTCAGTATTGTTGGGCCAGATAGCAGTTGACTCTATAATGGCTACAATATTTGGAGCAGAGGGCATTTTGTGTTGCACAGCCTACATAATGAGACTACGGATCTTTGATGACTTCTGTGCAAACTCATTATGAACTGAGCATGAAGAAAACCCTTGGTGACACAAATGAACATAAAGACCCTTCCCCTTGATACCAATCACTTTGGTTTGTGGGTTAAGAAAGTATCCTGCACATTCTTACAGGCAGATGCAGTCTATTGTAGAACAAGGTAGGCTTTATAAACGCCTCGGTCTATCAGAGCAACAGGAGTAGGCCATTCAGTCCATTGAGTCTGATCTGTCATTCAATTAAATCATGGCTGATCATCTACATCACTGCCATCTTCCAGTACCATCTCCAATAATTTTAATAATGTTTACAGACTACATTTGGGATTGGGGTTATAGGTAAAATGTAGAACTTGATGACTTTGTTACCATCTCCTCTGCCTTTTTCACTTAGACTGTGGCTTTTTATCATGTATCCTTTCAAATCCAAGAAGTTATCATAGAGTCATAGAGAAGCGAGGTGCTGCATTTTGGGAAAGCAAATCTTAGCAGGACTTATACACTTAATGGTAAGGTCCTAGGGAGTGTTGCTGAACAAGGAGACCTTGGAGTGCAGGTTCATAGCTCCTTGAAAGTGGAGTCGCAGGTAGATAGGATAGTGAAGGCGGCATTTGGTATGCTTTCCTTTATTGGTCGGAGTATTGAGTACAGGAGTTGGGAGGTCATGTTGCGGCTGTACAGGACATTGGTTCGGCCACTGTTGGAATATTGCGTGCAATTCTAGACTCTTGAAAGGGTTCAGAAAAAATTTACAAGGATGTTGCCAGGGTTTGAGAATTTGAGCTATAGGGAGAGGCTGAATACGCTGGGGCCATTTTCCTTGGAGCAGTAGAGATTGTTTTTAGTGGTAATGGAGTACTGTTGGGGCAGTTCATTCCTTGATTACTATCACAGTACATTTGCTTTGAACTGACACTGGAATGACAGAGGTCACTTTTTGTCAAATGGCTACACTTATCAAGAGTGATCCCTGGCTATGCCCAGATAACCATGCTCTGAATGGAAAGTGAGCTCATTTACATACTTCTAATGCACAGTCCATAGCATGTTGTAGCTAGAAAGCCAGAATGTTGTTTGACAGGGCACAAAACGCTTCTGAATGCCCATAAAAATGTCAGTATTATTTTTTGATGTCAACTGTGTGGGTTTAGAGGAATGTCACCAAGAAAAGACACATGTGTGGCAAAGAAGAAAAGATAGTAATTTTGGAAAGGAAGGGTTTCATTGTGGCTTCTGGGCTCACAAATCCTACACATGGTCCATCAGCAAAGCAGTTGTTTTTGACAACTGCATTAAATCTGTATCGTAAGTACCAACAACACCACAGCATGGAATGACAGTCAAAAATCTCAGAATGCTGGAGCTTTTGTAAGAAACATGAGGAGGAAGTATCAGGAATGGTAGGCATTATGGGATTGAGTTTCTGGTCATAGCCTAATTAGCACATTTAAAGGAAGCTTCATGCTTATAAGTATTTCCAGGGACCAGTTCTGTCGGTATCCTCTCTTACGTTGTCTTCCAAATGATAATCTTTGCTATTTCAGCTGTGTAGAGTCAGCATTAATGTTCGGCTGTAACTGCAGATGATGGGCCTTGATCGCCAACTTTTCAATAAATACTCGAAACTTTTTTTCTCTGTTTGAAAGATTTTCATTAATTATGTTTAATGTTATAACTTTAAATGATTCGGCCAAACCATGCATGGGCATTAATCCAGAGTGCTATCAGGTAAAATGATCCAGCAGCTGTTTTAAAGGCTCCAGCCTAACTTTATTTGCCTTCCAATTAGCAAAAAGTGTTTTTGTCTCTGAAGGAAAATTGAAAATTTATAACAATGGTAATAGATAAAATTAAATATAAAAAACACAACGCCCTGAATCTGAACAGAAATCTTAATGGATCTGGCAGACCTGGGAAATTGGTGCCCTGCTTTTCACATAAGGACAAGGTGGATGCAGTAGTATAGAGGAGGAATGCTGCCTTCCCCCATGACTGGCATAGGAAGGCACGATACCAGACCTTGCCATCCTTGACTGAGGTTACCACCCAGGTCAGTGCAGTCTGCATGGGAGGGAGAAACACCGAGCTATTGTAGGAGGAAGGTCAGCACCCTTCTCCATTGCAGCAGGGTAAACATCACCATGTTATCTCTGCTAGCTCACCCGCACTCAGTCTTTGCTTCTGTATCCCCACTCACCAAGGCTCATGTGCTATCACTCCCAATATTGCCAGTAAAACCTTCTGTCAGTCACTTTGACAATCACATCATACACTCCAACCAAACTCTCAGACCCCTAACCCCTTCCAGGCCTCTTTGTTGCCTACTCTATAACTCAGTGCCTTTCCCCCACCTCCCACACACTTGGGACACTTCAGTACCTTTCCCCACCTACCCACCCACTGGGGACACCTCTGTACCTTTCCCCCACCTACCCACACACCCGGGACACCTCTGTACCTTTCCCCCACCTACCCACACACTCGGGACACCTCAGTACCTTTCCCCCATCTACCCACACACTCAGGACACCTCAGTACCTTTTCCCCACCTACCCACACACTCGGGACACCTCAGCACCTTTCCCTCACCAACCCACACACTCAGGACACCTCAGTACCTTTCCCCCACCTACCCACACACTCGGGACACCTCTGTATCTCTCCCCCACCTACCCACACACTCGGGACACCTCAGTACCTTTTCCCCACCTACCCACACACCCGGGACACCTCAGCACCTTTCCCTCACCAACCCACACACTCAGGACACCTCAGTACCTTTCCCCCACCTACCCACACACTCAGGACACCTCAGTACCTTTTCCCCACCTACCCACACACTCGGGACACCTCAGCACCTTTCCCTCACCAACCCACACACTCAGGACACCTCAGTACCTTTCCCCCACCTACCCACACACTCGGGACACCTCTGTATCTCTCCCCCACCTACTCACACACTCAGTACACCTCAGTACCTTTCCCCCACCTACCCACACACTCGGGACACCTCAGTACCTTTCCCCCACCTACCCACACACTTGGGACACCTCTGTAACTTTCCCCCACCTACCCATACACGCGGGACACCTCAGTACCTTTCCCCCACCTATCCACACACTCGGGACACCTCTGTACCTTTCCCCCACCTACCCCTACACTCAGGACACCTCAGTACCTTTCTCCCACCTACCCACACACTCGGGACACCTCTGTATCTCTCCCCCACCTACCCACACACTCAGTACACCTCAGTACCTTTCCCCCACCTGCCACACACTCGGGACACCTCAGTACCTGTCTCCCACTTACCCACACACTCGGAACACCTCAGTACCTGTCTCCCACTTACCCACACACTCGGAACACTTCAGTACCTGTCTCCCACTTACCCACACACTCGGGACAGCTCAGTACCTCTCCCCCACTTACTCACATACTGGGGACACTTCAGTACCTTTCCCCCACCTACCCGCACACTCGGGACACCTCTGTACCTCTCTCCCACCTACCCACACACTCAGTACACCTCAGTACCTTTCCCCCACCTACCCACACACGGGCCACCACAGTACCTCTCTCCCACTTACCCACACACTCGGGACAGCTCAGTATCTCTCCCCCTCCTACCCACACACACGGGACACCTCAGTACCTTTCCCCCACCTACCCCACACACTCGGGACACCTCAGTAACTTTCCCCCTCCTACCCACACACTTGAAACACCTCTGTACTTTTCACCCACTTACCCACACACTCGGGACACCTCAGTACCTTTCCCCCACCTACCCACACACTCGGGACACCTCAGTACCTTTCCCCCACCTACCCACACACTCGGGACACCTCAGTACCTTTCCCCCACCTACCCACACACTCGGGACACCTCAGTACCTTTCCCCCACCTACCCTCACACTCGGGACACCTCAGTACCTCTCCCCCACCTACCCACACACTCGGGACACCTCAGTACCTTTCCCCCACCTACCCACACACTAGGGCCACCTCAGTACTTCTCCCCCACCTACCCACACACTCGGGGCACCTCAGTACCTTTCCCCCACCTACCCTCACACTCGGGCCACCTCAGTATCTCTCCCCCACCTACCCACACACTCGGGACACCTCAGTACCTTTCCCCCACCTACCCACACACTCGGGCCACTTCAGTACTTCTCCCCCACCTATCCAAACACTTGGGACGCCTCAGTACCTCTCCCCCACCTACCCACACACTTGGAACACCTCAGTACCTTTCCCTCACTCATTCCAGCACTAAATACAGTGCCACCCCGTTTCACCTCCCTCAACTCCTTCCTTTCTCTCACACCAGAGCAAACACGTCATTGTAAGAGCCTGGCCGGGTAGTGGGGAGGGCGTGATTTTGGCACTGCCTGTCCTGTGTGGAGATGCTGAGACCTTCATGTCCCAGCCACCATTTGAGAAGCACTGTGGTGCTCCTCTCCCATTACTGCTGCAGTGAATGGATTATTCTCGTGTCACAATCTTGACACCTTCTCTCTTTTGGAAGGTGGAAGTGACTTGTCCCAGTCTTTATGTTCAACAGGGTGGCCTCACAAGACATCATTGATGCCTAGAGGAAGCATCAGCAGGAAAGCACGGACAGTGGAAACAAGTACTTCAAGATATGATTATCGCTAATGACCGGTGACTGAGCCTCATGGATTATTGATTATTGCCAATGGTTAATGCCTCAGGTTTACAAAGCATGTAGTACTCACAGAAGTGTTTCAGCTTCAGGGTATGATTAGATTAGATTAGATTAGATTAGATTAGATTAGATTAGATTAGATTAGAGTACTTACAGTGTGGAAACAGGCCCTTCGGCCCAACAAGTTCACACCGCCCCGCCAAAGCGCAACCCACCCATACCCCTAACCTAACACTACGGGCAATTTAGCATGGCCAATTCACCTAACCTGCACATTTTTGGATTGTGGGAGGAAACCGGAGCACCCGGAGGAAACCCACGCAGACACGTGGAGAACGTGCAAACTCCACACAGTCAGTCGCCTGAGGCGGGAATTGAACCCAGGTCTCTGGCGCTGTGAGGCAGCAGTGCTAACCACTGTGCCACCGTGCCGCCCGAATCGCCACCGTGCCGCCCGAATGAGTGTCAGTGTAATGCCAGGCCCCTCTAAATTGCCTGAGATCCTTTGAAATCAAAGCCCCCACCCTCACAGAAGGAAACGTTTCCTCTTCCCCACCCCCTCAAGCCCCCCCAACCCCCACCACTGACTCCCGGGGACGTGGCAGCCATTTTCACCTCCATTGTGCTTGTTATTTACCTCACGATGTAAAGCAACAGCAGCCGCTCTGCAAACAGTGAGTCTCAGTCTCAGACTCTCAGTATTGGGAAATCCTTAAATGGATACATTTCCTTCTTACTAGCCTTTCCCTGTTAACTCCATAGAGTTTGAATATCCCCAAGTCTCCACCCAGCCTGTCTATCTGCATCTTCATCTGCCCACTTTACCAACTCCATCCCAACTCCAGGACTATCAAGGCATCATTGTACAACGTGAGTGAGCACAAAGAAAGTAAGGTGTGGACCCCTGGGGTACAATCTGGTTCAGCCCATGACCTGGGTGCCAGTCCTTGTCCTTGTGTATAAAATGTCTGTGCAGCAACATTACAATGAGAGGTGCTCCAAACTGCAGCATTAAAGTGCTGAGGTGTACCATGATTAGATCAGAGATCTGCCATGATGCTGCAGTGAGGCTGGTTTGTGTCAGATGCCATCCTCTATGGACATGAGGTACATATGACCATTGCCCGTGGAGAGTACCCTGAAATGTTGGTGCTAAGCTGGAGGTCTGAAGATACCCACTCAAACTTTCATGTTGGGAATTCTCAGTGTGCAGCTTGAACCTAATGCGTGGGAGAGAGGGAGGTTAGGTGGTAGTGATGGTGATCATGAGTAATAGTCTATGAGAATAGGCCTCTCCTTGCTCATTAGCGAGCATTGTACCTTGATGTCCAAGACCTGTTTGAACAATGCGATTGCTTTGGTCTCGGTGTCAAGCAAGACCTCACTTGATACCTCACTTGATCTTTTGAAACATCTTGCTGTAGTCCATGTTGTTCAAGACCCAAGAAGATACCAAGCTATGTAATTCAATCCTGAACCTTTGGCAACTTCAGAGTGATCAACTTCAAATTGCCCTCAGAAACTGGATGGATGTTCAGTCAATCTCAAGGAGACTGCATCAGTCGGCATTATTTCAGAGTGAGAGGAATGCAGCTTCCCTTTATTGCTCACAACCTGACAGGCACTAAGTTAGGACTCGCACAAAGTGATAAGTACAGCAGAATAGCCTCAGGCTGTTCAGTTGAATTTATTTACAATGTCAGTTTATTTATTAAAATGGTAGATTCATGGGGTGGAGAGAGTTGTGAAATGAGCTAAGACCTCATTAGTGGGGAAAAAAAGGCAGATTTTTCAAGGTGAAATCCTCTGTGGCTTCTCACTTCAAGTCTTATCCACTTTTCTCATGGAGAACCCTGTTTGCTTGTGTCTCACAGTACAGGGACAGATAATTGAAGAGAGAAAGAAACCTGTTGTGGTATCAGAACAGCACTTACAAGTTTTTGCATCTTTTGGTGCATATGGCATTATGGCAACAGATTGTAGGCTGCAGCATAGGACAGAACTGGAGACACACCCAGTACTAGCCTACCCCTCCCCTGCTGCTGTGCTATCCCAACATCCAGGCTCCTCCTTGTTTCTCGCATCTGGCAAAACAGACTGAGAGAGTGGGACAGCAGAAAGAACCTCACTCCACTGTAACCAAACTCCTTAGTGTTGGTTTGGTTGTAAAGTGTGATCAAGTTTGATGGATTTCATGGTTCATTTCTGCAATTTGATTTCTTAAGAGCAATAATCACTAAAACCACCCCTACTGATTCCACATGAAGCTTGCACAAATCAGAAAGACGTTGACCTGTGCCTGTGTATCTACCGTAATCAGGGGAAATCTACTATTAGCATGCTACTGCTGACAGATATCAGTCAAAGTAAAAAAAAATCAAACTGATGCTGAAAAGATGAAATATAAGTCGAGATTGTGGGGTCGTATTCAGCAGTCAGACAGCATCAGTGGTGGGACAAACAGAGTTGCCATTCTGGGTGGAAGGCCACGGGCCTTTCCACAACTGCTGTCTGGATTGTGAACGCTTCCAATATTTTCCATCTTTCTTTCTATCAAAGGTCCACTTGAAGGGGGAGAGGGTGGTGTTAGGGTAATCAGCTACCTCAAACCGTCTTTGTCCTGTTCCACAGGTTTGTGTGAGATCATCTAAGGTATCTGGACATGTTATTCCAACCTGTAAATCAGATCACTCTGGATCAACAGAGTTAGAATTTGGACTTTGTTTCCAGAGAAGATCAAGAATCATTGTATAATGAATAATTTACTTGAATGACACTTGACCTTCACTATAAAGTTCACCCTGGACTACCTGTTGCCAATTATAGCCCGTATTAAGGCAGTGATATTTCTGTACGAATTGCGTTTCTAACTTCTGAGATGGGACCCAGCAGTGTACATGATTTCCAATGCTGTTTGAAGTTGACGTACACAGCACAAGACAAGACTTGCAGAAAGAGCAATTCACTTATGAATTGGAGAGTAAGAATATCCCAGACTGTTGATTATTCAAATTTGCCCCAAACTGGCTCCTATTTTGTGTCAATAAGAAGACAGAGAGTTGATTCATTTGGAAGATCTGTCATTTGTAATATCGGTCCTATCTAAATTATAAATAGAGGAGTGCAAATGTTTAGATTTTAAAGGACAGATGCACTTAAATCATGCACTGAATAATTGAAGTATAATGTGTGTAGATATTTATTCCCTTTCCAAAATGAGGATAGTATGGATCACTGAAGGACACGATACAAGAATATAGCTATTAATCCTCCAATCTAATTATGAATTGTCTGAGACAAATATGGAAAATGCATTATTAATGATTATTCCATGCTCAATGATTCTTTTTTATTCTTTGGCTCCCAGTCTAAAAAAGAGGTTCTATTTTCCTCTGATAATTGAAAGCTAAGTTACAATAGGTGGCCTTAATATATTCTGATTAATGAGCAAAGCTTCTGCAATAGCAGATTCAAACCAACTTGAATTTAGTTTGAATCTGGCTCAACTTATTGGTGCATTATTTTATAACATTAGGCCCAGTTTTCTGCTACAAGGAGTCACACCAGTGTGTTCTCTAGATATTAATATGTACTTACATTTCACTCTTTCATGGTGTGTGAAAAAAAGTAGCAGACTGACCTGTGCTAATGTGGCAAGTATATGCAATTAGTCAAATTGTAATAGCAACATTACTCCAGCTCTCTTTTTCTTTAGAAACCTTCATTTCAACTGCCAAGCAAAGGCAAATCAAATTAAAATTCCTAAAAATTAATTTACATGAACTACTGTATCAGGGAAAGGAAAAGGTTTATGACAAACTTCAAATCAATTTTCTTACAAACCTCTAATAACTATTGTCTGTAAGAAATGGGGAAGTGTGCTGTTTTTGCAGAAATAGAAAAGCAAGAGAGTGTATGTGCAGGAAAGGGGTACAAGAAAAATATCAGCTAAGCAAGCATTGGGGAAATGTGTCTTTATCTTTAATGAATAATTGTGGATAACTAAATACTAACTATAGTGCAGAATTATTAAAGCAAATAATTCTTTCATCATAATGTTTTAAATAATAGTCTCAGCAAAATAGCTGAGATAGCTGAAAAGCATAAACCAAGCATGAAAAGATACATTGTTAAAACGTATGTTCAAGAATGGAATTTACCTGTGAACAATGGAAGATGTTACAAGCTAAGTAAAAGAACATCAAGATACAAGTTTAGCCTTATGTCAGCACTTACAGAGGGAAAGACGGCCATCTTGGAGAAAAGGGGGCAATAAGGGTGGAGCACAGCTGGGTAATGGTAGAATACAATAAGAAGGATTGGGTAATGTAAGAGTCGGGAGAGATGACCTCACGCAGCTCAAAAGTATAACTGTGTACTAGTTTGAATGTTCATTGCTCATTTGCTTCTGCATTTGATACCCTTTCTTGCAAGATCGTAGAATAAATAGTCTTGTTTCCAGTTTTGGTGGTCTCGTCTAATTTTATTAAAACTTGTTTCTAACAGATTTGGGGGCTCGTTAAGGAATCCCAAGCTCCGGTCGCTCGGCATTTTTGGGAAAACGGAGAAGGGGCACCTCACTGATTTCAGCGGTCTCTAGTTTTCCCTTGTTGCCGCGGCAGCTTGGGCAAGCGTGATCCGGACTGGGAGACCCTGGAACCAAGACGGGCAGACGCGGTGGGTTCAGTCGGGTGACTCTTGTGTGCACAAGACCCGGGTAAGAAAGGTCTTAAAAGATTTATCCGGGCGACCGTGGTAGGCTGTGGTATTTGCTGCCAGTCGGATATATCCGGGGATCCAGGGGACCAGGGTAGGCAGCGGTAGTTACTGCTGCCAGTTGGATATATCCGGGGAATTGCTGCAGGACAAGGCGCGCTGACACGCAGCGGGAGGTTTGGTCGGGTAAGCGACCGGGATAGGCAACGGTAGTGGTTGCCAGGTATTGCCACGGTACAGGGCGCGCTGATTCAACCAGGTAACTCTTGTGCACAGACCAAGGTAAGAAAATTGACCTTTAAGTATTGCTTTGATGGTTGGGGACGTAAGAGAAGTACGGGGAATTGGCAACATATAAAATAAAGTATTTAATTGGCTAGATTAACCTGACGAGTAAGGTTTCTACCTGATTCGATCACCCAGCCTTAGACCGGTTGTTAAGAGGGGAAATCCCCCACGTGAAGGTCAGGACCCTGAAGTGGGTGTGGAAGAAGGTGACACCAGACCTCAGTAAGGTTAACTAAATTACATAAAGAAACGGCCGAGTATTAAAATGGGGGATAAATATAGTGATTTAAGTTTAGAAGGAGACATTAGAAGGACGTCCGAGGACCACATCCCAACGGACAGTCCTTTAGGAAAAATGTAAAGAAAATGGAAGTACAATCCTCGGACGCGAGGAAAGGATAAAAAACAAATGATAAAATGTCAATGAAAAACAGCCTTACAGTCAGGAGGAATCAGGTTATGCTTCGTGTCAGAAGGGCTAGTAGCTGAAGGGCTACTGAGGGTGCACTTCGTAACTAACTTATGGCCAGACGTCCAGAAAAATATTCAAAAGCTAGAGAAGTCCTTGCGAGAAACTCAAAGTGTCTGTGAGACATGGTGTCTGTGTGTGTGTGTGTGTGTGAGAGAGAGTGAGAGAGAGAAAAAAAAGCTATACAGCTAACAGACAGTTTAACCCTTTGTGATTCGGTTTGAATGCACATTTGTTTGTTGGTGATTGAATGTTTGTGCTTTGTTCCCTGGAGCTTGAGATCCGGGACTGTTTTGAATCTGATTTCTATTATGGAAATTTTAACATGATTTCTTTGAAGGTTAAGGATTTTACAGATTATGAAATAAAATGTTAACTCCTGCTCTTTTTACAGGTCATGACTGCCTTACTATCAGTTTCTAACTAATCTCTTTTATCCTTACATAAAAGCGATTTATGGAGGACAGTTGAAGTTTTAACTTGAATAGACAAATCCTTTTTAAGGCAGCTCTGGTTATTTCATGATCTATAACATTGTAATTGAGCAATGACTGGTCAGGACTACTTGGGAGGACTAGTTTTGGATTTGAATCGGGGGACTGGAACCAGATGATTGTGGTGGATTTCAGAGATGGGAACTGTGTGCATTTTGCATTTTGAATATTAAACACTGAATAAATGAATTTATAATATATAAATATATATTTATAAGTAAGATTCCAAAATGTATAGTTAGGAACAGGCTTTAAAGTTAGACAAGCATAAATTGATAAATTGTATTTGAGATTACAGAGAGCAAGAAATATTGCAATATTTCTTTTAAAAACAATCAAGGTCTAAACGAAACATTGGGTGATGAGGAATGGCCATGAGATGGCCCTAAAGCTGTTCAGTTGGTTGAATTGGCTCTGGCAACGTAACATGAGAAGCAGAAACAGAAGGCAAAAATAATGATAGCCACGGTTGATGAGGTAATAAAGGAAAGGACAAAACTAAAAGGAGAAAGAAACCGGAATGGTGGCGGGCAGCATGTTGAAAATAAAGGGAGGAGAAGGGATTGGGGAGGAGATGTTAAGGGGTCTGGTAAACAGGAACAAGGATCAAAGTGGAAATCCCCACAGGTGGGATGTTATTACTGTGGAAAGACAGGTCACTTTAAGAGAGGGAGTGTCCTGATCCAAAAAAGGAAGTAAAGGCAGTGTCGTTTATGAACCTTGATGAAAAATAGGGGTGTCAGGAGTTCCTGCCCCCGGGGACCCACCAGGAACCCTTGATCAATTTAAAGGTGGGACCTTACACAGAGGACCTAGTTTTCCTAGTCTATACGGGGGCAGCAAGGTCATCCTTAAAGTTTAAGCCCAAGGGAGTGGGAACAAAAAAGTTAATTGGATTATGGCAACAGTTTTGTGATGAGAGGCACGAAGAATCAGTTTTGCGTTCATGACGAGATATTGCCACCAAATTGGGGATTGAATTAACTGCAAATGGTGCTATGAAATCTGTTGAGGTTCTTAAAAATGAATGTGCTCGAGCAAAACAATTACAGAAACAGAATGAGAAGTCACAAGTGACTGGTAAACAAACAGAGTTTTAGTCACTTGTTGCGTTTCCACCCTGAATTATATAATATATATAATTAATAATTAATATTTATAATAAATCAATTGTGTTAGCCTGAATCAATATTAATTGACAGGATTCCTTCACACATTCTCAGTGACCTGTCATATTGATTCATGGTTAATTTAAAATATGAACTGCATTAATTCATTGTTAATTAAAGAATGGAAAGCTACATTACTGACCAGAGTGTGTGCAGGCAGTGGCAGCAACAGTCTTATTGGTAGAGGAGAGTCGGAAACTTACTTTTGGGGGAGCCTTAATAGTCAGCACCCCACATCAGGTACGGACCATATTAAAACAGAAAGCAAGACGATGGCTCATAGACTCTAGGATCTTCAAATATGAGACAATCTTAATAGAACAGGATGACCTTGTGTTAGTCACAGACAGTTGCTTGAATCCAGCTGCATTTCTGTGGCGGGGAGAGGGGAGTGGCCCTTGGCAATCCAGAACATGACTGCCTTGATATTACTGAATATCAGACTAAAGTACAAATGGACTTAAGAGATGTACCGTTGCATGCGGGAGCTCGGTTGTTTATCGACGGGTCCTCCTGAATGATTGAGGGTAAAAGGCACAATGGATATGCTGTAGTAGCCGGGATAGAGGGAAGCGTTATCGAGGCTGAAAGACTGCCGAACGGCTGGTCAGCCCAAACTTGTGAACTCTCTGCCCTAGAAAGAGCTCTCAGAACCTTAGAAAACAAAAAAAGGAATGGTATGTACAAACTCCAAATATGCGTTTGGAGTGGTACATAGCTTTGGAAAAATTTGGCAAGAAAGAGGACTGATAAATAGCAGAGGAAAAGAACTAGCTCATGAGGAATTGATAAAACAAGTGCTGGAATCCCTGTTACTCCCGAGAGAAATAGCGATAGTTCATATAAACGGACATCAGAAGGGGAGTGAACCGGAAGCCAGGGGGAACAGACTAGCAGGCGAGACAGTCAAAGAGGCAGCTATGAACCATACAGTAACAAAGATGCAGGTTCTTACACCCCCAGTTGAGTCTTCTTCTGTGAACCCCGTGTACACAGAAGAAGAGGAAAAAGAATTCCAGGAAATAGGAGCCACTAAGACAACCGAAGGAAGGTGGACCCTCCCGGATGGGAGGGAAATGTTGAGTAAACCGTCATGGGAAACATCTTAGCCACTTTACACCAGGATCGTAATTGGGGCTCCCAAGCTATGTGTGACATAGTATTAAGGAAATATGGATGCAAGGGAATATATACATTGGCAAAACAGATATGTACAGGGTGTATAACTTGCTAGAAGATCAATAAGAAAGTAATAAGGGAAGGGCCTAAAGGAGGGAGAAACCCAGGGTAGTGGTAGAATACAATAAGAAGGATTGGGTAATGGAAGAGTTGGGAGAGATGACCTCACGCAGCTCAAAAGTATAACTGTGTACTAGTTTGAATGTTCATTGCTCATTTGCTTCTGCATTTGATGCCCTTTCTTGCAAGATCGTAGAATAAATAGTCTTGTTTCCAGTTTTGGTGGTCTCGTCTAATTTTATTAAAACTTGTTTCTAACATTGTCAACGCCCATAATGAATGGGATTTTGTGTAAAGATTCCTCTCTTTCATTTGGTCTCTGAGTCTTTAGCATAATTGAGGAGGTTCCTTTGAAAGTTCTTTGTGGAAACTAACCACATCCAGACATTAAGTTGATTTATCTGAATGGCAAAATTGCTCGTCAGTATGTGATCCTCCTTGAGACTTTTTGGACAGGGGACTTCATTTCCAGTTGCTGAATTCAGGTGAAGAGGCTGAGATAGCCCAGATTGGAGTGTGGTTGTTTAACTTAACCGCTTCCACCCACAGTCCAATCTCTTCACTAACTCGACAAGCTTCAAGACAATGAGCATTGTGACACAATAAAGGAGGAGGAGTTTCTATTGTGTGGAGGACATAGATTGAAGACAATTGTGAGGAGAATGAGAAGGAGGTTATGACCACATGGTAATGCATTGTCAGAAAGGGAAGCAGATTCACGAGTGACTTTCAAATAGAAATTAGATCATGGCAAAACTAAGGATTGTGAAACCTACTCCCCAACTACCAATGTCAACACCACTGGTAACCCCCACAGCAACAGCTGCAACTTTCAATTAACTGCTCTTTGCAAACAATTCAGAGACTGCTCATTTGCATCTTTTAACACTTACATTTTTGGACTCATCTCTTATCTCTACGCGTACGTGTATTCAATTAATAACTCTTCCTGTGTTTAGTAATAAATAATTTCACTCTTTGTTAACTCCAGAAAGTCTGCTTAAATTGGCTCCTTATAAAAACCTAAGTTTACTTGAGTTTGGGAGAAAGGCATCACAAGGAAAGAGGTCCACTTTTAAATTAACTTTGTTGTGACCAGCCTATGAGCCAAACAATTAGGGATATCCTGCCTGGAATTGTAAGAAATTAGGGAACATAACATTATGGGTGAAGGCGCTAACTGGAGGAATGGTTCCAGGTAAAGGGTCAAAGTGTAAAGGTTACTATGCTGCCTTCTGGACATTAATGGTAAGCCATTCAAACATTTTAAAACTGTATAAGGTATAGTACAAATGTCAGGCATATTTACTCCATTCCTAGAAACACTGAGTGGCTCCAATTACTTTGTCTGGAACTTTATTTAACATATACTGATATTATGTTTCTGTGTGTGGGACCCTCCTGCATCATTGATGAGCTTGGGTTAAATATAGGCTCCCTCCTTCTGCACAAACTGTGCCACGAATTCAACATCGTGTTTGGAAAACAAATCTAAGGCTGCCTTTATACTGACAGCTATCTTGCCTCAGAGGCACATCATGCCTCGAATGAGTTCACATGCCTTATTAGAAAATTTAGACAGGCTAGGCCTGTATCCTCTGGAGTTTAAAAGAGTCAGAGGTGACTTAGTTGAAATATGCAAGATCCTGAGGGGACATGACCGGGTGGATGTTTAAAGGATGTTTCCTTTTGAGGGAGAATCTAGAACTAGGCTTCGCAGTTTAAAAATAAGTGGTCACCCATTTAAAACAGAGATGAGGAAATATTTGGCTCTCAGAGGGTTGTGAGTACAATACCCTTCCTCATAAAGCAGTGGATACAGAATTTTACAATAATTTTAAAGCCGAGGTAGATAGATTCTTGATTGCCAAGAGGATGAAAGATTATTGGGATATGCAGGAATGTAGATATTGAGGTTAAAATCTGATCAGCCATAATCTTATTGAATGGTGGAACAGGTTTAGATTAGATTCCCTACAGTGTGGAAACAGGCCCTTTGGCCCAACCAGTCCTCACTGACCCTCCGAAGAGCAATCCGCCCAGACCCATCGCCCTTTGACTAATGTACCGAACACCAAGGGCAATTTAGCATGGCCAATCCACCCGACCTCCACATCTTTGGATTGTGGGAGGAAACCGGAGCACCCGAAGGAAACCCACGCAGACACGGGGAGAATGTGCAAACTCCACACAGACAGTCGCCCAAGGCTGGAATCAAATCTGGGACTCTGGTGCTGTGAGGCAGCAATGCTAACCACTGGGCCACTGTGCCGTCTGAAGGAGGATAAATAGAGAAAGTCTTTTCCCTGGGGTAGGGGAGTCCAGAACTAGAGGGCATAGGTTTAGGGTGAGAGGGGAAAGATATAAAAGAGACCTAAGGGGCAACCTTTTCAGGCAGAGGGAGGCACGTATATGGAATGAGCTGCCAGAGGAAGTAGTGGAGGCTAGTACAATTGTAACATTTAAAAGGCATTTGGATAGGTATATGAATGGGAAGCATTTGGAGGGATATGGGCCGGGTGCTGGCAGGTGGGACTAGTTTGGGTTGGGATATCTGGTCGGCATGAACTGGTTGGACCGAAGGGTCTGTTTCTGTGCTGTACATCTCTATGACTCTATGGCTGAGTGGCCTGCTATTGTTCCTTGTTTATATGTTGGTATATAAGTTTATGAAGAATCATTCCAGAGACCTAAGTGGGAAAACTAGGCTTATTCAGCTCAATCCTTTTGTTCCATTTCAGGTGGACATGCAAAATTGCATGCCATTATTTGAAAATTGCAGGTGAGTCCCAGATGTCCCAATGTATATTTACAAACATCACCGAAATAGGAGGTCGGCACATTGATCTCATCAGCTGTGGTGGGACCTTGCTGTATACCAATGGCTCTAATATTTTGCCATTTTACAACAATAATACTTTGTTGGCTCTCGGATGCTTTATGGGCCTCCTGGAAGGTGCTGTAGAAGTGCAAGTGTTTTTATTTTCTTATATGTAACATTTCCTTTCCTTACAAGGTGGTGCCTGTTTATAACAGCCAACTAATTTAGTTCAAATTCAGGCCAAATTGTAAACATGTCTTTACTCTGGAAATATGCCCACTAGGAGCTGGGTCAAGCTTATTCACAGTATTTTCACTTACAGCCTAGACAAAGAGATGAGACTTTTTTGTGCAATCATTCTGAACTGGATTGAAGTTTACTTCAATTGTTTAATGATAGACCTTTGAGAAGAAAGAAATTTGTATGACAGGCTTTCTTTTCTAAGCTGATGTTGGGTTTTAGAAAACAAGTCATGTTATTAATTGGCAAGAGCTAAATGAATACATGAGCATAATGAAATGGGAAAGTGTCCGTTACTCTTTGCATCTTGTTTCCAATCAACCAAGTGAAGCTTGCTCAGTTACTCCTGTTGATTTCTAGTCATGTCCCAGGCATGAGGTTGAGCCATGAGAATGTAAGTTGCCCCTAAGTTTATATTTAATGAAAGCTCACAAATCTGACCTGAGTTGGTTTACATTTGTTGGATTTATTTGTGGTGTTGTGGTCAATATTGTTGCCTCTGACTTTGCAAATCATGGAGTGCAAAATCAATGCTGTTGTATTGCTGGGGTACTGGGATAATGGGCTGAATTTTCCCCTTCATAATTTGAAGATTGGTAACCAGTGAGTTTCAGATCATGGCCGTCCTCACTTCCTATCTGATGATGAAGGAAAATCTTTGAGGAAGAAGCTGAACCTGATTAGACCTTAGACATTACCATGAGGAATTCCTGCAATCATGTCCTGAGGGTGAGGTGATTGTCCTCCAACGAGTGGAGATATTTCCCATGCTTCCTAATGCCTTCAAATTTACCAGGATGCCTTGACGTCACATGTATTGAATGCTGCCTTGGTGTCAAGGGCAATCACTTTTACCTCTGTCCCCGTTTCGACCAAAGCTGCAAAAAGTTTGGAGTTGAGTGGAACTGATGGTATTCATTGGTGAGCAAGTCTATTGATTTTATTCATCATGCTTTTTTTTTGAATAGCAATGGCATTAAATGCCTGAAATCAGGTGCACTCTCCTATCTGGCAGTGACATTTCAATTTAATTTAGATAAGTTTCTCCATCAATTAGGCGTTTGATTTTTGTTTTCATTATAATGCCCCATCAGGGCTGTCTATCTTGTTTAACATTTATTTTAAAAGAGTAGATGGAAAATTGTCCATTTCCAGGACTACTATTTCTCAACTCAGCTGAGAAAGAATTCCCTACTCTTCACTGTCCCTCCATACTTCTGAAATCAATTCTAACAGTTTTATGTAATGGCCTATTTATAACATTCTTCAGAATGTTATAAATAGCTTACATTTCAACTGAGTAATATGGCTTTAAACAGTACTTCAGTTTGCAATGACAGCCAATGGATGCTCAACTGGAAACGATGCACCAAGACACAATTAAGGATTTGACTACAGTTGCTGTGAATTGAGGATGGGAGAGGAGTTGTGGTTATACTGTGTTTTATTACGTACTTGCTTTTGTTTATTAATTTCACAGTGATCACCTTCAATGTAGCTCATTCTGTTAGTGGTTAACTAGAAATTTATTGATGTGTGAGAGATAATACTAAGAAGAACTGGCACTAGGACAGGTGGAAATCAAATGTTAGCACGAGTCCCTGTACTATGATATAGATAGAGATAAGTGAGTTGAATGTTAACTCATATGTGAGTTCTGAGTGGAAACAGATCATGTTACATAGCCAACTGCAATCATATTCCAGTTATATATCTGGTATATTATTTATAACTATGTTATCTTTTGACTATTGTTTTAAGGTTAATAGGAGCTGTATTCTGGTAAAAGAACTGGCGAGATTAGAATATTATTACAGAGAGAGTTGTTGTGATCAAGGATGTACTGTTTAAAAGGAAGAAGATTCCGTTAAAGCTTTCAAAAGGGAAATGAGTACGGTTTTGGAAAGGGAAATGATTTGTAGGGAATGGGAAAGAGTAGAGGAGCGGGACTAATGGGAGAGCTCTTTAAAGAGCTGATAAAGGCATGATGGATAAATCGACTCTTTCTGTAGAAAATGATCCAATGGGTGGACAAATTCTCATGCATCCTTGGAGGTTATTTGTCTTTGAGGCAGGCTTTCCAATGGGCTTTTAACTAAATCACAGCATGAACATTCCACTGATGGATTCCCAACCAATTGGAAGGCAGGCCATGTCTGTCAAAGGGAAGATTCTTGTTAACTGGTTGAATTATCTCTTGCTTTCAACAACAATAACAATGGAAAGTGCTGGAGGTCCCTGTCTCTTACCTGGAGGTTTTGTTGTGGGATCTGACTGGCTGAGATCAGATGATGTTTCTGAAGGACAGGAGGGAACATTAACCTCTCAAAGCTAGTAAGCGGCAGGAGTGTGTTCACTCCAACTTGTACGCACTACCGTAAGAAGTTCAAAAATGTTCCAGAATCCATATTATAGGGGGGATGTAATCGCACTGGAGTGGGTACAGAGGAGATTTACCAGGCTGTTGCCAGGGCTGGGGAGTTTTGGTTCTGAAGAGAGATAGACTGTGGCTGTTCTCCTTAGAGCAGAGGAGCCTGAGGGGTTACATATTTCAGAAGTACAAAATCTTGAGGGGCATAAGTAGGTAAACAGGAAAAAATGTTCTCCTTAATGGAGCGATCAATGGCCATGGGCCATAGAGTTAAGGGAAAGGAGAGAAGGTTTAGAGGGGTTGTGAGGAAACATATTTTCACCTAGAGGATGGTGGGAGTCTGAAATTCACTGCCTGTAAGTGTGGTAAAGGCAAAGTCCTCATAACATTTAAAAAGTATTTAGATGTGCACTTGTGATACCAAGGCATGCAAGATGGTGGGCCAAGTGCTGGAAAATGGGATTAGAATATTTGGTTGTTTTTGACTGAATGGGCCAAAGGAGTACCACAACCACCTGATGAAGAAGCAGCGCTCCAAAAGCTAGTGCTTCCAATTAAACCTGTTGGACTATAACCTGGTGTTGTGTGATTTTTAGCAATGACAAGTGATATCCTACTTTGAGGTGCCAAGACACACTCTCAGCGTTGTCCTGCACAGCGTATCTCAGGCCAGCACACTTTGCTGCTCCACCCCTTCCTGTATATTCAGACCCTCCTGCATCTGAGCACTCAACACTCTCACTCACTTTTACCAATGTGCCATCTCACAGTGATGTCTGAAAGTCACTCTCCTTTCCACCCCTTAGTGCATTCTGTTCTTCTCCCTGAGAACTGCCTCCTTGCAGGACAAGAGAGTACACAGGTACAGTGGGGAGGCAGTACCTCAATGGTGACATAACTACTGTATTAGACAGTGAGGACTCTTGATGCAGGTGGTTGAACAGTTTAGAAGAAGCAGAACTAAAACAGCTGAGTCAGCATTACTGCCTATGATTGAATCTGATCCAAATGATGGCAATATCCAAAGGAATATGAGCAAGAAGGATCACATGAATTAACCTCACTGCAGCGTCAAACAGAGAGGGTGAATTCATTCAGACATCCAACTCTGCCCTCTGACACTATTTGAGGAAGCGACAGGCCTTCCAAGGTAAACCAACATTCAGCAGTAATATTGATGCCAGAAAACATTGTCAGCAAAGTGCATCCGGGAAATTGAAGATTTGTCAAAATTCCTGGGTGAAACCAAACTGTAACTTTCATCCTCCATCAGCAGACTGTCAATGCAGCGGGTCATCAGTCATTTATAAGGTCAGAGACTTGTGGGTTTTAAAGGGGAATGGGGTGGTGATAACCCCCCCTTTACTTATTTGAAACCAATGTAACAAGAATTTAATGACCAGAAAGAAAAGCTTGTTGTATAAGACAGATCAGAAACATGAAGGTGAACTGAAATCATGGGACAGGCTGTGCCTCTGTCTTGAACCTTAAATGTGGTACCTATGGGCCACAACGCACAAAGGCAATCCAAAATCTCAGAGGCTACGCAATAATATGGAAGTAAACAGTCCAGGGTCCAAAAAATTTGGAAAAAAAACTGGCAGTATGGAAAAGGGGGAGGGTTAGCTCTGAAAGTAAAGAATGACATCATTGTGCTTTAGAATTAGTTGAGCTTTTCCAGTACAGTTACACAACTGGCAACTACCTGTGAATAATTGCCCAGGTATCTGTGTAAAAAGCAAGACAAATTCAGCCTCAACAGTAATCACCTATCAGTCTACTTTCCATCAATATGTGAAGTGATGGAAGGAACTGCCGACAGTGCTGTCAGAGGCACCTGTAATAGAGTAATCTTCTCGTTGAAGGTCAGTTTAGGTTCCACCCAGGTCACTTGATTCCTAGCCCCATCACAGATACAATGACAACATTCAAATGATATTTAGACAGGCACATGGATGGGAAAGGTTCAGAAGGATATGGGCCAAACGTAGGCAAACAAGATTCGTTCAGTTTATGAAACTTGGTCGAGTTGGGCCAAAGGTTCTGTTTCTGTGCTGTGTACCTCCATGACTCTATCACAGCTTATTTCAAGCAATGGCATAACAGCTGAACTTCAGTGGTGAGGCGAGAGTGACTCATTTCACACCAAGGGTCCTTTGAGAGTACCTTCCAAACCCATGGCCTCTACAACCTGGAAGGACGAGAGCAGTTGATATGTGGGAATACCACCACCTGCAAATTCCCCTCCAAGCCATCCATCATCCTGACTTGGGAATATATCATCATTGCTTTGTTGTCATTGGTCAAATTCCTGGAACTCCCTAGTTGTACTGTGGTCATACAGTTGTCCGTGCCACCCAGATATCCTAAATTAATCTAGTCCCATTTACCAGCATTTGGCCCATATCTCTCTAAGCTGTTTTCTATTCATGTACTCATCCAGATGCCTTTTCAAGGTTGTAATAATACCAGCCTCCACCACTTCCTCTGGCAGCTCATTCTATAAATGTACCACCCTCTGTGTGACAAAGTTGCCCTTTAATTCTGTTCCTACACCCTAAGGACTGTAGTAGTTCAAGAAAACAGCTCACCACATCATTCTCCAGGGCAATAAGTGCTGGCCTATCAAGTGATGCTCATCTCCCTTAAAAAGAATATTTTTAAAAATGTGTCAGCTGGAGTTTAGGACTAGCAAATGTCAGAAGATAAACCATGTTGTTATGGATCTGGTGTCACATATCGGACAGATCAGCTTAAATCTGAAGGTTTCCTTTCATGAGGACATTAGCAAATTAATCACCATTGATAGTTTCATCTTCACCATTACTGGCACTTGGTGTTCAGATCCAGATTTTAACAATGCAAATGTAAATTCCTCCAGCTGACATGATAGGATTTGAGTTCATGCCTCAGAACATGAACCTGGGTTCCTGGGTTATTAACTCAATGTCTGGTCTTATTATCCTGAAGTCCACTCTGGTTAAATTCTGAATTTAGTGGTGGTGTGTAGTACCATTTTGCTTCTTATTTTCCCTCACTTTCTTTCCTCCAGCCCTCGCTGAGATCACTTTACTCCTCCAGTTTTGACCTATTTTGCATCCTACACTCCTTTCATCCACAGCTTGTGGCTCTGTCTTCAGTTCAAACCATTGGAATTCACCTCTCCCCCCTCTCATCAGATTTCTCCTTCTCTCTACCAGTATCTCCTCTTTTGCTTCTTACAAGTTAACTCTCCCAACAACTCCCAAAGCATCTCAATGTCAAGTTTCAATAGCACATTCTCCATAAAAATGTTCACTTTGTTTGAACAGCTTCTCTGGTAATAATGGTCCAACGATTGAGTTACGTAATATTTCTTGCAACACAGAATTAAGAAATCAGCATTCATATTAAAGACATTAAATCCTTTAACTGTTAGTTGCATTTGCAGTCACATTATATTGGGTTGAAGTATCTCATGCTGTGATCAGTTTGGTCGCTTGAAGAAAACAATGGTTGGGTGCCCTTGAATTTCCTCTCAGTACATCACACCCCCCAACCCCAACCTCAGATTTTCCACAGCACTACCTCTAGTACTATAATTGGGTGACTATTCTGCAGCAATTGGCACGGTGGGCGGCACGGTGGCACAGTGGTTAGCACTGCTGCCTCACAGCGCCAGAGACCCGGGTTCAATTCCCGCCTCAGGTGACTGACTGTGTGGAGTTTGCACGTTCTCCCCATGTCTGCGTGGGTTTCCTCTGGGTGCTCCGGTTTCCTCCCACAGTCCCAAGATGTGCAGGTCAGGTGAATTGGCCATGCTAAATTGCCCGTAGTGTTAGGTAAGGGGTAAATGTAGGGGTATGGGTGGGTTGCACTTCGGCGGGGCGGTGTGGACTTGTTGGGCCGAAGGGCCTGTTTCCACACTGTAAGTAATCTAATCCATGTTTTATAGCATTATATTCAACCGCCACCTCTCCCCAAATCAGGGCTATTTAATATACGAACGGCAACTCTCAGTGAATATTTAGCACCCTTTTCCTGAAAGATTGAGATGAGGTTAGAGCTTGCACTGCATGCTGAGAGCTAAATACTCACATTGTACAGCCTTCTGACTTGGAACAAAGTGTTAGAATTTTAAACAGCTGATTCATTGCTGTTTGTGGGAGCTTGCTGTGCACAACTTGGCTTCCCTTCGTCTTACAATAGTGACTACATTTCAGAATTGTTCTTAATTGGTAGTACATAACACTCCTGCAAAGCGGCCTGGGACGGTTTAAATGCAAATGGTGAAAGGAATTTTTGTGAGAGTTGTTCTTTGGGATCGTTAAATGAATCTCTTTTGCTGTAGTAACTTGCATTTATTAATTCCTATCAAAATTCAGGATTTCCCAAGGTGTCGCAAAACCAGTGAAGTAAAGCATAGACATTGTTGTAGGAAACGAGGCACCCAATTTTCATAAACAAAGATTTCAAAAAACACAAAGAATTAACTTACGATCAGGTCATTTCTATTCCAATGGATCATCTTCCTTTTAGATATTGCCTGGTAAATAAGAATTGTCTATGGCACTGGGGAAAACCCATTGGCTGTGATTTTCCATTTTTGAGTCGAAGTGGTAGGATGGGTACACTCAGTGTTGACTAACTCAGCACTGAGAAATCGTCACTGATCATGCACCAATCAGCTTGCTAAGAGCCGATCGGTGAGCTGCAGAGGGTATCTTGCAGAGGGCCAATTGCAAGCCTCAACAGTGGTGTCATGACTCCCCAGAATTGACCAACTAATCAGATGCCAATGACCTCTGGGTCCTAAGTGGCTGTCGATGCCACTTAGTTAAGCCTCAGTGGACCTAATGACAAGCAGGTAGGTCTTTATCCCATCGCTTTCCTTGCAATAGGGGTCAGAAGAGATGATGTCAAGTGACTAGGAGGCAAGGACAGCAGCTGCCCCATCTATGTCCTGCCATCTATGCCTCTGATTGCCCCCGGACTGGGGCAATTGGCTGCCTGTACAAAATTCAGGAGGCATGTTCCCATGGTTACCCAGCCACTTTTCTTGCCTGCTGGGATTGCAGGCAATTGGTCAGTGGAAGGCCTTTAGTGGCTGTTAATTGGTGCTGAGTCAAGAATGTCCCTAAAGGACCTTCTCACATAGAGCTTAATTGGTGAGGTAAGGGCAAGTATCTCTCAGGGCCAACTTGCCCAAATATATTCATCTCCTGTCCCCTCTCTCATAACCCACAGGGGAGGGGAAAATTGCACCCACTGCTTTTTTTCAAAATTGTGCCTATGGGATCTTGTGCATCCACTTATTTCTTTTATACGAGTTTTCCTACAGTGTGGAAACAAGTCCACATCGACCCTCCGAAGAGCAACCTACCCAGAACCATCTCCCTCTGACTAATGCACCTAAAACTATGGACAATTTAGCAAGGCCAATCCACTTGACCTACATATTTTTTTGACTGTGGGAGGAAACCAGAGCACCCACAGAAAACTTGCACAGACAAAGGGGAAGGTGCAAACTCTACACAGATGGTCGTCCGACGCTGGGATCAAACACGGGTCCCTGGTGCTGTGAGGCTGCAGTGCTAACCACTGAGCCACTTCGAGGGAATACAAGCTTAGTGTATAACCTGGCCTCATCACCTAATGCTATTTTTCCCCGATTGGTATTTTCCTGTTTTTATTGGCTTCATGTGGGATGCTGAACTCGATTCGGGGCATCAGAAAAATGTGAGAAAATTTCGAAGGGCTATTTCAAGCCGCAACCCCTCCATCACCAAATGTTACAGCACGTCCGGAAAAGATAAAATTGCTGCTACAAAATAACAGCGAGAAAAAAGGGTCTGTGTGGTGCCAAGGACAGATCACTTTCTGGAAAACAGGAGCTGTGCACTTCCGATACTGGAATCCACACACTGCTGTGATTGGCAGGAACACATGGCATAAGGGCAAAGGTCAGCAGTATGTATTAATGAGCCAGAACACTCTGCAGTAGGCCTCTGCAGGGCAAATCCGGAACAGCTCCATTAAAGTAGTGGCTTAGAAAACTGATACAATTGGGCAAGTTCACAATGAGCAATTTGTACATGGTGTGAAGAAAATGAAATGCAAGATCAAAAGGGCAAACAATTTTGTTTCATTCTCCCATTAAGCTTTACTAAGAGTTTCAAAACCTCTTGACAAAATAATCATTCTTTCGGTATAGTCATTGCCTTATATTTGAGAGAAGAGAAAGAGTAGCAACTGCCTTAGCTCTTTGAATCCTTGCTTCACTCCCATCACTTCTCTACTTGCACCCATCTGTGTTTCATGGTGAAAAACATTGCCTAATATGGATCTGAGCAAGTTCTTGCTCCATCCTCCAGGTAGGGACAGCAGTTAGGAAGGTTCTGTTGGTCAATGATTCCTAGACTGAGAAGAGAAGAATATCAGGTTTCATTGTCTTTCAATAGAGTCTGTATGTGCGGTGGATGCTGAGAAAGACATTGAGATTGACTGTAACATTCCACACTCATGGAATCAAATAACGTTCCTACAATTAGGATTTGCCTTAGAAGCATTGGAAAAGGAAAGGGCCACTCAGTCTCCCACGACTGTTCAACCATTCAATTAAGATAACAACTGATTTGCATTAATATTGCCTTAACCCATCTTAGCTCCTAGTAATCTTGATACTCAGTGAACAAAAATCCATTGAAAGCTCCAATTAGGCCAGGTGCCTCCACGTCTCTGTCCCAACATCCATAAGTTTTTAGGGGAAAGGGGTTCAGGATTTCTCCTACTTCTGAACAGGTAGTTGAGGTATACAGCACAGAAATAGACCCTTCAGTCTAAATCATCCATGCCAACCAGTGTTTGGTCCATATCCCTCTAAACGCTTCCTATTCATATACCCATCCAGATGCCTTTTAAACGTTGTAATTGTACCAGTCTCCACCACTTCCTCTGGCAGCTCATTCCATATATGCACCACCTACTGTGTGAAAAAGTTGCCTCTTAGGTCCCTTTCAAATCTTTCCCCTCTCAGTTTAAGCCTATGTCCTCTAGTTTTGGACTCCCCTACCTTGCCTGGGGTTAAGACCATGGCTATTTACCTACCTGCGCCTCTCATAATTTTATAAATCTGTATAAGGTCACCCCTCAGCCACTGACGGTCCAGGGAAAACAGCCCCAGCCTATTCAGCCTCTCCCTATAGCTTAAACCCTCCAACCCTAGCGCCATACTTGTAAATCTTTTCTGAATCCTTTGAAGTTTCACATCCTTCTGATGGCAGAGAGATTCTCAGGTCCATTACTTTATCTTAGGTAAATGGGGGAGATATAAGCATCCAAAGTGTTAGTGCAGTTTGTTCCCCGAGGAGGAGGTAGCACAGGACCATAACTTCCACAAAGGGAACAACTTCAGGAGATTAGGCCAGATGACTAGAAAAGGAGAAACAAATACAATATCCCATTGAGTCTGCAACAGAGATGCTCTTATTGATTCTTGATTACTTATAAGGTGAGTAAGGTACTATGTTGATTTTGAATAGACATATTTAGAAATCCAACTTACTGCTATAACTCAAATCATATCCTTACATTGGAGATAGCTGAGTATATTCATTATCGTCAACAGGCGACTATGAAGACCTCATTTACTGTATATTGCTATTCAGTCAGTTTAATTATACATTTACAATTTGCAGGGATATCAAGGTATTTTGCAGCTAATTTTCCATATCTTGAAATCAATGTAAAAGGGATGACACTCACTGCTGATTGTGAGATAAGCTGGTGGTGGGCACATTTTGAGCGTTGTCAGTTTGAATGTGGTTCTCCCTGTCAGAGAACTATGATGTCCAATAAAAGAGCACACAGCAGAGAGATCGATCAGCCAATCCAACTGAGGCATTCTCAAAGTCAGCAACTCAAGAAATAAATAGAGGGAATACAAATCACATTGAGAATATTGCACAAAGAGTAAAATAAAGAGTGATACATACACACAGGTTAAGGGAGAATTCAAATATCGGAACAGGAACACTTAAGAAACTAATTTGATTAAAAATCTGCAATACTTACAAATTATATTTTAGGATGAGACTATTTTATTTGGAGTAGTTATAACTTAGTACTTTTAAAGAAATTAGTTATTCATAACTGAACAAGACATAACACTTTAATTAGTTTTTTTTTAAGCCAGGATAATGCATAATGGATGAAATATGCAAGGAATGAGTGATTCCAGTGATCCTCTGGTGAAGACTGTAACAGTGTATGATGTGGAGGCTGTCACTGACAGCAATTTCTGGGATTCCACCTTTTCTGCCTATGCCAGAGGTTTCTGTCAGTACACAGCAGTGAATATTTACAGCATCACCATTACGAGCTCAAATTCTCACCTTTTCTTTTGATTAGCCTTTTTTTCCGGTGAATTTTGTACTGTTGCAGCTTAAACTGTTCATGCTGGAGAATAAAGTAATTTGCACTTGAAGTAGGATCAAGAGCACATGGAGTCACGTGCGAGACAGGTTGATGTAGAATGAAACTTTGACTCAATCTGTGAAGCATTTTAATTGTGACAACAGAAAACCATCATTTCATTTCCCAAAATAACCATCCAAACTTCCTGACGAAACTGCTGCTTTATTGCTAGTAAAGAGCAGGTTTGCCTTGTGGAATTAACCTCTTTGTGGGCTGTTTCAAGAATCATAGAGCTGTACAACACTGGAACAGATCCTTCGGTCCAACCCATCCATGCCGACCAGATATCCTAAACCAATCTAGCCTTATTTTCCACCATTTGGCTCATATCCCTCTAAACCCTTCCTATTCAGATACCCATTCAGTTGCCTTTTAACTGTTGTAATTGTACCAGCCTGCATCACTTCCTCTGCAGCTCATTCCATACATGCACCACCCATTGTGTGAAAATGTTCCCCCTCAGGTTACTTTTAAATCTTTCCCATCTCACCTTCAACCTTTGCTCTCCAGTTTTGGACTCCCCTCCCCTGGGAAAAAGACCTTGTCTATTTACCCTATCCATGTTCCTCATGATTTTATAAAGCTCTATAATCTGGGACCCACACTTGTTTGTTTACAGCAATTTTGCAATGAACAGATAGAAGTATGCAGTGAGGAAAGAATCAGCATAAATATAGTACAGATTTGCTTCCAATGCAGAACAAAATGATCACCATATGAAAACTGAAAATGACTCCTGATATAGTGTAAAACAGTTTCTCATATAATAGAAAGCATTTTCTCATACCAAAGGTTGGATGCTTTCTCATTGCAGGCATTCAAATCAGTTTAATATGCTGTTTAAAAATAGCTAAACCAATGATCTTCCCAACACAGCTCACATTGTTTTCGCGAGGCTTCACTCTCTCTTCTGACCATGGAATAGTTCATGTTGATTATAAACTCTGTAGTTAATCAATATATAGAATTCAAAGGTTTATGTGTAATTGAGTGCTGCAGCGAGTTCCAAAGGGGTTCGCTACTTTTTTCATATAAACGTGGCCTTATTTAGAAACAAAAATCTTCTTCCAATTAATCAGGATTGAAAGACATCCCAATTTTTTTAAAACCGAGTTCAGCTGTTGGCATACCTAATTCAGGTCAGTGACTCTGGGCACGATGATGTAACCATGTTGTGACATATGAGAGTGAATGATTCATATGAGTTTAAAGGGCACCGCGTCTATTTAAATCTTAAGGAAATACACACACGGACTAAAATCGTGTTTGGAAAGCTGAGGAAGAGGTCAGCTGCATGCCTTGTAACAAACTACGTCAAGTGGTTGGAAGAAGAGGATAAATAAACAGATGTTATGAATCCATAGCATTATAGATAAGGGAGGAATGTCATCTATATTCCAAGATTATGGTAGCCTTAGCTCAGTTCCTTTTTCCAGCCCAAATCTCTGTTTCTTAGCATCCAGCTGATCCTTAAATAATTCCAGGTTTTTCAGTATCACGAACCAACCCCATGACCATGCCACAGGCTGATCACTCTGTGTGAAAGATAAATTGATATCATCAAACGCTTTGCCTTTCAGGTGCATTTGTACCATTCTTGTCCAACTGCTATAGTTTAGAATGCGGAGGATTCAGAATTGAGCTCTTTCAGAGCATCTCCTCAAGTATGAAATCACAATTTGTTATTTGAAACGTAAATTAACTGTTTTTCTTGCTCTTTCAGTTTCGATGGAAAGTTATTTATAACTTGAGACGTGGAGTGGGTAAGTTTAGTTTAATTCTTTTGTGAGGAAACTAATATGATCATATGGAACACCAGATACATTTTACACACACACCCCCACCCCACCCAATACATATAACATTTAACTTTGTAATTATTCCTGAAATTTGAAGCGACTATTAATTAGATGAAGCAATAATAACGTTTAAGATATTAAGCAAAAGTACCAGAGGGCAAATTAACTTTTCATACACATTGAATGTTATTATAGGGATGCATTTGTTGAAATGTTGGTGGAAGCTAAAAGGAAACTAACCAAAACTTTGAAAAAGGTAAGGAAGATTGCTGAGCTATGGGGAAGTAGTCTGTTGGAGTGGGAATGGACAGGTCTTTCAAACAGAGTCCAGATTAGAGTGCTGCTGGAAAAGCACAGCAGCTCAGGCAGCATCTGAGGAGCAGTAAAATCGACGTTTCGGGCAAAAGCCCTTCATCAGGAATACAGGCAGAGAGCCTGAACCTAGGTCTTTCAAACTGCCAGCATAAGAACACAAGAACTAGGAGCAGGAGTAGGCCATCTGGCCCTTCAAGCCTGCTCTGCCATTCAATAAGATGATGGCTGATCTTTTCATGGATTCAGCTTCACTTACCTGCGCTCTCATCTTATCCCTTAATTCCTTTATTGTTCAAAAAGATCTATCTTAGCTTTAAAAATGTTTATTGAAGTAGTGTCAACCACTTCACAGAGCAAGGAATTCCGCAGATGCACAGCCCTCTGGGTGAAGAGGTTCCTTCCTAATACAGTCCTAAACCTGCTCCCTCTAATCTTGAGGCCATGCCCTCTTGTCCTAGTTTCACCTACCAGAGGAAACATCCCCTCGACTTCTATCTTATCAATTCCCTTCAAAATTTTGTATGTTTCTATAAGATTTCCCCCTCATTCTTATGAATTCCAATGAATATAATCCCAGTCTATTCAGTCTCTCCTCATAAGCTAACCCCCTCAACTCCGGAATCAACATAGTGAACTTCCTCTACAGCCCCTCCAGTGCCAGTACACCCTTTCTTAAATAAAGAAACCAAATCTGCATACACTAGCAACCTGTACAGCTGCAACATAACCTCCCTGCTTTTAAACTCAACCTCTTTAGCAATGAAGGACAAAATTCCATTTGCCTTCCTAATTACTTGTTGTACCTGCAGACCAACATTCTGCGATTCCTGCACAAGGACACCCAGGTCCCTCTGCATGGCAGCATGCTGCGACTTTTACTATTCAAGTAATAATCCTTTTTACTGTTACTCCTACTGAAATGGATAAGTTCACATTTATTAACATTCCATCTGCTCACTCACTCAAAGTATCTCTGTCCCTCTGCAAAGTTTCACAGTCCTCTGCACATTTTACTCTGCCACTCATCTTAGTGTTATCTTTGGCATACTACACAGATATAAGTTGTGAATAACTGTGGTCCCAACACCGATCCCTGAGGCACACTAGTCACTGATTGCCAACCAGAATGACACTCATTTATCCCCACTCTTTGCTTGCTGTTAGTCAACCAATCCTCTGTCTATCCTCTGATGGACTGAGCAGCTTCTTCTGTGCAGTCTGATTCTTTGCAAATTCTATGAAAATGAATAAAATAATTACACCTTGTGACACTTTATGCTGTTTGACTGTGGTGTATTCTAATAACACAAAGGAATTTGAAGTAGAAGCAATGAAGGATGACTTCTCTGAAAACTGCATCAACCTGCCAGGAAGAGGTCAGTACACCACCTTCTTGTGGATATGAAACCTTTAAAGTAGTGGGTACTTATCTCTCTCTCTCTCTCTCTCTATCTCCAACCAGTCTATAAGCTTTAAGTCTGCCTGTTGTTTGATCACACGCTGCAGCAAGTAGTTTAAGAACCAATCCATCAGCTGCTAAGTACAGCAGAAAAAGGAAATCATCGACCAACATTTTAAAATTGTTTTGATCCAGAATCCAGAAGGACCAGTGAGCTCAGCCTAAAGCCATCCATATCATCCATCAACAAAATTGGAATACCATTTCATTAGGGTTTAATTAATCTGTCCTCCCAGTTTGTAATCTACTTGTAAATATGTGTGATCTCTTGAAAGCACATATTTGAGACAGTCTGGGTGTTTTAGTTATTTAAACCATATGTTAAGTGCAATACACACTTTTAAAAACTTACAAGGAAACCTGTTTGTATGTGCCTTTAATCGCCGCAGCACATAAACAGGTAAACATTCACTGGAGTGGCAAGTAAATTGTTGTGGTCTAACAAATAGTGGATGAAGAGAGGAGAAATTCTAATCCTTTTTATTGTAGTGTATCAAACATGTGATGTAGTAAAATAAACCAAGGGACTTCATGGGAGCATCATCAAACAAAGAAACATGATCCAAAATATTAAGGAAAGAGGCGAGCATTGAATCCTTGGAGGGCCGTTGTGCTGAGGAAGTTGCAGAGATGGCAATAAGCCAGGCATTGAAAGATTTAGTAACAAGGTCAAGACTTTTAAAATTGAGATGCTACCACATCAAGGCCAGTGTGGCTTTGTGAGTACAGGATAGGGTAAGGGAGTGATGTTTAGGCTCAACTAAAGGACAAGATACGAAAGGTTGATTGGGAAATCATTGGAATAGTTGTGCCTGTACATAACTGGCCTGGCAAACCTGCATAAAGGAACGTGCACCATCTATAATGAGGATTCTCTACTTGATCAAGTGGTAAGCTGAAGGGTGCAGGTTTCCTTTTATCCTTAAGTGGTGAAATATTAATGTAAAGAGAGCATGCCAAAAGAAATATTATATTAATGCAACTCCCTGATGCTGATGAGATCCAGTGTGATTTGCTTTCCTATTCTCACTAGCATGTCCTACTTTCCCACTGCAATCAATCATAAACCTGCTGACGATTCAAAAGAGAAACAGCCTATAAACTGAATAATGCTGGAACCCAGAAATGAAGAGAGTTATTAAATTTGTCCTTGTTGCTGCCAAGTAACAAACTTTCACAATAAACTTTTAATGAAAATTTAAGGTTCCTCCGTGATGGTGATTGAAATATTTGTAGCCTCTTAAATATTGGCAGTTTTTTCATTTGTTGTTGCCAAGTTGGAATGCTCTGTTTATAAGATTGGGATCCTTCGAGATGTTAGATCACTTGGCATAGACGATGCATGTGGTGCAAGAGAAGGAATCAGGTTTTTTTTTAATGCACTAACAGCTCTCTATTACCCATATGTTGGCATGCATGTTGCCAGAGGAGAACAGAAACTTCCCAAAAATGTTTTATCTCCAAATGCCCAGCGTCAAACTCTGTAAATGTCCAACAGGTTTGAGATTCTCTCAGGCTGTGGGATGGATGAATGAAATGGCCATGGTACCGCGGTACAGGAAACTATTCAAATGGGGAGAGGCAAAAGAATTATAGTGATGGTAGAGGGCTACATATCTGTGGAGGTTGGCACTATTACCTTCAGCAAAGAACCTGAGGTCAGGTAGTTGTGTTGTCAGCCTGCTGCCAAGGTTAAGGATATCTGCTGTGAGCTGGAGATGACCTTGCAGGGGGAGGAAGGATCCAGTTGTCACCAACCGTGTAAGTACCAATGACATTGGCAGAACTAGGAGATAGGTTCAACGTGGCTAATATGAGGAGCTAGGCACAAAAATAGAGAAGCAGAATCACAAAGGTAATAATCTCTGGATTATTACCCGAGCCACGTCCAAATTGGGCTGGAGTGAACAAGGTTAGAGAGATGAATACGTGGCTGAAAGACTGGTGTGGGAGAGGTAGGTTCTGGTTTGTGGGGCACTGGTACCAATACTGGGGAGAGTGGGATCTGTGCTGTTGCTATGGTTTACTCCTGAACTGTTTGGGCACTGCTGTTCCTGTGAGCTGAATAACTAGAGCGGGAAATAGAGCAAGATTTAAATTGTAGAGACAAGGGACAAATTTCAGAAGTTCTGATGGATCAAAGTGGGAAAAGACAACAGGGGAATATGTTACTGGAGGAAATAATAATCTGACAAAGACTAGAAGGGACAAAAAAATAGAGATCTGAGAGCCTGCAGCCATGACTAGAAATAAATAATAATGATGATCATCATCATCACCATTGGCGGTCCCTTGCAGAAGAGGATGACTCTCTTCCACTCTCAGGGGGAGTCTGTAGGTGGCTGTGCAGTCGATGAGGCTTCCACAGACTCTGACACGTTTGGGGCAGAAGGTGGTCATGGGAAGGGGTGGGTGAAGCATTTGTGTGACAGCGCACTCCTTATGCTGTTTTCACCTGCTGCTTCTTCCTGGTGGCAAGTCTCTCAGTGTTGGCATCTTCCTGGGTGCTACTCCTCCACTTAGGATGGCCTTGAACCAGCGATTCTGTGGGAATGCTAGTTCAAGGCCATACACTCCCGAGGTATTGGAAGTGGTCAATGACCTGTAAGGCCTCCCCATGGACCTTGCTGATCAGGGGCTTGCTCCACATTGCCAGGCCAGGTTAGTGGAGGACCTCGGACTTGCAGATGTTTACGGTGAGACCCATGCTCTCATATGCCTCCGTAAAGGTGCTGGCGATGGTCTGGAGTACGTCCTCGGAGATTGCACGTACACAAGCATCATCGGTGTACTGCAGCTTGATGAAGCTGGTTGGGGTTACTTTGGTTTTGGCTTGAAAGCTGTGGAGGTTGAATGCTTTCCCAAGGGTTCTGTAAGTTAGCTCCTCTCCAGCTGAGAGCTTGTTGGTGCTGAGGCGAGGTATTACAGTGAGATAGATCGAGAACAACGTAGGGCAAAAAGTCCGCCCTGCTTAACACCGGTCTGAATGGGGAATAGGTCGGTGGTGGAGCCACTTGTCAAAACCCCAACTTCCATGTCATCATGGAGCAGATGAAGGATGGTGAGAAACTTCATGATGCAATTAAAGTGGAGAAGGACACTCCATAATGCCTCCCGATTGACTGTGTCAAAGGCCTTTGTAAGGTCAAAGAAGGCCATGTACGGGGTGGGGGGGGGGGGGGGCGCGGTTCTTTTCTCTGCATTTTTCCTGCAGCTGTCGCTCAGTGAAAATCATACCCAAAGTTGTGCAGGTCAGCTGGATTGGCCATGCTAAATTGTCCATAGTGTTAGGTGCATTAGTCAGAGGGAAATGGGTCTGGGTGGGATACTCTTCAGAGGGTCAGTGTGGACTTGTTGGGCTGAAGGGTCTGTTTCGACACTGTAGAGAATCTAATGCTCATGATTGTGGCATCTTAGAGCTTTCCCAGGATGCTCTCCTCCTCCCAGATAAAGTAGATAAAGGTATGTAGCTGCAACAAGCATTCTTTGCCTCCGCACTTCAATGCCTCAGCGGGGATACCTTGTTGTTCTTAAGCTGGTGAGTGGCCTGCTCTCTGTCATGCAAGGCTGGGGTTTTGCTGCGCTCACGGTGTGTAGTGTGCTGTGGACTGCTTGCAAGGGCACTCAGATCGATGACAGAGCCCTGGTTGAGGAGGTCTCTGTAGTGGTCCCCCAGTGTTGTTCAATGGCTTCTTTGTCTATGATAATAATAGAAATAATACAGAAATAATGAAATGACAAACCATTTCAGATTCAGTTCTGAAGAAAGGTCTCTGAATCTGAAACATTAAATCTGCTTTCTCTCCACAGATGCTGCCAGACCTGCTGAGTTTTTTTTAACTATTTCTGCTTTTATTGCCAACTTCTGCAGCCCTTTGGTTTTCAGAAATAATGGGAACTTGTCAAAAGGGCGCAGCAATTATCATGTAGGACTTTAACCTACATATAGACTGGAAAATCAGATGAATAAAAAGTAGTCCTGACGAGGAATTCATTGCAAGTTTTCAGGGCAGTTTCTTATGTTATGGCACCAATTAGAGAGCAGGCTATATTACATCTGGTTTTGACCAACAGGATAGGATTTATTACTGACTTCATTGTGAATACACCCCTGGGAAACAGCCAACTATAATACGATTGAATCTTAGACACAGTTTAAGGGATTGGGGTGTCCAAGAATGTTATTTTTTAATTTGAGAAAGTACAATAATAGTACATGAAACCAGAGCTAGCAAAAGTGAGCAGTTCGTTCAGATTAAGGGATAGGTCCATAGCGATATGGTAGCAAACATTTGAAGGTATATTCTAGAAAGTGCAGAATATATACATTGCAACAGATAAGAAACATTCTAAGAGACGTATCTGCCATCTTTAGTTAACTAAAAAAAGTTGAAGTTAATATCAAAGCCAAAGGAAAAAATATGTAGTTGTACAAAGATAGCTGGCAGAAATTGAACAGAGTATTAGATACACCAAAGAATTATTAAACGATTAATGAGAAAGAAAATCAGAAGATGAGGGCAAGTTAGCCAACTTTCACGGTATTTAAATTGTCATTGGATAAACATTTGGATGAAAATAGTGAAGTTTAGGTTGGATGGGCTTCAGATTGGTTTCACAGGTCAGTGCAACATCGAGGGCCGAAGGGCCTGTAATGCCTGTAATGATCTATGCTCTATGTTCTAGGACAAAGAGATGACAGATGAATTTGACACATATTTTGCATTGGTCTTTACTAGAGAGGATATAAGTAACAACCGAGAAACAGCTATAAATCAGGAATTGAAAGGGAGGGAGAAATTCAAGAGAATTATAATTACCATGGAAGTGGTCCTGAGTAAATTATTGGAACTGAGAGCTGACAAGTCCTCTAGTCCTGACAGTTTCATCCTGATATCTTAAAAGATGTAGCTGGTGAGAAATATGATGCATTGGTTTAATTGTTCCAAAATCCATGAGATTTTGGAAAGGGTCCTTTAGATTGAAAAATCACTAACGTAACTCCTTTATTTGAAAAGGGAGAAAGGCAAAAAGCAGAAACTTACAGACAAGTGTGCTTAACTATCATTGAGAAAATGTTAGAAGCTATTATTAAAGATGTTATAATAGGCCACTTGGATAAGTTCAAGGTAACCAGGCAAAGCCAAAATGGTTTTTTTCAGAGGGAAATCAAGCTTAACTAATTTATTGAAGCTCTTTGGAGGAGTAACTTGTGCTGTAGATAAAGGAGAACCAGTGGATGTATTGTACTTAAATAAGGTGCTGCATGAAAGGTTATGGTGGAAACTATGTTAATGGTATAGGTGATGATATATTGGCATGGATAGAAGGTTGGCTGACTAACAAAGAGTAGGAATAATTAGATCTTTTTCAGGTTGCCAGAATATCACGAGCCCCGTGCATAAAAATCTGTGCTGGGTCTCATCTTTTTACGTGTTATATATATAATTTGAAAAGATTAAGGTGAGTAAGCAGGAGGTGTTATCAATTCTAGAAGGTAGGATGACCCCAATACAATATATCCACTGGTTCTCCTTTATCTACAGCACAAGGATTTTTCCGAGAATTCTCTGGAAAGTTAGGAAGGAGATAGCTGAGCCTTTGGCTTTGATGTTTGAGTCATCATTGTCTACAGGTTTAGTACCAGAGGACTGGAGGATTGCAAATATTGTGCCCTTGTTCAAGAAGGACAGTAGAGATAACCCAGGCAATTATAAGCCAGTGAGCCTTACGTCTGTTGTAGGAAAAGTTTTGGAAAGGATTATAAGAGATAAGATTTATAATCATCTAGCAAGCAACACTTTGATTGGAAATAGTCAACATAGATTCGTCAAGGGCAGGTCATGTCTCACAAACCTCTCTGAGTTTTTTTGAGAGGGTTACCAAGCATGTGGATGAGGGTAGGGTAGTTGACGTAGTGTTAATGGACTGCAGCAAAACCCTTGATAAGGTTCCACATGGTAGGCTACTAGAGAAAATGCAGAGGCATGGGATTGAAGGTGATTTAGTAGTTTGGATTAGAAAGTGGCTTTCTGTAAGAAGGCAATGAGTGGTGGAAAATATTCAGCCTGGAGTGCGGTTACTAATGGTGTGCCATAGGATCTGTTTTGGGACCATTGCTGTTTGTTATTTTTATAAATGACTTGAACACAGGCATAGGTGGATGGGTTAGTAAGTTTGCAAATGATACTGAAGTCGGTGGACTGGTGGACAGTGTGGAAGAAAGTTGCTGGTTGCAGGGAGACTTGGATAAACTGCAGAACTGGGCTGAAAGGTGGCAAATGGAGTTCAATGCAGATAAATGTGAAGTGATTGACTTTGGGAAGGATAACAGGAAGGCAGAATACTGGGTCAATGGAAAGTTTCTTGGGAGTGTGGATGTGCAGAGGGATCTCAGTGTCCATGTATGTAGATCCCTGAAAGTTGCCACCATGTTGATCGTGCTGTTAAGAAGGCATACGGTGTGTTAGGTTTTATTGGTAGAGGGATTGAGTTCCGGAGCCATGATGTCATGCTGCAATTATACAAAACACTAGTGCGGCCTCACTTGGAATATTGTGTACAGTTCTGGTTGCCCATTACAGGGAGGATGTGGAAGCATTGGAAAAGATGCAGAGTACCAGGATACTGCCTGGTCTGGAGGGAAGGTTTTATGAGGAAAGGCTGAAGCACTTGGGTCTGTTCTCATTGGAGAGAAGAAGGCTAAGAGGCAATTTAATAGAGACATACAAGATGATCAGAGGATTCGATAGGGTGGACAGTTAGAGTCTTTTTCCTAGGATGATGACATCTGCTTGTATGAGGGAGCATAGCTGCAGATTGAGGGGTGATAGATTTAAGACAGATGTCAGAGGCAGGTTCTTTACTCAGAGAGTGGTAAGGGCATGGAATGGCCTGCCTGCCAATGTAGCTAACTCAGCCACATTAGGGGCATTTAAACAGTCCTTGGATAAGCATATAGATGATAATGGGATAGTGTAGGGTGATAGGCTTAGATTAGTTCACAGGTTGGCTCATCATCGAGGGCCGAAGGGCCTGTTCTGCGCTGTATTGTTCTATGTTCTATGTCCAAGCCCAAGATCAAGGACTATTGGGATTGAACCTTCTCACACCTCGTGTGTTGCTTTTCCAGCTAGGATTGATGCATTGGGTCACCTGTAACTCGGTGGGATGGGATCCCAACTACACCCCCAAAGACAAGGCTGTTTCTGAGGTGTTCCTGAATGAGCTTATTGCCCAAAATATGAATCCGTGAGCATGCCAATGGCTATGATAGATATAGTATTTCCCTTATTTTATCTAATTCACAAACCCACATCAAATCCCTGAAATGGCCAGGAAGTGGCCACATACACTTCCCCTTGATGTTGGGGGCAATAGGAGTGGGCAAAGGTATCCTTGCTCTCCTTTTCCTGCACTGCCCTCACCAGACTCACCCCATTATATAGTGTTATTTGCAGATTGCAGAGGCTGGAAGCCCAATGGAAGTTGGCTGTGACTCACATTCTGTTCCTCAGGTGGAGATGTGTGGTTTCCCCATCTTCCCCATTTCTCCCCTTCTACACTACCTAATTTTTTACTGCTCACAATCTCAAAAGTATGAAACTCCTTATGCCTTTTGCTGTTCTTTTTCTCCTGCAGTATCTACACAGTTAAAAACCCAAAGTTTCCTATCACTGCTGTCTGCTTGGCCTCATCTCTTTCCACTTTACCACAATCTTGAAATCTGGTTTCTCAAAGAACAGGAGCTGCTCTTCACTAACATGGTATCAAATTAATGTCTTCAGAATGCCATCATCTGACAATACCATTTCACTTTCTAGGCACAATTCTAGATGAAAAGCTGCTTTTAACTTTTGTTCTTTAGATCAACATTGGCAGATTATTAAGGGAAAATTGGGCTGATTCACTGCCAATGGAACTGCATCTTTTATAGCACCAAGTCTTCTTCCCTATTTCAGAATCCTATTGTCAAAAATTTGGAAAACGTCAGGTCTTTAGGACAGAATTGAAGACCTGCATTGCTAACATTTTGTGTATTCTCATTTATAGATTCATATTGACTAAATCAAATGTAATTCTGCTTTCTCTCCACAGATGCTACCAGATGTGCTGAGTTGCTCCAGCAATTTCTGCTTTAGTTCCAGATCTTCAACATCCACAGCTCTTTCTCTTATTTTTGTGCATTTTGATCATGATTTAATAGCCATAGTTTATTTGTGAGAGCAGGAAGTTCATCAGCAATGCCATGGAAGGTGCAATGGCTCAGTAGTCAGCACTGCTGCCTCACAGTCCGAGGGACCTGGGTTCGATTCCACCCTTAGGCAACTGTGTGGAGTTTGCACATTCTCCCTGTGTCTGTGTGGGTTTCCTTTGGGTGTTCCAGTTTCCTTCCACAGTCCAAAGATGTGCAGGGGGTGGGTCTGGGTGAGATACTCTGTGGAGGGTTGCTGTTGACCTGATGGGCCAAATGGCCAGCTTCCACACTGTAGGGATTCTATGGGTACATTTTTAACCCATTCCCTTTGGGAATGAAGGATGTAACATTGACCATTTTGAACTGCAATGACACTATCTGAATGAGTCAAACAAGAGATTACACATCCTTATCAAGTTTACACACTTACTCATTGGAGAACAGAACATCTTTCCCGTAAAAGGCTGGCCCAATTATACAGACTGGCAGATGATGTCAGTTTAAAGTAGCACAAAATAAAATTGGTTCTGGCTTGCTCAGTAGTTTCTTTTTATTTATTCATTTTGTGGGATGTGAGTGTGGCTGGCTGGGCCAGCATTTATTGTCCGACACTGATTGCCCTTGAGAAGGTGCTGGTGAGCTGCCTTCTTGCACCACTGCAGTCCAGTTGGTGGAGGTTTACTCACACTGCCGCTTGGGAAGGAATTCCAGGATTTTGAACCAGTGACACTGAAGGAACAGCAATATATTTCCACGTCAGGATGGTGAGTGGCTTGGAGGGGAACTTGCAGGTGGTGGTGTCCCCATGTATCTGCAACCCTTGTCCTTCGAGACGGAAGTGGACATGGATTTGAAAGACCCAATTTGTTTATATGGGGCACTAATGCTATGCCATGTAAGTCTTGTCAGGAGCATGTAAGACATCCTGAAGCATGACCTTGAAGAAGACTGGGAATAATTCTAGTCAATATTTTGTCTCAGTCAAAAATCAGATTGTCTAATCATTATCACATCGCTATTAGTCAGAGTTTGTTGAATACAAATTGGGCTGATATGTTTCTAACATTATCACAGTGACAACACTTCAAAAGGATTGCTCTGAATGCACTTTGAGAGTCTGGTAAAGGGAGCTTTATAGCTGCAAGATTTTCTTTCCTTCACACTTTGGCTTGGGCATCACATATTATGCTCAATCCTTGCAGAAAGAGCTTTGATGTGTGACTGATGACGGTGTGAGTGTTTCCCTGCATATAGGGAAATTTAATGATGTGGAGTCTGGCCCAACCCAATTCCCTAATGGAAATTCACTGAAGTGCTTCCTGTCAATCTTAGGAACAAGGCGACAGGCGTGTGGGCAGGGGTGAGAGTGGAGAAGTTGGTGGGGAACATAGGAAAATATTCTCAAATTGTATCCTACCAAGCTATGGGCAACAAGGCAATATTTAGTACAAAAAGTACAACAACAACTTGTGTTTATATAGTGTCTTTGGTCCACTCATAAACAAAACTTCCTACTGCGCTTCACAGGTGTATTAGAAAGGATGTTCCCTTATGTTAGGCAATCAATCTAGAATGAGGCATCATAGTTTTAGGATAAGGGTAATTGATTTAAAACAGAAATTGGGAGGGATTACTTCTCAGAGGGTGATGAAGCCATGGGATCCACTACCCCAGGGAAGCTGGGACATTGTGTAAGTTTGAGGAGGAGATGCATGGATTTTTAATTTGTGAAGGGTTGACGGGTTGTGGAGAGTGGACAGGAAAATAGAGTTGAGACCAAGATGAGACCAGCCATGATTGTATTAAATGATGGAGCAGGCTTGAGGGGCTGAATGGCTACTCCTGCTCTTAGTTCTTATTGTAAGACAAAAATTTACACTCAAGACGTATTAGGACAAGTTACCAAACTCTTGATCAAAGATGTGGATCTTAAAGGAGTGACATAAAGGAGTAGGGAAATGTGGACAAGCTGAAAACTTTATCAAAGAATTCTGGAATTTTGGGTCTCGGCAACTGAAGGAACAATCACCACAATGGAGTGAAAGGGAATGTCCAGAAGTGGAGGAGTGCAGAGATCATGGAGGATTGTGAAGCTGAGGGACCTCATAGATAGAGAATGAGGGGCTTGGTACTCGAAGGAATTCAACTCAAAACAAGAACTTTAAATCTGAGACATTGCTGGATCAGAAAAAAATGTTAGTCAGAGAGCACTGCATAAGCTAAAACTACTTTCCTAAATTCAAATACTGGTTAATTGATACGTCTTCCAACCTGATAGGTTTTTTCCAGTCTGATTCTGGTGAGATTCTGGATGATGCAGTTGTGGTGTGTAAGCCTCCTACATGAGGAATTGAATATCGGTGATGTAAATCCGTGTTTGTCCACAACATTCTGATGACCTCCCAGAACTAGGATGTAGCTCCCAGGATTTATTTGGGTCAAATCAATCTGTCAATCATGCATAATTAAAGAGCTAATGACAATGGATGACTGTTGGTGAGAAAAGTAGCATGGTTTTGGAAAGAAGTTGTGCTTTGAACAACATGATCAAGCACAATGGTCAGTAGGGAAGTGGAGTGGGGATGAGATCAAAACAGAGTTGAGTCTTAGGGAGTAGATAAACCGGGAGAGGATAGAAGGGAATGCAGGAGAGATGAAGGTCAGTGCTAATTGTTATATGTGGGTCTAAGAGGAATGCCAAGCACCCACAAGGATGATCCATACAGACTTATGGGCAGAGCAACTTAGGATTTTGAAGGAATGAGATCTAACATTCTATCTTCCATCTAGTAAATATTTTCAAACCAACATGTTCAGAGGTGTTATGACACATCACTGGAGTAGTTGGGATTTAAACCCAGGCTTCTTGGTCCTGAGGTAGCAACATTACCACTTCACCACAAGGGTACTGTTCAGACTCTCTGTTACACTGTATATCACATCAATGTAACCTGCAACATGCTGCTGACCCGTGATAAACTATATCTTGTAAACAGCAAGATAAGCAGATCTGAAAGTAGTTTTCCTCTACCACACCAGACTTATGATGAGGAGATACTGGTGTTGGACTGGGGTGGATAAAGTTAAAAAAATCACATGACACCAGGTTATAGTCCAACAGGTTTATCCAAAGGAAGGCTGGGGTTGTAGGGAACGCTTCAGAAATGAGCAGCAAGGAGTTTGGAGACTGAGGGTGGAGGGGTGTGGGGGTCTGTTGTTGCTTTACAGGGTAAGGGTGGGACCAACAAAGAGGGATGCATGAATGATCTCTGCACTGGAAATCAGCCCACATAATTTAGGGCTGTTCAGGACACAGTGCAAGTGTCCCTATCTCTGGGGCTGTACATTCAAAGCCATGCTTCTAGGAGCAAGTGTAAAGCTCCTGCTCTCAGATGGGGAGCTGCACTGGAGGGATGCAGATCAATGTGAGTGTAGACCTTGATTCCGGTCAGCCTTTGGAGAGTGTATAATGGCAGAATATAACCTTGGATGTCTTCCTTTCACAGCAATAAGACTTCTCAGAACAATTCTTATTTTAAAACAAATATCTTGCTGCCAGACCCTGCTGCCAGTAGCAAGGAATAGAATACAAGCTGGTGATATATTCGCAATGAGCTGTTATCTGCTTTGCCAACTTCAGTGCCATGTATTGACATGTTGGCATTAATATTAAATGATATTATTCAAATTGCTGGGAACACTTCAAGCCCTTTCGGAAACCTGAAAACAATGGTTTGTAGCAAGCTTGATTCACTTGTACTATCATAAAACCTAGACAATGTAAGTCATTATACTTTATATCTGAGATATGGATGAGATGGTGCAAGGATTGAACATTTGGTTGGGTTATTTCACAATATTAATAGAAGGCCTCTGTCTGAATGACATTTCCAAATTCGTTTCCCTATTTTTTTTGCAGTGGGGTTTTTGCCATAATCTTTGTTGATCAGAAATCTCATTATCTGAATCTACTTTGTGCTTTTCAACTGATTTGTGAGTATTTTCAGATGGCTCCATCTACATTAGGAGTCTTAAAGCTATGGCAGAATTCTTAAGGCATGTTAGTTCAAGTATATTTAAATTTTGTGTCGATATAGTTAACCAGCCAGTTTGGGGTGGCACAGTGGTTAAGAACATCAACTCCTTAAAGTGTGATAAATAGAAATCGTACTAACGTATGTGAGGATCCAGCACAGCTCAATTCCTTCCTTAGTCACATTGGATGCATGATATGGTTTTGAACATGAGGGTTAGCTAATGCTGCACTTAGTAGCAAGGAGGGTATAGATGCTATTATAAAGGGCCATTGATTGTTCCTCTGTGGTGTCATTAACATTTTAGGAAGGCTTCTGAACTGCTTCCTAAATTGATGTTGCCTTGGATATAATTGCTGGTCTCTTGACCTTTTACATTAGTGATGACCAATGAGATTATTTGGCAGATATTTTAAAAGGTTATTATTTAATAATTAAAGCATTTTAGTTTTCTGAGCGAATAACATTTATTCAGATGTGTATATGATGGTACAATTTTAATCTGAGTGAAGGAACAGGAAATGTTCAAGAATTTATGTATGTAAATCCTTCAGCAGGGCAAATTTAAAAGGCCATTAACAAAATACAAGGGGTCATTGGCTGTATCATTATAGGAAAAGAGAGTACAAGAAGAAGGAAGTTCTGCCACAACCTTATAAATCCACAGAGAATTGCACCCAGTTCTTGGCACGATATTTTAGGAAGGATATTGATGCCCTGGTGAAAATGTGAAGGAGATTTAACAAAATGAATGAGGGACTTCATTTCTGGGAGGTGATCAGAGAATCAAGGAATGTTCTCCTTAAAGAGGAGCTGATTTAATAAATTGTTCAGAATTATAAAGGTTTTTGAGAGCATATATTAGGACAAACTTTCTAAATGCAGGAAGATTAGTAACCAAAAGAGAATGGTTTAAGGTATATGGCAAAAGAAATAGTCATGAAATGGGAACATTTTTTTCCCACAACAAACTTTTAAGATTAAAACTAAATTACTTTAAAAAGGCAGTAGATATTGTCTGTCTGTGGATCTGAAAGGGTTAATAGTTGATTGAGTGCAGTAAGCACCACTCACGTGGTGACGTCTCAGGGACTTGGTGAAAGTGAAGTAGGAGTCTGTAATAGATAGATCTGTGGTTAATCTGCTCCTAACAATCTCTGCAGCAATGCACATGATATTCATGTAATCTGCAAATAATTGCAGGAACGCAATTAACTTCACTCTGTGTAGTTCAACAATACTCCTTGATTTAGACATGTTCAGTGGCTATCCACATCCATTCTGGATCACTTTGGGCCTGAAGTAACCCACATTATACATGGTGAGCAATAATGAGGCATAAACAGACAGCCCCTGTCACATCTTAACGATCATCACTATTTTTTAAAGGGTGCCAACTAATAACGAATAGACTTCAAGCCTTCAACAGTCAAAAAAAAAGAGTAAAATAGCTTGCAATTGAAGGAGATGTTTTCAAAACAAACAGATACTGCTGATGACAGTGAATCCCATAACCCTCCTGGCAGCATTGAACGCAAGTCAAACTTCAGAAAATGGGCGTAAAAAGCATATCAGGCCTGGTAGAAGAGGTACAAGAACAGAAGAAGCTCCACGGTAGAGGTACAGGTTATATTGCGAGGCAGTGGCCTGTAGAAGCAGCCACAAGTCAGTATTGCCACAGAGAACTGACCTGACATTGAGAATTGGGTTAAAAATCAAGTTGAAACTTAAACCGGATGTGGCTGCCACAGCACACAGATGCCACAAGGCCAGGCTGAGAAATAAAATTAGGAGAGGGTCTAAGGGGAATGTATATATTCCAGGTGTGGGAGAGCTCGAGAAATTGATAATCAAGCCACTTTAAGTAAATAAGTTTTAGGTGTTTTAAGGAATGCAATTCTGGTCTAATAAAGGAATATTTTGGACAACAAGAAACAAAAACCCATATGCCCAGGGAAAATAAATCCAATCATTAATTTTAAAAAGTGATACTTAAGAAGTGAATGAGTTACTTTATGCAGTGTGCAAAGAATCCCAGCAAAATTATCTACAACCAGGGATATTGTGGTATTCATATTGAATATGATGAATGGAGACAACATTTCCAGTGTAAGTATGAATTGTGTACATCAAGTTTGATGATATACTTACAACGCCTGTGTGGATCGCTTTAATATTATCATATAATTTTATTTCATGGAGTGAATTCTTATGTGTCACAATTTAAATTGGTAGCCCTTTAAAAACAGGAAAAGCATGCATCTCAAAGCACCAATCACATCTCCAGGGCATCCCAAATTAATTTAGTAATGTCAAAGTGTTTCTGGAATGTAGTCACTATTATGTTGTAGGAATCACAGAAAACTAATTACAGACTGGAGCATCACACAAGCAATAAGAGAAATGATCAGTTAATTTTTTCTTGATAATCATAGAGTCATAGAGATGTACAACACAGAAACAGTCCCTTTGGTCCAACTCATCCAGGCTGACCAGATATCCCAACCCAATCTAGCCCCACCTGCCAGCACCCGGCCCATGTCCCTCCAAACCCTTCCTATTCATATACCCATCCAAATGCCTCTTAAATGTTGCAATTGTACCAGCCTCCACCACTTCTTCTGATAGCTCATTCCATACACATACCACCCTCTGCATGAAAAAGTTGCCCCTTAGGTCTCTTTTATATCTTTCCCCTCTCACCCTAAACCTATGCCTTCTAGTTCCGGACTCCCCAACCCCAGGGAAAAGACTTTGCCTATTTATCCTATCCATGCACCTCATAATTTTGTAAACCTCTATAAGGTCACCCCTCAGCCTCCGACGCTCCAGAGAAAACAGCCCTAGCCTGTACAGTCTCTCCCTGTAGCTCAGATCCTCCAATCCTGGCAACATCCTTGTAAATCTTTTCTGAACCCTTTCAAGTTTCACAACAACTTTCTGATAGGAAGGAGACCAGAATTGAACACAATATTCCAACAGTGGCCTAACCAATGTCCTGTACAGCCACAACATGACCTCCCAACTCCTGTACTCAATACTCTGATCAACAAAGGAAACCATACCAAATGCCTTCTTCACTATTTTATCTACCTGCGACTCCACTTTCAAGGAGCTAGGAACCTGCACTCCAAGGTCTCTTTGTTCAGCAACACTCCCTAGGACCTAACCATTAAGTGTATAAGTCCTGCTAAGATTTGCTTTCCCAAAATGCAGCACCTTGCATTTATCTAAAATAAATTCCATCTGCCACTTCTCAGCCCATTGGCCCATCTGATCAAGATCCCATTGTAATTGGAGATAACCTTCTTCACTGTCCACTACACCTCCAATTTTGGTGTCATCTGCAAACTTACTAACTACAGTATACCTCTTTTGCTCACATGCAAATCATTGATATAAATGCCAAATATTGGTTCAGTGATAAATATTGGTCAGGAGACTATGTGAACTCTTCTGTTTTTTTCTTCGAATGGTGCTGCTCACACATGGGTCTGGAGATTTTGAGGTTGTTGGGGTTTTGATTCCAGTTTAATCGCAGTACTGGGTCCACTCTCTGAAAATATGACTCCAGCATGCTCTCATCGAAACAATCCTGGAAAAGCTGTGTGGTGCTAAAGGTGCATATTAGACTCCTGGCAATACAAGCAAGCCAGCGACAGAATGTATTAGAAGCTGGCCGCTGGAAATGCTGTTCTTTAGATAAAGTCTAAGGTATCTGCTCATGGTTCAGGATGTTGCACTAAATAAACTACCAATGTTGTAATCTATATTTGGAATCCAAATGCATTCAATGCTGTTTGTTGCATAGCAGCTTGAGTGTTTTATGCTAGAACTCTTCTTGAACACTATATAACTGACATATTTTATTCAACACCGGCTGTTGTACCAAAGATTTGGGAATTTAACTGTTTCTCAAGAGTTTCCAATCAGCAAGTTCCTGTTCTTTGACAAATCACCAGAGAAGGTACCCCTCCACCCCAATGCAGAAGAATAGTCCAATCTCAGCTGTGAAGTTGCTATTGGCTGGTGAAAATTGGGATTACAAGGAGGGTTGCTATATTAGCACCTTCCCATCCTCAGCTGGGGTATGGCATGGATAGAGAATTGAGGAAATGGGAAGAGAAATTAATTCATTTGCATTAACCGTTTGGATCTTTATAGATGTCTTGAATTGAACTATAAAGAAAGGTTGGATAGGCTGGGACTTTTTTCACTGGAGTGTGGGCTGTTGAGAGATGACCTTACAGAAGTATATAAAACCATGAGGGGTATAGATAGGTTTAATGGTAGGTGTCTCTGCCCCAGGATGGGGGATTTCTAGACTCGGGGGCACATTATTAAGGTGAAAAGAGAGATATGAGGGGCAATGTTTTTACATAGACGGTGATTTGCATGTGCAATGAACTTCCTGAGGAAGTGGTGGCTGTGGGCACAATTACATTTAAAAGATATTTCGATAAGTACAAGAATAGGAAAGGTTTAGAGGGATATCGGCCAGGAGCAGGCAAGTGGGTCTAGTTTAGTTTGGGATGATGTTTGGCATGGACTGGTTGGACCTGGGGGGAGGCCAGTTGTTTGGTAAAGCCTACAGTTCAGGCTGCAGTACTGATCATACCACAGGGAGATGAGGGAAAATAGTGTGATCTGGCACAAACTGCATTGGCATGGACTATTCTACATGACCCTATGACTCTAAAAGGACGTCATGGAGGAGAAGCTGAAGCTAGATCGCAAATAGTAGAGAGCGCCCACTTTTTTTAAACAACAGCAAAGGTGAAGGAAAACAAACAAGAAGATTTGCAGTTGTTTCTGGGAATAAACAGGGACCATTTGGCTTTTAAGCAGCAACAAATTTCCAGTCAAGGAGTAACCACTGCACCTCGCTCTCACGTCTTTTGGATCTGGCTGACAATCTAGTCCTGTCTGGTTTGTTGCTGCTGATCTTGCAGTGATGTATCACAGTGAGGGTGGTGCTCCTATAGCACAATGCTCTCACCACCTACCCACCTGCCAAGACTGCTAACTCTTCATGCTCCATCTTCAACCCCCTGCTTCCCTGCTGCCGTTGTACAGAGCCAGAGGGTAGCCTGTGACTCTCATCAGTCATCCTTGTAAGGCATCGAGCCCTTGAAGTGAAGGAGGAACCTGAGAACTCTCTGGGCGGTAGGCAGCTACTGGGGAACCTGCTGCCGGTCTCTAGATTGTGGTATTGATGATCGCGGATGACTTGTACATTGATTGAATGGAAAGCTCTTCTACTGATGGAATGGCCCTCTCAACACAATGTTTGTGCGCAGTCTGCAGAGCGCTGTACCTGGGGAAAGCCAGTTGTGTTGGTAAAGCCTACAATTCAGGCTGCAGTACTGATCATACCACAGGGAGACAAGGGAAAATGGTGAGATCTGGCACAAACTGCATTGCCAATAATCTTGATATACTTGTAAGTTACGAATATGAGATCTCACACAGATCTCCAATGAAATGGATGGCAAGGTGGCTCAGTGATTAGCACTGCTACCTCACAGCGGCGGGGCCCAGGTTTGATTCCAGTCTTGGGTGGCTGTCTGTTTCCTCCCACAGTCCAAAGATGTGCAGGCTAGGTGGATTAGCCTTGGTAAAAACACTATGCCACATTACAGGGATGGGTGTGAGGGTCTGGTTGGGATGTTGTTTGGAGGGTCGGTGTGGATCCAATGGGTTGAATGGTTTGATTCCACGTGGTAGGGACTTTATGAATCCTTGCAATCCATAATAATTTTGCATAGCTGTTACCATGACAGCCACTGGGATGGGATGCGGTGGCTAATCAATCCCTCCAGGACACCAAGTCCTCCTCCACTAGGCGTCATGTGTACTATGGTGATGTCCAGGATATCCTCAGTCTGCGGTGATAATATGCCTCATTCATCTGGTCTCCTGTATGTCCTCCACATCTTGAGGGGGAGCTGCAGCTGTGGCCTCTTCATGCAGAGGCTGTTCAGCAGTGGCTGGAGGTTGCTGCTGGTCCTGGGCTTGCTGCTGCATCTGTTGCTCCCTGTTTCTCTATGGCTTGGTGACACTGTAGCAACAGTGATGGTAACCCTGCTGTGGCTGGATCCAGTAGTCATGGTTCCAATGAACCTGGGTGGGGAATATCAGCACCAGAACGCTGAACAGTCCACATTTGAGCCATACACAGATGACATCTCAGCACAATCCTCAATGCAATGAGGCACTGAGGACTCAACAAGAAGGGCCAGGGGATGCCTCTGCATGGACAATTGGCATAGAGGACCTTATTCCAAAGACAAGCCATGCTGCCATGCAATAACATGACTGAAATCATGTCCCGCACATTCCCACGCCCTCCTACATCACCCAGGCAAGGCAGCATTGCAGATAGAAACCTGCAGGTAAACACTTACAACTGAATACAAGAAGAATTCAGCCACATGCCTTTGTGCAGCCTATGATACCTTGGACTGTCTTTGTGCATTGTGACCCAACAGGTAACACATTTAAAGATTGCATGTGATTAAGTCTGCTTCACAGAGATGACCATGATCAATCTGTGATGACCATGATCAATCCTTGATGATCATGATCAATCTGTAATGACCAATGACATGGTCAAGGTTACCTGCGGGCAGAATTTGTATCACACACAGTTGGACACCACATGAATTAAACATCCAGGGTGCTATGTTTGCCGATGTCTTCATCCTGTACTATGTAAGTGCCTGATTAATGCAATTCTCCCTTGAATCTGTCTGGGGTCTTTTAGCTCCAGGACTTTCTCTCAAATGCAGCCCAGACTAATAATTTGCATTTCTCCTGGTATTAGGAGCTTTCTATGAATTGAGATTATGTAAATTCAAAATGCAAATACTCTTGGGCATTGGACAGCAGCTCTAAACTGTTCCAAATTGGTGCCAGATGACAGCATTGCGTGGACCACATATGATAGATTTTGAAATAGATAGAGAAACGCTGTAGAGAGCACTATTCTGCAGGTTGGGTCTGAGACACAGGGAGACAGTAGAGGAAACTCAAATCTACTTCTCACTAAACAGGTTGTCATGGAGTGCCTGCTTCTGCCACTGCTTCCTAACGTAGATGAGAGCTCCACTGTTCAGTGCCATTCCATAAGTAAAAGATTACCAGATGGACATAAAGAATGACAGACTCCAATTTTGTAAAACATCAGTAGGGTTGAAGAAGATTCCTCAAAGATTCTTTTGATTCCATTAAACTTCAAGACATTTAGCTGAACATCATTTGAAAGTGCTGTGACTGTTAGGATTCAGCGTTACGGCGGTGGCTAGGGATTTTCATCATTCCAGGCTTTTAACTTGGCTGAAGTCAACAACAGTCTAAAAATAACTCATGACCGATAACTCCCCTGAAAGCAAGTCTTTCTCAAATGGTCTTCTATGTATGGCTACAGTGAAAAAGGGACAATATGGGGGAGTAGGGAATAGGTTGTAGAGTTTAATTAAAAGAGACCAACTTGCATTTATATAGCACCATACAAGACTATTGGTATATAGCCAATAAGTTACTGTTTTGATGCAGGAGATACGGTGGTCAATATGGACGATGGAATGCCCCACAAACAGTGATTTGTTAAACTGCTATTGGAATTTTATCAACAGAGAGATCAATATTGACATGACACCAGGCTGAACATTATTACCTAAATGTTTTACAAAATGGCGCAGCCAGTGGCTGCCAAGTTAATTTTGTTTTGGTTTTCAGATCCAAATTATTTTGATGATTTCAATATTGAGAATGTTCGCAGTTTTATACTTCCCATGTAATCTGTAAATTGATAATAGAGTAATATGGTTAAGCTAATGTATTTCCTTGTTGCTTTAAGAAATGTAAAAGTTTCAATGTCACAACCATTTTGGCTCTCTCAAGCACTTTGTGTTGAAATGCACTGTACTCTATAGCTTACTGTTTCCATTATAGGATCCAACTGTTTCTCAAACGAGTCCGATGTTCTGGCCTCATCCATTCTTCCTGCCAACCTGTTCCATCTGTTGTCACCTTCTATGTAAAGAAATAGCTCATGACGCCTCACTTAAATTTGCTCTCACAATATATTTACAGCACAGAAACAAGCCACCGAACCCAACCGGTATATACCAGTGTTATTGCTTGAAACGAACCTCATCCTGCATTTCTTTATTTCACCCTAATACCACAATCCCCTATTCCTTTCTTGTTTATCTACTTTTCTCCCTTCCCCATAAATATATCAATGCTGTTTCCTCACTGTAGTCTGTTCCACATTCTAACCACTCCCTGAGCTTGTTCTGTCCTGTTTTTGCTGCACTGCTCTATGTGAGTATAGTTTTGAGATTGAAATTCTGAGTCTTATAAATATTTTTCACAAACTTCACTGTCCTTCAGACATCTTTTTCTGAGCATTAACAATTCTAAATTATTTTTCTTTGTCCCAGTTCCTGAACAGCAACCAAATTTGTTGAACGCTTCTGGCATTGCTTCAGTTTTCTTTAAGCTATTCCGATTTGAATATTCTGTGTAAATCCTCACCGGAACAAATATATAATCTCAGTTGACTCCCTCAGATTTGAAGAAGGCTAATCTGATTATGTAATTTAGGATCTTTCATGTGCTCCTTTGTGGTCCCTGTCTCTGTTTAGATTTCATGAGTGGCATGCAGACTTACGTCTTTAATGATCAGTCAAACCTTAATTCTGATCAGAATTCCCCATGTTTGTAACTTCCTCCATCTGTAAAATCCACCATGATATTTAATCTCCTCGATTCTGAACTCTTCTGCATTCTCACTCTCCATTCCTCATCACTACCCATTGCTATGCCCTCAATTTTGGAATTCTCCCCCTCAAACTTTCAGCTTTCCTGCCTTCCTCTCTACCTCTAATAAGCTCCTTGAAATCCATTTCTTTGCTTTAGCTTGTCCTAGTGTCTCGTCATGAGGATTAGTGTCAAATTATGACTGATAATACTCCAGTGTACTTGCCTTGGAGCATTTCTATTATATTAATAGCTCTATGTAAATATAAGTTCTATGCTGCTCATATACAGTACATGCCTGATATTTTTACTTTTAGTTTCAAGTACTATCTGAACTGCATTTGTTGTTAATCATCACAAGATGTTAATCCTATTGAATGTTGCTGAAATATCCTGACTGATTCCTCTGTGTCTATGCGTCCATTAGCTTGGTATGATCCTTAGATTTGACTACTTTTCTTTGAGATTATGATTTCAAATAGTTTGTGTTTGCCTGGGACAAGATGACTCTCAGTACTGTCTCCCCCCACCATTAGCTGTCCAATCTGTGCATCCTTCATTGTGATCTGATTCCTCTTCATCAACCAGCTTCTTTAGTTCCTCCCTTTATCTGCTCCGAAACCAAGATCTGGTGTTGAATTTTCTACCACACCACGGCATTTTGGAAATTCATCAGAAGTCTGAATGACCACCAAATGTTTGCCAATGTTCCAACGGTGGTGTTGAACAAGCCAGGAGGAGATTCATCCACTTCCTTCCCCATTGACACGGTGCCAGTGCCGAGCAATCTCTGTCTTAATTCAATTAACGCTATTGGAACAAACAGTTGCCTTACCTTTTGATTGTTTCGCATTCATTCAAACTATCACCTCCTTCACATGCACAGTCCACGGAATTGGCCAAACGCAATCAATTCCTTCATATTCGCTTGCATTTCTTGGATTTTTTTTTGTCTATTTCGTTGATGATTATTGGTTTCAGTAATCCTTCAGTCCGTGACCCATCATTACTATTTCCTATTCTGAAATTAATGTTTTTACCTTATATACTCGAGTTATAGTCGATCTCATGTAAAAGTCGATCCCCTACGTTTGCCCAAAAAATCTGGAATTTTCCATATGCCTCATGTAAAGGTCAACTCTACTTCTTCACAGATAGAAGATCAACATTTATGAGTCAATGTGCCAGCTGTCACACTCTGCTCCAGTTTTCCAGACTGCTGGTTATTCCACTCTGCTCTGTAATTCTTTTTTTCCCTTTATTCATTTAGAGACCAATTGGACTTCTGCTAATGATACAGTATGAATTTTGACAGGCATGAATTTCAGGCCCTGAAAAGTAGTATCCATGTAATAGTTGACCCCATAAATGTAACGTTTAAAAGTAGTCCAAAAAAATTTGACTATCACTCGACTATATACGGTATTTCTAGTTTGATTTCACATACCTCCCTCTTTGTCTCTCTACCTTGACGCATCAATTGTCTGCTTTGGGGAATGGATTGTGTTGGTTTTCTATCTCTGTCTTAGTGAAAAGTACACATATATAGGTTTCATGCTGGATTGTGTCTGTCTTTCTCCAAGAACTGGTCTAAATAGGCAAAGTCTTTTCCCTGGGGTTGGGGAGTCCAGAACTAGAGGGCATAGGTTTAGGGTGAGAGGGGAAAGATATAAAAGAGACCTAAGGGGCAACCTTTTCACGCAGAGGGTGGTATGTGCATGGAATGAGCTGCCAGAGGAAGTGGTGGAGGCTGGTACAATTGCAGCACTTAAGAGGCATTTGGATGGGTATATGAATAGGAAGGGTTTGGAGGGATATGGGTCAGGTGCTGGCAGGTGGGACTAGATTGGCTTGGGATAGCTGATTGGCATGGACAGGTTGGACCGAAGGGTCTGTTTCCATGCTGTACATCTCTATGACTCTAAGTGGTGATTAGCCATTCCTTTATCATGTATCCATCCAATTCTCACAAGACGTTAAGCTCCCAGTTACTTTACTTGCGTAAATAATATTGATAGTATTTGCTGGTGTTAGACTTTATATCTACTGCTTTGTGCTGCTTCACTCTTCTTGTGGAGTAACTAATCTCTTTCACGTGGGTTTCCTCCAGGTGCTCCGGTTTCCTCCCACAGTCTAAAGATGTGCAGGGCCAGGTGAATTGGCCATACTAAATTGCCCGTAGTGTTAGGTAAGGGGTAAATGTAGGGGTATGGGTGGGTTCGCTTCGGCGGGTCGGTGTGGAATTGTTGGGCCGAAGGGCCTGTTTCCACACTGTAATGTAATCTAAACTTGCTCTTGTATTCAGACTAATGGCCATTCTGTGCCTCTCCCCCTACAAGAATTGTTTTCTCCTTCCAAACTTACTTTTAGATTTTCATATAGCTTTCTCATTACTTTAATACTTCAACAAAAGGTGTGGCTACTTACCAATGAGTCTAGATGGAACATTCTCTAAACAGTTGTCACAATTCCGGAAGTCCAATACATCCTTCCATGGGATAGACGGATATATTAATGGCTGCTAAATTTCAACTGTCAAGGGAACCTACATTAAATATAGGTTGTGATCCTATTAAGATCTTAGCTTGAAATTAAACCTCATGATCCTGTGTTCGATCAAGCCACCTGTTTCCTGAAAGTTATAAAAGAGCCATCTGGAAGAGACTAGGATGATATGCCCTGTGTTCCTCTGATTGGATTTTTATAACACCGGTTGCACTGACAGCATGAATTTGTCACTCTGATGTCAGATTGTGTCTAGCAATCATTCCAAACATATGCTTAAAATGACTAAAAGCTATAGGTTGACTATACTGTACTTTAACATGCAATATTCACCGGCAAATAGTTATGTTGATTATCTTGGGCTTGAGTAACACAGTGAGCACCTACTGACTTGGTCTGAATGTTTCTTCAGCATATTTGTGGCCAGAGTTCATTCCTTGCATTCCTTGTTCACTTTAGCTGTGAGTTTCTTTCTGCTCCTTTGGTTGTATCAATGTAGAGTGTCGAACAGCCAATATGAGCAATTATCCTGACCTTTGAGATGATGAAATGAAAACCGAGCAGTAGGAAGTGTAAATATGTTCTAACATTAATTTGTGCTCTTATCCATTCCAACTCTTACTTAACATACCACGATACACTCCTGCTGGTACTATTTTGTTTGGACTCTGGCCCAGTTTGAGAAGGAATTCTTTTTTACACTGTGCCTATACCACGCTTCTCTACTTTGAGTTACTCTACATTAACCTCTTTTTTGGCCATTTTACATGGATATGCCCCAGTTAGTAGTGGGGAAATTAAACCACTAGTTTCTACTGTTGGGCATAGTTTATAACTCGACTTTTTGTGACCAATACTGTTTCAGCTTCTCTTATTGCATATCATTACAGAGCCAGAGAAGATGCCACCAACAGATATTTTTTGAGATGGGGAATTCATGTTTTAGAAACACAATGAATGTTGTCGAATCAATTGGAGATCTTCTCTAGTAACCAAACCTCACTGATCCTACCACTTGAATGGGCCTAGGATTGCCAGTGCTTTGATAATACTGGAGTTACTCTATTGGAGCATGGTACTGAGAGCAGCTGGTACGCTGGCAGGAAAATTCTCTGCTCTATCAAAGGCAGCAGGAGGAGCATAACATTGAAGTAAGCTAATGGTTTCCTAGCCAACCTTCCACCTTTCAACCTTCTTCACTTAAAATTCTGTCCAAATTTAGAAAATGTCCTGAAACTGCAGCACTCATTGCAATTGCTGATGTACACTGGCCCCACATTTCAGTAAACTTCTTACTCTAGCTTTCAAATCTCTCCATGTCCTCTCCTACAGCCCACTTGTTCCCCCCCTCTATAGCCTCTTTCAGTCCGTAATCTTTACACTCCTCTGTTTCGGAATTCTTGTACATCCCAGGTTTTGGTGGCATCAAAGCTATCAATTGCCTGGGTCTTAAGTTCTGGCATTTGCTCATTAAACTTAACTACTCCTTGACCTCTCATGCCTTCCTTAAAATACTCCTTCAGCTATCTCTTTAATCTAGTCTGTCTTAATTCACTCTCACATGTCTTGGTGACAAATTTGGTTTGACACCCTTCTTATAAAACCTGTGGAATATTTTGTGACAATGAAGGTGCTTTGTAAATACTGTTGTCACTTTGGGCAAATATGTAATCTTTCATTTTGTTTAAGTGCAGAAGTCACCCTGAATAAACAGCAAATGAAAAGAGCTGAAATTTTGGATGTTTCTAAACTCCACCTTAAATCAGATTGACTCATACTTTGAACTTCGTTTGGAACTGAACTGCATTCAGGTTTACTTCTCATAATTTGAAGATTGACTTTGAATTCAAATGGGATTTCCAAAATTGATAAGCATGCAAGACTGCCTGACAATGGAGAAAAGATCCACCTTTTATTTTGCGATGTTTCTATAACTAGGCGATATGTGGGAAATCAAAGGTCAAGAAACTACAATCAGAATGACATTTATCTCAGTCCTTCTGGAAGTTCTTTTGCTATTTCTTACAAAACATCTAATAGAGACCTGGATCGTGCCTCCAATATTAAATGGGATGGACATTGCTGCAGTTTCCCAGTTAGCTCCCAATGGAAACCCCTGGCTTTCATAATATTCATGTGTGAACTGTTTCCTTTGCAAAATCAATCTAAAATCAAGCCATTCTTTGACTGAAACGGAGCTTATAGGACTCCAGCTATAAAGCAAATATCCCATTCTCCACACTTACCTTTGGCTAGTTTTGCACAAATCAACAGTGAAATGTAAATTGCTGCATACGAAAACCTGTTCAATCCTCATGTAATTGGGTTACAGATGAATGGAATGCTACAGATGCCTTTCTCTTCCACCTCAAGCACTGTGCCCCCGATCCCAAAACCTCCCATCACCAGTAACTCCCAGCCTCTTTTCTCAAAGAGTCTCTATTTATGGAAGCTATGACACCTTGCTAACGTAGATCCTATAAATTAGTTGATAGACTGAATGGGAGTAGGTTATATGGTGTTGAGGAGTTGAATGTTCCTTTAGTTTTGAATCCAATTCAATCCTCACACATTCTCCCTTTCAGCAGTGGCTGTTGGATGGTGGGAATCCTGGCTGACATTTATTTTCCTTCCTTACCCAAGTAGTTGTTAATTCATGCTGATCCAGACTAACTCTCTCAGTGCTGTACTAAGGGCAGTACAATGCTGTTGGAGGTGTTGTATTTTAGAGGAGATGTTAGTCCAAGTCCTGCTTTTACCTGTCAGGTGTCTGGTTAAAGGGAATAATAGGAGATTTTTTGTTCACTAATAAGGCAAGGGCATACACTAAAGCTATTAATTGAAAATTGAAGGGAATATTTGAAAAATATCTTAAGTTAGATGGGAGTTAAATTGTATAATTCTGTTTCAGAAGACATTCTTGATGTAAAGGGCTACCATTTTATTGAACAGAAAATTAATTTCTTGAGAAGAGGAAGATAGAATTGCAGGAAAGTCCAATTCTGAAGGAGGCCATTTGGCCCAAGGTACCTATGCAGGTTCTTTGAAAGAGTACTGATGCTGAATTCGGATCCCCACTTTTTGTTCATTGTCCTGTAGGTTCCTCATTCTGAAGTACCAGTCCACGTCCCCTTTAAAATTCCTCAAGTGTTTCAGATTCTGAAAACTAAGTAAAAAAAAAATCATCACCTCTCGTGACCTGTGAAGGGAAACACTTCATTAATGTTCGAGGTCAGTGACATTTTGTCAGAACTGGTGAAGGGTCACAGAGTGAAATTATAACTTTTTTTCTGTCCGCGAAATGCTGCCAGACCTGGCCACTGCCTTTATGTGTTGTACTGTCCAATGGTTTCAGGGAAAAAGTAAACAATCTCTTCAACCAGGCGTTTTGGTCATAGTTCCTAATCTCCCTGCTTGCCTTGGAATGGATTCCATATTCCTTTAAGCTTTTGCGAAAGACCATAACTATTGTTCCTGCTAACAACACTATGCTGTTTCTGGTTGGTTTAGAGCAATTTACCTTTGTTGCTTAGATTCTGATTACATGTCTCATATGTAGATTTGGTCTGACTTTCCACTGCTCTAGGCTAGAACTGTTCTAGTCAGAATTTAAATGAGGTTTAAGACTTGAAATGCCTGAAGGCCAGTGACTGTGAAATTCACAACTAATCTTGGAGGGACTGTTGGGCGAAGTTCACAGCACAGAATCAGATAAGTTAATTGTTGTTTTAAGTCCGTCCAAGAGAAAGGCTGCAGTAGTGAGTATAGTGGATTCTTTCTTGATTATATGTTTTTGGAGATAACTCTCTTGGTTAAACTTAAAATATAAGCCATAGCTATTAATTCAACCTGGGGCAGTCTTTGTAGAGGAATAAGATGGTGTTATTTTCTGGGTCTGTGGATTGTGAAGGAGCAAAAATGGCCTTTGCAGTGATATGTACTTCTTGTCAGATGAGGGAGTTTAAAGAGAGTTTAAGGGTTACTGCGGATTATATCTGCCATAAATGCTGTTGGATGCGAATCTAATCAGATCGAGTGGATCAGTTGGAGAGACAGATAGAAGCAATGAGGAATTTGCAACAGCAACAGTATGTGATGGATGGCAGTTATAGGAAGGGTGGGGGGGGATGTCTCAGATACAGATACAGATACAGGAAGGGTGAGTGAGGTCACCACCTCGGGCAGGAGTCTTTTGTGGATATACCCATTTCAAACAGGTATGCTGTTTAGGAAAATGTAGGGGGTGATGGATTCTCAGGGGAATGTAGCACAAACAACCAAGTTTCTGGTATTGAGACTGGCTCTAATGCAACAATGGGTAAGTCGGCTTCCAAGAGATCAATTGTGTTAGGGATTCTGTAGTCTGAGGTACAGACAGAGGTTTCTGTGGCCAGCAGAGAAAAAGCAGAATGGTGTGTTGTTTTCCTGGTGCCAGGATCAAGGATGTCTCAGAGAGGGTGCAGAATGTTCTCACGGGGGAGAGGGGCCAGCAGGAGGTCATGGTCCACATTGGAACCAATAACATTGGAAGAGAAAAGGTTGAGACTCTGAAGGGAGATTATAGAGAGTTAGGCAGAAATTTAAAAAGGAGGTCCTCAAGGATTACTGGATTACTCCCAGTGCTACGAGCTAGTGAGGGCAGGAATAGGAGGATAGAGCAGATGAATGCATGGCTGAGGAGCTGGTGTATGGGAGAAGGATTCACATTTTTGGATCAAAGGAATCTCTTTTGGGGTAGAAATGACCTGTACAAGAAGGACAGCTTGCACCTAAATTGGAAGGGGAATAATATACTGGCAGGGAAATTTGCTAGAACTGCTTGAGAGGATTTAAACTAGTAAGATGGGGGGGTGGGACCCAGGGAGATAGTGAGGAAAGAGATCAATCAGAGACTGGTACAGCTGAGAACAGACGTGAGTCAAACAGTCAGGGCAGGCAGGGACAAGATAGGACTAATAAGTTAAACTGCATTTATTTCAATGCAAGAGGCCTAACAGGGAAGGCAGATGAACTCAGAGCATGGTTAGGAACATGGGACTGGGAGATCATAGCAATCACGGAAACACGGTTCAGGGATGGGCAGGACTGGCAGCTTAATGTTCCAGGATACAAATGCTATGGGAAGGATAGAAAGGGAGGCAAGAGAGGAGGGGGAGTGGCATTTTTGGTAAGGGATAGCATTACAGCTGTGCTGAGGGAGGATATTCCCAGAAATACATCCAGGGAAGTTATTGAAACTGAGAAATAAGAAAGGGATGATAACCTTATTGGGATTGTATTATAGACCCCCCAATTTGTTTTCAAATAGTGATGGAAAAGGATAGACCAGATCTAAAAGTTGAAGTTCTAAATTGGAGAAAGGCCAATTTTGACGGGATTAGGCAAGAACTTTCGAACGCTGATTTGAGGCAGATGTTTGCAGGTAAAGGGACGGCTGGAAAATGGGAAGCCTTCAGAAATGAGATAACAAGAATCCAGAGAAAGTATATTCCTGTCAGGTTGAAAGGGAAGGCTGGTAGGTATAGGGAATGCTGGATGACTAAAGAAATTGAGGGTTTGGTTAAGAAAAAGAAGGAAGCATATGTCAGGTATAGACAGGATAGATCGAGTGAATCTTTAGAAGAGTATAAAGAAAATAGGAGTATACTTAAGAGGGAAATCAGGAGGGCAAAAAGGGGACATGAGATAGCTTTGGCAAATAGAATTAAGGAGAATCCAAAGGGTTTTTACAAATATATGAAGGACAATGGGTAACTAGGGAGAGAATAGGGCCCCTCAAAATCAGCAAGGCAGCCTTTGTGTGGAGCCACAGAAAATGGGGGAGATACTAAATGAATATTTTGCATCAGTATTTACTGTGGAAAAGGATATGGAATATATAGACTGTAGGGAAATAGTTGGTGACATCTTGCAAAATGTCCAGATTACAGAGGAGGAAGTGCTGGATGTCTTGAAATGGTTAAAGGTGGATAAATCCCCAGGAACTGATCAGGTATACCCAAGAACTCTGTGGGAAGCAAGAGAAGTGATTGCTGGGCCTCTTGCTGAGATAGTTGTATCATCGATAGTCACAGGTGAGGTGCTGGAAGACTAGAGGTTGGCTAACGTGGTGCCACTGTTTAAGAAGAGCGGTAAAGACAAGCCAGGGAACTATAGACCGGTGAACCTGACCTCGGTGGTGGGCAAGTTGTTGGAGGGAATCCTGAGGGACAGGATGTACATGTATTTGGAAAGGCAAGGAATGATTCAGGATAGTCAACATGGCTTTGTGTATGGGAAATCATGTCTCATAAACTTGATTGAGTTTTTTGAAGAAGTAATAAAGAAGATTGATGAGGGCAGAGTAGTAGATGTGATCTATATGGACTTCAGTAAGGCATTCGACAAGGTTCCCCATGGGAGACTGATTAGCAAGGTTAGATCTCACGGAATACAGGGAGAACTAGCCATTTGGATACAAAACTGGCTCAAAAGTAGAAGACAGAGGGTGGTGGTGGTGGGTTGTTTTTCAGACTGGAGGCCTGTGACCAGTGGAGTGCCACAAGGATCAGTGCTGGGCCCTCTACTTTTTGTCATCTACATAAATGATTTGGATACGAACATAAGAGGTACAGTTAGTAAGTTTGCAGATGACACCAAAATTGGAGGTATAGTGGACAGCGAAGAGAGTTACCTCAGATTACAACAGGATCTGGACCAGATGGGCCAATGGACTTAGAAGTGTCTGATGGAGTTTAATTCAGATAAATGCGAGGTGCTGCATTTTGGGACAGCAAACCTTAGCAGGATTTATACACTTAATGGTAAGGTCCTTGGGAGTGTTGCTGAACAAAGAGACCTTGGAGTGCAGGTTCATAGCTTCTTGAAAGTGGAGTCCCAGGTAGATAGGATAGTGAAGAAGGCGTTTGGTATGCTTTCCTTTATTGGTCAGAGTATTGTGTACAGGAGTTGGGAGGTCATGTTGCAGCTGTACAGGACATTAGTTAGGTCACTGTTGGAATATTGTGTGCAATTCTGGTCTCCTTCCTATTGGAAAGATGTTGTGAAACTTGAAAGGGTTCAGAAAAGATTTACAAGGACGTTGCCAGGATTGGAGGATCTGAGCAAAGGGAGAGGCTGAACAGCTGGGGCTGTTTTCCCTGGAGGGTTGGAGGCTGAGGGGTGACCTTATAGAGATTTACAACATTATGAGGGGCATGGATAGGATAAATAGACAAAGTCTTTTCCCTGGGGTTGGGGAGTCTGGAACTAGAGGGCATAGGTTTAGGGTGAGAGGGGAAAGATATAAAAGAGACCTAAGGGGCAACTTTTTCATGCAGAGGGTGGTACCTGTATGGAATGAGCTGCCAGAGGAAGTGGTGGAGGCTGGTAGATTGCAACATTTAAGAGGCATTTGGATGGGTATATGAATAGGAAGGGTTTGGAGGGATATGGGCCGGGCGCTGGCAGGTGGGACTAGATTGGGTTAGAATATCTGGTCGGCATGGACTCCAAGGTCTCTTTGTTCAGCAACACTCCCAAGGACCTTACCATTAAGTGTATAAATCCTGCTAAGGTTTGCTGTCCCAAAATGCAGCACCTCGCATTTATCTGAATTAAACTCCATCAGACACTTCTAAGTCCATTGGCCCATCTGGTCCAGATCCTGTTGTAATCTGAGGTAACTCTCTTCACTGTCCACTATACCTCCAATTTTGGTGTCATCTGCAAAGGGTCTGTTTCCATGCTGTACATCTCTATGACTCTATCAGAGTCATGAACCAGAGGGCAACGATTCAAGGTTTGGAAAAGCATTTATGCAAAGGCTGATTAGGATTTGCACCTGAGAGTTGTATGGAACCAGATTCAACTGAAGCTTTCGAAAGAGATAAGCACCAGGAGTAAACAACTCCCAGCCCATAAGGGAAAGGGGCAGTAATGGCATAAGCTGAGTAGCTCTTACAGCGAACTGATATGAACATATTTGGCCAAATAGTCTCTCCTCCTCCACTCTAGGTTCATCATCTGAGGTAAAATAAATGAAGAACACTGTGTTCCCAGTGCTTGCAAACAAGTAAATTGACTTTGTTTTAGCACTTTCACTTTCACCTTAACTTTTGCATTGTTGGCAGACATGTTTAATTTGAATTAGAGTCCTAGCCTTTAGTGATGCTTGTAGAAAGCAAGTCTTCTAGGTTCCAGGTCCCGAGATGTCACTAGAAAGCAAATTAATTATAAAACCTGTCGCCTGAAGCAACAACATAACAATTAACGTTTGAATATAATTAGTGGTAATGAAGGAAATGGGCTTTAGATCCTCCATTTGCTCATTAACCAGTTGCAAACAGAGTAACAACATAGTTTGGATGCTTTCAAGATCAGGGAAAAAAATTAATTCCCACGCTTTCGATGACTTCTATCACACCGTCAACATTACAGTGAATTGTCATTGCAAGGAGATGAACCTAGTTTCAAACATGGTCAAAAATTAGTGTTCAAATTTCTTCAGTAATTAACAACACGTTTATGACATTGCTGTGAGACCAGTAATGTTGCAGAAGATATTACAGATTGTTGCAGGTTATGCTTTTCCTCAGTCTCTTTACCTCACCATGAAGACCGACTGTTCAGAATCCCACATCTAAGTTGAAACATTGCAGGTAGAAAGATAAAAATAAGACACAAAAGAAGGTCCCAGTGAACCAACCAAATTTGTTTCATCATTTGAGATTTATTGGAATGTTGTCAGGGTGAGGGATTTCATGCACATGTTTTTGACCAGGTAAGCTGGGATTGATGTGCCGGGAGCAGTGAAGATTATGGGGTGATTTAATAGATTTGTTTAAAATTGTCAGGGGCTTTGGTATGAGTATATGGGAAGACTTTATTTCTACTGAGAAAATTTGATAAGAAGTAGACACAATTAAAACAATTGCTAAAAGAATCGAATAACCATCGACATTCTTCTAAATGCAACAAGTTGGAATGGTCTGCAATGCACAACGTAAAATTTGATTTGATTTATTATTGTCATATGTACCAAGATATAGTGAAAAGTATTGCTTTGCGGGCTATTCAGAAAAATCGTATCTTACATAAGCACATCAGGGTAATAGAACAGAATACAGAAGAGTGTTCCAGCTACAGATCAACTCTAATACCTGAGGGATCTGTTCATAAGTTCGATAACAGCAGGGAAGCAGTTGTTCTTAAATCTGTTGGTACGTGTTTTGTTTCTTCCGCTCGATGGAAGAGAGAGTAACTGGGGTGGGGGGGTCTTTGATTTCCCAAGGCAATGGGAAATATGGGCAGAGTATATATAGAAGGAATGCCGCTTTTCATTATGTACTGGACTGCATTCATAACTCTCTGCAACTGTTTTGCAGTCCTGGGTGGAGCTGTTGCCATACCAAGCTGTAATGCATGCTGATAGGTGCATCTATGGTGCATCTATAAAAATTAGTAAGAGTCAATGTGGACATGCTGAATTTCATTAGCCTTCTGAGGGAGCAGAGGCTTTGGTGTGATTTCTTGACTGTAGCTTTGATGTGGATGGAGCAGGATAGATTGTTGGTGATATTTACTCCTAGGAACTTGAAGCTCTCGACCATCTCCACCTCAGCACCACAGATACAGACAGAGGTGTATCCTCCACTCTGCTTCCTGAAGCCGATGATCAACTCCTTCGTGTTGCTGATATTGAGGGAGAGATTTCTGCCTTCAGATCATATCACTCAGCTGTCTATCTCTTTCCCGTGCTTTGTCTCTTTGTTTTTAGAGATTTGACCCCCTATGGTGGTGTCAACAGAAAATTTGTAAATGGAGTTAGAGCTGAATTTGGCCACACAGTTGTGAGTGTATAAGGAGTATAGTAAGGGGCTGAGTACACAGCTTTGTTTTTCTGTTCGCAGGAGACTTTTGTGGAAGTGAGATATGTGAAACGGGCTTTTCTGGAAGAAAGGATATAGGTTAGAACTATTAGGAATCTCAGTATAAGGATTTTAGTTAGAAAATTCCAGACCAGAAGTGTTTGGTTAGAACCCAGAAAAGTTATTTGAAGCTGAGAAATTCTAATTATAATTGGATGACTAATCAAAGAAGTGGCTAAAACACTCACAAGGTGGGAAATTGAATTAAATCTTAAGTTAAAACTATAGCTGTGATCTGTCAAGTGAGATTTAGGTCTGGGATTTGACTTGTATAGTAACAACATTAGTTGCAACATTTCCAAATTTGCTGATGATGCAAATTGTGTAAGATCTTAAGTTGTGAAGAGGGTGCAGAAAATTTTCAAGAGGGCTTAGACTGCTAAGTAACTGAGATTGAGCATGGTGAATGTAATACATTGTAAATAATTGTGAAGAGATACATTTTGATAACAGAAACAGAAAGGCAGAATATTTCTTAAATGGTGAGAAGTTTAGAAGTGAAAATGCCCAAAGGGATCTGGGTGTCTCGTACACGAATGAATAAAAGCATGAATGCAGTTGTAGAAAGATGATGAGAAGGAAACTGGTTTGTTGACATTCACTTCAAGAGGTCTTGTGGATCAGAGTGAAGTTGCCTTACTGGAGTTGTATTGAGCATTGATGAGATCTCACCGAGAATATTGTGAACAGTTCGGGGCATTTTATTTAAGGATTGAAAAATTATGATGGGGAGAGTGCAGTGGAGGTTCGCCAGATTAATTCTTGGGCTTGTGCAGTAGTGTGGTGACGAGAGGTTATACAAATTGGTCCTTTATTCCATAGCATTTTGAAGAATGAAAGATTATTTGATTAAAATGAAAAAAAAATGCTCATATGGCATGATAGGGTGGATATAGTTAGGAGGTTTCCCGAAGTTGGTGTCTCAACTAGGGGACATAATCTCTGGATAAGGAACAGGTCATTTCAGAGAGAGAAGAGGAAGAATTTCTTCACTCAGAGAGTGGTGAATCTTTAGACGTCCATACCAGAGAGGGCTTTGAAAGGTCAACCATTGGGCAGATTCAGGAGAGAAATTGATTGGTTTCTGGAGACGAATAGCATTAAGGTTTATGGAGGTGGTGCAGGAAAATGGCATTCAAGAGATGATTGACCATGATCTCTAATAGTAGGTTAGGTTCAATGGGCTGAAGGGTCTACTTGTGTTCTTATCCACCAGTTGGAGATCCAGTCAGAGTTCCGCATCCCCTCTTTTCCGGAAGGAGGTGTAAAGTTCCTTGCAATTTGGGTCACAGGTAGACAGGGTGGTTAAGGAGGCATTCAGCATGTGTGTCTTCATTGCACAGACCATTGAGTGTAGGAGTTGTGAATATTTGTTGAGGTTGTACAAGATGTTGGTGAGGCCTCTCCTGGAGTACTGCTATAGGAAGGATATTTATTAAATTGGAGAGGGTTCAGAAAAGATTCTAGGATATAGCTGGGAATGGAGAGTTTGAGTCATAAAAGTAGGCTGGATAGGCTGGGACCTTTTTCACTGGAATGTAGGAGATTGAGAGGTGATCTTATAACGTTTCATAAATTCATGAGGGGCATAGATAAGGTGAATAGCAAAGGTCTTTTCTCTAGGGTGGGGGAATTCAAAACTAAGGGGGCTATTTTTAAGCTGAGAGTAGAAAGATTTAAAAAGTACATGAGGGGAAACTTATTTTACACAAGGATTTGTAAATGGAATGAACTGGCAAGGGAAGTGTTGGATGCAGGTACAGTTACTATGTTTAAAAAACCTTTGGATAAGTACATGCATAGGAAAGGTTTGGTGGGATATGGGCCAAACGCAAGTGGGACTAGTTTAGTTTGGCAACATGGTTGGCGGGGACTAGTTGGACTGAAAGGTCTGATTTCATACTGTATGACTCTATGTTTGCCAAATTAGGTGCCAATCCGACATTCAAACAGCGACCAGCAAGCCCAGCTTGGGTTCGAAGACACCAGGAGCAGAAATCCTGGCCCTTGAGAGCTCCCAGCCAATCGGAATCTGGCAGCAGTGGATTACTTGGCAGCTGTCAGTCTTGCACACTCCGGAATTTCTGAAGGACCCCGGGCACAGGTGGTTGATGGCGAGGTGAGGGTCATGGGGAGAAATAGTTGTTAGTAAGGCAGGTCAGTTAGCAGGTGGGTAATGGTAAGGTGAGGGTTACGTGGAGAGGTAGCTGGCAGTAAGGTAGGTCAGTTAGCAGGTGGGTGATGGTGAGGTAAGGGTCAAAGGGAAAGATAGTTGGTAGCAAGGCAGGTCAGTTAGCAGTTGGGCGATGGTGAGGTGAAGGTTACAGGGTGAGGTAGTTGGTAGTAAGGCAGGTGAGTTAGCAGGTGGGTGATGGTGAGGTGAGGGTCACGGGGAGAGTTAGTTGGTAGTAAGGCAGGTGAGTTAGCAGGTGGGTGATGGTGAGGTGAGGGTCACGGGGAGAGGTAGTTGGCAGTAAGGCAGGTCAGTTAGCAGGTGGGTGATGGTGAGGTAAGGGTCACAGGAGAGAGGTAGTTGGTAGTAAGGCAGGTCAGTTAGCAGGTGGGTGATGGTGAGGTAAGGGTCACAGGAGAGAGGTAGTTGGTAGTAAGGCAGGACAGTTAGCAGGTGTGTGATGGTGAGGTAAGGGTCACAGGGCAGAGGTAGTTGGTAGTAAGGCAGGTCAGTTAGCAGGTGGGCGATGGTGAGGTGAGGGTCATGGGGAGAGGTAGTTGGTAATAAGGCAGGTCAGTTAGCAGGTGGGCGATGGTGAGGTGAGGGTCACGGGGAGAGGTAGTTGGTAGTAAGGCAGGTCAGTTAGCAGGTGGGCGATGGTGAGGTGAGGGTCACGGGGAGAGGTAGTTGGTAGTAAGGCAGGTCAGTTAGCAGGTGGGCGATGGTGAGGTGAGGGTCACGGGGAGAGGTAGTTGGTAGTAAGGCAGGTCGGTTAGCAGGTGGGCGATGGTGAGGTGAGGGTCACGGGGAGAGGTAGTTGGTAGTAAGGCAGGTCAGTTAGCTGGTGGGCGATGGTGAGGTGAGGGTCACGGGGAGAGGTAGTTGGTAGTAAGGCAGATCAGTTAGCAGGTGGGTGATGGTGAGGTGAAGGTTACAGCGTGAAGTAGTTGGTAGTAAGGCAGATCAGTTAGCTGGTGGGTGATGGTGAGGTGAAGGTTATGGGGTGAGGTAGTTGGTAGTAAGGCAGATCAGTTAGCTGGTGGGTGATGGTGAGGTGAGGGTAGCTGTCTGTAGGTATAATTCATGGATTGTTTCCATTGGTCCTGTATTATGGCTGAGCCTCACTGGTGCAGTTTGCATGTTTATGGGCATGTGGGTGCTTTTCTAACTTTGCATCCTTTCCAGGACCCTTAACTCTGGTAATACCTGGTTTTACAAATTTACAGTAAGTACTCACGCTACATACGCTCATTGCAGCATCGGAATGTTTCCTCTTAAAAGCAATCACAAACCAACTGCTACTTAATTCACAGAATCCCTACAGTGTGGAAACAGGCCCTTTGGGCGCAACAAGTCCACGCTGACCCTCCAAAGAATAACCCACCCAGACCCATTCTTCTACCCTATTACTCTACATTAACCCCTGACTAATGCAGCTAGCCTACACATCCCGGAACACTATGGGCAATTTAATGTGGCCATTTCACCTAACTTGCACATCTTTGGATTGTGGGATGGAACTGGAACAGTTGGAGGTAAGCCGCACAGACACGAGGAGAACGTGCAAACTTCACACAATCACCTGAAGCTGTAATTGAACCCAGGTCCCTGGCGCTGTGAAGCAGCAGTGCTAACCACTGTGCCACTCCATTTATCAGAGCTCTGGTATGCGGTCACATTCTGAATGATCTCCAACTGTAATCTTGTAATGTGCCAGACATTGGGGATGGCCTTTCACCTAATTAGGTTCACTTGCCATGGAATTGTTGTGTAAGGGATTGGTCAATTGGTCTGAGCAGTGGGGGTTTGAAAAGGAGGCTCAGTTTCTGAAACACTCTAGTATTTTGTCAAGAATGCTTTTGAAGAGAAGCTGGATGGGATCTTTGCCTATTGTGTATCTATGTACTGAGATGTTCCATAGCATGGATTAATAGGGCTAAAGGGTGTTTGTTGCAGAAGCCAGAGTATATTTGACCTTCAGTACATGCAATAAATTTGTAATTCCTTCAGCAGTTGCTGGAATCTTAGTTTTTTTCCTAATGATCCATCCTCATGGGTACCTCCTATTGCAATGCAAGTAGTGACACTCACGTTGAATAATTATTATGCAGGCCAGAGAATATATGTAAATATTAGTATAGAGCTTCAGGATTTAATGGATAATTGCTATTTTGAAACGCTGTGCATCGCCCTGTGAATAAAAAATAGCGTTTAGTCCTTGTCTTGTTTTATAATGTACTACTCAATTTTATGACAAATATTGATACTTCCGCATGTACCAGCAATGCTGCATAAATGCTGGTCAAATGAATTGGAAAAAAGACAGACCTAAATTTGTATCATAACCTCAGGATGTCCAGATGCATTGTCTTACTACAGGGAAATCCTGTTTGATCAATTTGTTAGACATCTGTAAAAATGTAACTGGTACAGTACCTAGAGGGGAACTAATAGATATAGTGCACCTGAATTTCTAAAAGGCATTTGGTAAGATTGCATTGGAGGCAGTACATCAAACGTTCCCCGGGATAAGTGAGAGGCTGACTAAGTCGGGTCTATAACAGTGTGTCCCAACTTTTCAGTAACATTATGGTAGACAGGGAACTTGCAGGAAAGTGACATTGAAGCTCAACATCATCCATGCTCATAGTGAATGGTGGAGAAGATTTAATAGACTAGATGATCTACTTCTCCTCCTACGTCTTGCTCTAAAAGCAGTTTCTGATTCCCTTTATAAATGTCTTAAATTGCACACATCAAAGGCAAGGTGGAGTGAGTCTTTGATTATGTAACAGAAATCGTAGCTGTTCATCACTAAATTAATAACAAAAAGACTGGTGTTTCTCAGTCTAATTTTTGCTACCTTTCCTTAGTGTTGCCTTTGAAACTTCCTCCATCCTTATATTTTTCTGCATTCTGAGATCTCTGTGATCCTCCCATTTTGGCTTTTTGTGCAACCCCAGTTTCTTTTGACCCGCCATTGATAATTGTGCCTCCAGCTGCCTAGATCCTAAGCTCCAGAATCCCTTCTGAAACCTCTCGTCTCTTCACTTGTCTTTTCAGACAATGCATTGAAACCTACCTGTTTTGGTCAACTGTCCTAACGCTTTCTTACATGGCTCATTGTCATTTTTGATAATTGTTTCTGAAGGGCCATAAGATATTTTACTAGGTTACAATTGCTCTTTAGCCACAGGTTGTTGAACAGTCAATTGATTCCTGATTTTCTTTTCGATGTGAAGTGATTCTATTTTGGGAAGAGAAATAGGAGGAAGTGGACAAACATATTGATTTACCCTTGTTAGAGACATGGCAGTAAAACAGATTCAAACTGATCAAACTGTGTACTCAACAATTACACCTTAAGATTGTTACAGAATCCAATGCTGTCCACATGCTGAACAATTCCTCTCAATTTTCTTGTTCCATATTAGCCTCATAAATTGTTGGTTTTAAGTTATTGGTTTCCAGTCTTGGCTTCAATTGCTGTCAGTTTGGTTATTGTCTTTATACGACAGCCTTCCTTGTGAGGTACAGATCAGATGGTTCCTTTCTGAAAGTTGCATCTAGAATTGAACTGCCAAAACGAAAACTGCATGAGGTTTTAGTTGTTTCTCCCCCATTGCTTGACCAGATGTGAATATTACAGTCATTTTAACAAGCAGATAGTGGAGGAGGAAATGGCCTGGTGGTATGATCATGGGTTTATAATCTAGCGATGCAGGTAATGTTCTGGGGACCTGGCTTCAAATCCTGCCATGGCAGATGGTTGAATTTGAATTCTTAGGTGGCACGATGGCACAGTGGTTAGCACAGCTGCCTCACAGTGCCAGGGTCCCAAGTTTGATACCAGCCTCGGGCGACTGACCGTGTGGAGTTTGCACATTCTCCTTATGACTGTGTGGGTTTCCTCCCACAATCCAGTGATATTGCAGGTCAGGTGAATTGGCCATGTTAAATTGCCCATAGGTACATTAGTCAGAGGGAAATGGATCTGGCGGGTTACTCTTTGGAGGGTCGGTGTAGACTGGTTGGTCCGAAGGGCCTGTTTCCACACTGTAGGGAATCTAATTTAATCAGATGTGTGTAGTATCAATGTGGACTGACAAGAAAATTGCCAAAGATATTTATTTTTATCAATATGTACACAATGTAAAAAGGTTAAATATATAATTTTTCTGCCCTACTTTTCCCCATTTGTTTTTAACAGTTAAGCAGTGGAAGGGGTTGTTGAATTTATATAAAAACAGAAAGAGCTTGGAAAACTCGACAAGTCTGGCAGCATTTGTGGACAATGAAACAGAGCTACTGTTATAGGTCCAATATGAGTTTTCTTCAGAACTGAAGCGAGGTAGGAATGGCTAAGTGTTGGATGGTGGGATTTATAGTCCAGAAGTAGATAGAAAGAAATATCTGAGTGTTGGCTCTCAGTCTCTGTAGAGTAGAGGTCAGTAGACCAGACAACAACTGTCCTATCTTTGTCAACATTTATAAAAACCACGTCAGGGTCAAATCTGAGAGAATGCAGTAAGCAGATCAGAGGTAGGTGGTTAGTGTGAGTGACGGGAGCAGAGAAATTCAGATGGTCTATGTCCTGCAGACAGTTCTTGATGAAAATATCAAGAATGGATAAGAGGCAGGAGGGAGGCGGAGTACTGCAGATGAGTGAAAGTGTCCACTGAATGGTGGGAGGACTCCTGTGCAAAGAAGTCAGCAAAGGCAATGGAAGGATAGTTCAACGTCACTCTGATACTGAAATTCATTGAAGTGGAGATATAAGAGGATAAAACTGTGTTCTTTGCTGAGCACAGAATGTTAAGCATCAGAGAGAGGAAGGTCAGACACTATAATGAGTGAGCTGCAATATGTGCCATCTACAAGACGCACTGTAGCACTCACCAAAACATCTTTGACAGTGCTTTCCATACTCACAACCCCTACCACCAAGAGACGAGAAGGCATAGGATTAGCACCACTTGCCAGTTCCTCTTCAAGTCATGCATTATCCTGAATGGGAAATATATCACAGATCCTTCATTGTCACTGGATTAAAATCCTGGAACTTTCTCCCGAACAGCTTGGAAGCACAGAAAGGTCAGAGCAAGTGAGCCTAAAAATTATTCATGAAGCATACGGGGTATTTACAACAATCTGGTAACTTAATGGTCAGCATTACTGATAGTAGAATTTTTATTACAAATTTATTTAATTAACTCAATTTAAATTCACAGGTTGCAGGAGGATTTGATATTAAGTCTCTCAAGCATTAGTGCAGGCTCCTGTATCACTAAGCCAGTAACATTGCCAATTCCTCTGGGTTAGGACTGGATCAGGACCTATTCCATAAAATGCCTATACGCATGGGACAATTGGCTTTGTCGTTATGCACAAGTAAGTATAGAAATGCTTCTCATTAAGCAGTCAGCCGTTGGTTTTCCACTGCTTCTCCCAATTATATTTAAATAAACATTAAAATTGGTGTGACAATAAGTAATACTTTAATTGTCATAACTATGGAATATTCTTGTTGTGATGCAGATTATGATTTATATATTTTTAGTATAATTTGTTGTAAGTTTGGATTTTTGGCCTTTGAGATCGTAATGTGTAGGTTTTCTTTGTGTCTGAACTTAATAATTAACTTGCAGGTATTTTGAGAGCCAATTAAAACAGTTTTTGATGTCTAACTTTACAATTAATTGATTTTTGTTTACCTTAGATTGTTTTGTAACCCAGAAAGGTAAATAATGGGATGTCAAGGTTTGTTAGGGATTTTTGGCATTTGTGTTTCTTAAGCTTAAGGGAAACATGTACATCTTAAAGAGTTTTTTTTCAGTTTTACTTTGATTTTTGAACAGTTCTGTGAAGTTCTGAGAGATGAAGATGGTTGTGTAGATCAGTGCTCCTGTGAAGGGAGGGAGATAATGAAATCAGATTACCTTGGAGTCAGGTGTTAGTGTTAATCTCAGACAAAAGTGTTGGGACAAACCCATGAAGAGGTTACTTAAAGCTGGGGATGTTTAAATTCAGGTGTATATTAGGTCCAAGAAGGAGCTATCTGAAGTTTTGGTCTGTACTTTAACATATCAAGGCATTAGAAACAGGAACTCTGATGTGAATACTACATATAAAACATGTCGTTTCTCTTTTCAATTTTTAAAGGAATGTTTTGGGATCACTGTACTTATAGTTTTACTGCACATTCAAATATCTTTGAAATTATGAGATAAGTAGATTGGTTTTATTCTATTTTATCTTCATTTTGTTTGCTAATAAACTTGTTTTCTTGTTAAAGCAAAATTTACAGCATTTCATGTGTATTTTTTAGCAAGAGCTCCTTTAATTTAAATAAAAACAAAACAAAATATGTTCTATCAAACCAGGTTTTAGTCTGGAAACTGACTTGACCAGGAATATCATCAGCAAGGTTCATAACATTGACAATGAATAATTAAACAAGATGAGACAAAGCTTGGACCATAATCGCTACAATGTACTTACTCTGATCAGATGTTCAGTTAGAAGTAAGCAAACTTTTATCATTCCTGATGGTTTGCCATAATTTAGGTGGGCAATTAATAGAAACCCTTTCCAAAATTGTCTGCACATTTTGCCAGTTTCATGTGGTGAATTCCAATGGATATCCAACTTTGTAACATTTATAAATAGTATGTGAAAAAAAGGAGAATTTAACAAACACAACCTAACACCACATTACAAAATGCAGATCTTGCATTTCTATACTGTGTAGGCCAGTGTTATACCAATTCTGGCAAGTCATATTCAACAATGACCACCCAAGGGAGACTTGACTTTTTTGAGGTCTAGAACTACTACCTTGATTCAAGAGAAAGCAAAATAACTTTCCAGATTGAGGTGAGTCAGTGCCCTTCCCTGAAATCAATCAAAAATACATTATCACATTGCATAAATCATTCTAAAATAAATACTCTGACTCGTTCAAACCTTCAAGGGTGTTGGAACCAATGAGCTTGTGAGAAGTCATCTACTGAAACATTCATAATTTCTTGTTTATTCGTTCAGCTAAGAGCTGGTTAGAGATAGCTGCCTGACCTGCTGTGCTTTTCCAGCATCACACCTTCAATTCTGATCTCCAGCATCTGTGATCTCACTGCCTCCTCGAGGTAGCTTCACCGAGGCTATCAAACTATTGGTTAGACTAATCTGCGAACCAGACTCCAAAACATGTTGTGAGGTAGAATTCAACCAGACAACATAATCCGTTCCCATTTAAAGTTCACTTGAGACCTAATACTTCACCATTCATCTCCAACAAACTTTACAACCTGCTTTGAATCTTTTGCTTTAAAAGAAACTCACTTAAATTTGAAACCATTGAAGACTATAAACCTGCCAAATAATAGACTGGTAATCATAAAGCAGAGTCTGAAATAGCTACTTTTTTTAAAAGCACATTATCTTTTCTGTATGTATCATTTGTATGTGTAAGACATTGCATTTAGTCTGAGGCAAATATATTTGTATTTGTAGTATTGTAATTCTTTGTATATTGAATTGATAATGATTGTTCGAGCTTTTTATTATTGTACTATTTTATACTTTAATTTATGAAAGTCTGTAACTACATTATGAATTATGTATACTTGTTTTGCTGAGTCAAACACATGTATTGTTAAAGCTTTTCATTTTGTACTCAACTTGCAAGAAATACTAAAGTAAGGGGAACGTAATATTGACACAGTGTGAGAGGACAGTGCTGATTGGTTGGCAAGTGAATTCTGATTGGTACAAGCATTGCCTTGGAGGACACAATACTTAATGATGATTGAGAATTAACTGCCAAGCTTTGATAACATTTGAAACCAGACAGGCTGAATCTCGTTGATCAAGACATTGCCCTGAGAAGTGAACCAGAACATGGGTGTCACCTAGTTTGTTGATTTGAAACAGATGCAGTGTGTGTACACAGTCTTTCCATCCGCAAAGAGCACAGTCCTGTGCATCATTACATGATCGTTATGTTACATTCTGGGGGACCTGCTGGAATAGTTCATGCAAACTCTTTAGCAGCATTCCCTTTACTTTAGAAGAGAGAGCAGCAGTAGCAGATGGACAAGTAAGCAAGGGTCTTTTATTTTTATTTCAGAAATCTAAGTGAAAGGCCAAGGTCTAAAACTATGACAAAACTAAGCACTGAAAGAGCAAACACAATATTAATGAAGTATTCTGTAGCCCCAAGCATATGGTTTAAACACTTGTATGTACTAAGAAAAAAGAGAAAGCAAGAGATAGACCTCAGATATCCCAAAAGACTTTACACTAAATGTCTTGTTGTCGGAATATAGAAAGGTTCTGTTTTTGCAGTGAATATTTATTTATTCTCTTTGGATTAGAAAGAGTTCTGTCTCATCTTGTTAAGGACCAAGATTGAAGTAGCCAGCTATGCAGATTTTGCAGACTGTAAGATGAAACCTGACAATGATTCCAATACTTATACCTTGTGTTACATGTTGGCAGCAAAGCCATAGATTACAATGGAGTCTGTGGTTAGTCCTGTGACTGGATGGTACCAACGCTGCTATTTCATGGAAATTCCACACATTCCCAAAGCATCTCTTATGCATACCCACACCTTTGTACAAATCTTAATGAGAGAGATCAATTGTCAACATCCTTGAGCAGAAATTGAAGCAAATTTTCACAACTCAAAAATGTTATTTTATGTAATTGAGGGATGGGGTTCGGGTTAGGGTTATTTCAAGAGAGTCAGGGGGCAAAGATGAGTGCAGTGGCCATCCCTATGGAGAAGGTGCTGGGGAAGCTGAAAGGTTGATACATCACCCAGACCAGAAGGACTACAGCCCAGAGGTTGGAAAGAAATAGCTGAGGAGGTGGTAGAGGCATTGCAGTGATCTTTCAGGAATCACTCAAGTCAGGGAAGGTTCACAGAGAACTGGAAAATGGCTCATGTAACACTCCTGTTTAAAAAGGGAGGAAACAGAAGGCAGGACAATAAATGGTTAGCCTGAACTCGGTCAATGGTAAGATTTTAGCATCCGTTATTAAGGATGAGATTGTGGAGTGCTTGGCAATGCATGGTAATATAGGATGGAGTCAGCAAGGCTTTGTCAAGGGATGGTCATCTTGGAATTCTTTGAGGAGGCGATGAACAAGTTAGATAAAGGAGAGCTGATGGATGTGTTCTATTTGGATTTTTCAGAAGGCCCTCACAGGAGGCTGCTAATAAGATAACAGCCTATGTTGTGGGGGCAAGGTATTGGCGTGGAGGGAGGCTTCAGCAGGGAAGTTCAAACTGGGCTGAGGTTGAATATCAGGGATCCAATTGAAAACATCTCTCCAGGCATTTCTTCTGGGGGTGTCCTTCCCTCTGACTCTCTGCACTGTCACTCTCAATTGCTGCACTAACAGAAGCTCATGACATCATTGTGTAAGAGCTTTCTCCTGCAACATGGCCTTCGGGGACTCAATTGCCCAGGCAATGCCTTCCAAATTCTTTCAGGGCGGGGTGGGGCACAAACGAATTGGCAGTATCCACTGTCACTGAATGGATTACACAGCACGTGGCAGAGATTCAGAAAGAACTTACATTCATCACGTTTTGGTTTGGAAGGGTGTTTTTACCTTTGATATCCAAACCAATTTGCAGGGGACCATTTGTAAGTGAATAATGTGCTTCATAGATCTCAAGCAGAGGTGAAGTGGTTTATGTCTTAGCAGTTAAGATGCAGGAACATGAAGACCCTATAGAATGTCGGTGGGGGGGGGGAGGTGTGTCGAAATGTAGCCTGGCATGCTGAGCAGGGATCGTGATTGTGGAGACTGGAATTGTGGGACTAGTTCCCTGGCTGCCGGGAATGTAACGGGACTACATGTTGTCCAGTGGCCCTGATTCTGCGAATGCTTGGAAACACTGTCGAATTAAGGCCTCACGCTCAGTTGAGTAATGGTAAAATCACCATGGTCCCAGAAGGCCACAGGGCTGCTCTCTTATTTGAAAGAGAAGAGTGGCGATGTTTTAATTGAGGGTCACCTCAGGTGAGAGGAGAGGCTGAGTAGAAGAGCACAGCACACAATGGTCATCAGGGACACTTTGGATTGAGTGCATTGCAGAGGTCCTGCTGATCAATGAAAGTCTCATTTTCAGCAGGCCTGTGGACTGCTCAATGATAGCCCTGACCAGTGCTATGGCTAGCATTGTACCTTTTCCCAGTGTCTACCCAAGGAACCCACATGGGCATACCGAGCCCTTTTTTCAAAGAGTAGCCCTTGTCACCCAGCAACTGTGTTTCCAAGGCATTCAGTCAGGGAAACAAGTCTGGTACCTGGGAGTTTGTTTGAGTTTCTTTGGCCTTACATTAACTGTATATTCAGGGAGTGAAAGGCCTTTCTGTTTAGACATCCACGTGGATGGAACCCTGCTGGTGACATGTGCATTCAATCACACCTTGAATAACTTGGGAAACCTGCCACTGTCTCTGACCTGAACATAGCATTGATAAAGAGCCTTATCTGGTGATGGGATAGCCAATGTGCTGTTACACAGAGGTCTCTTCATATAGCCAGAAATGATTCTGTTCCACAGAATCACACAATTGTCAGCATGCAGGAGTAGGCCAGTTGACTCATTGGGCAGAATCATCCCCATCCCATGAGCAACACCGTAGTTGCCAGTTGGTTGGGAAGATATGGCAAGATCAGACAAATTAGACTCTCAACATTGAGTATTCTGTAACAAAATTTTGAATGGTGAGATGAGACTCTCATTAATATATATGGCAAAAGACCTATTTGTATCCATTTGCATGTCATTATTATCTAATCTCACCTCATTGATATGCATTTTTCTATTCTCCCACCCTCAGGATAGAAACTAAATGATAATAATTGCCAACAAGAAAGTTGGAGCATGTACTTACCAACTCCCGCCTATCACTTTCTCCTCCATCTTGGTCATCAGCCCCTCCCATCTCAGGGCACCCTCCATGGGTAACAACTGGCCGCACAGCCCCTCCACAGATGTTGGTACCTCACCACAGTCTCATCACACTGCCACAGCTCATCTCCAGTCCACTCACAATACATTTCTGCACTTGAGTGCTGGAGACACTTATCACTGTAACACTGCTGTCCAGGGACATGCACACAGCTCGCAGATCAGACCAGACTGTGTCTCAGAACACATTGCTTGCTCTCTTAACATTCACTCACTCTGCAGCGACGTGGATGCTCACATCCCACAAGTGAATTCAAAGAAAAAGTTGCCTTTTAGTGGAGATACAAAGGCCAGTAACTTGTCAGCGGTGATCAGGCATGTTGCTGGGCAGCACTGTGCTATGTCCATCTCACATTTGTACCATGTGCCAGCAGCACATTTGGCAATCAGATTGCGTGTGCTTAAGTCAAATGGCCATGTCTGAAAACCTAAGGGGGGTAGGCCTCAGTCAGGCCAAAGGAGACAGGGGTCTCTGATATCAGCCCAGGCCTCCTGCTGTCATCCAGAGTGAGGGGCTCAATATCACTACAGTGCAGAGAGTACCTGCACCAACTCTCTAAATGAGCATTACGACTTAGTGCCATTCTCCTGCCTTTTCCCATCTTTCTGCAAATTTCTCCTATTCCTATCATTACCCTTCTGAATGGCCTGAATTGTACCCACCTGCATCACACTTCTGGTTGTGCACTCCTGACCCTAACCACTCACTCTGTGAAATGGATTTGTCCCAGCTCGCATTTGCTTCTTTTGAAAATTACTTTGGATCTGCACCCTCTGTTTTTCGATCCTTTGATGAGCAGGAAATGCTTCTCCCTGTGGGCTCTGACCAGACCTGTCAGGATTTTGAAAACATCTGTCAAATCTCCTCTTTGTTTTCCTTGGAGTGGAGTAACCAGCCTCAGCATCTCCAATGGGTCTCCATGATCGAAGTTTCTGTTCCCCGAAACCCATTCTTGTGAGCAGCTATAAGGAAACTCAGGGTAGAATTAACCTTCAGGGCTATTCGGATTGTATGAGGGGCTGCCCCCTGCCCAATTGGAGCTGATCTCGCAACAGTGAACTCATTGTCAATATTGAAGGGTGATTCTCCTCTGGCACTGTGTTTCTGACATTTACTGCAATGTCATTCCTCATTTGTACACATGGCTGGACAGATAAGGCCTCCCAGCCCGACTCAGTGCCTTTAGCATCTTGCCCTCAGCAGCCCCTTCATCCCATACAGATCAGGAACCATCAATCAAATCAAATTGCACTCTCTCCTCCTCACTGGAGGTTATATCTCCCACTGAGACCACATCGCTAACCACTAATTACATAAGTGTGCAGGGCAGCTTTTACATTTGCAAGTGGTACGAGCGACAGTAAATCCATTCCTTCCCTGATGAACAGCAATTCACACATCGTATGGCAAATTGAAGTGCTGAAACCGCCACCGGGTCTGGCTGTAGCCTTTCAATTATCTTAAACAACCACGTCAAAGATGTTCAGACACACCTCTGGAGCAGGTGGGACTTAAATCCAGGCCTTCTCCCTCAAAGGTAAGGACACCACCACTATGCTTGAGCAGAATGTTTTTCCTCGTCTTACTGATACCTACACGGATCACAACTGAATCTGGCCCATCCTGTGCCGAATTCCTCTTCAGTCCGGAATAGATGTCCTAAACCTTGCCACCACATGGCGACACACTCTCTGTTTTTAGTGTGGGGAATAACATCTAGTCCCTGAGCCATCATATTCCCAATTACTCCTACAATTCTCTTTTCTTTCTTTATTAGAATGGTGCTCTGGCTTTGGTCAATTTGCTCATCCTCCCTGCTGTCTGTGCCCTTAACCACACCAGGAGCAAGAGTCTTGTACTTACATGGCAAGAGCACTGGTTGCAGCTCCTCCAAAGCTAAGTTCTGCATTCCCATACCTGCCTCACCCTCCTTTCTCAGAGGTACCTCTCCCCCTCCCTGCAGTTTGTACAGTTCAGACTCCAGTTCATCTACTCTGAGCTGAGGTTCCTCTTGCAGCTGACATTTGCTGCAGATCTGGTCACTGGCTTATGAAGAGAGATTGACTAGACTGGGTCAATAGTCATTGGAATTTAGAAGAATGAGGGAAGGGGATCTTATAGAAACATATAAAATGATTGAAGGGATTAGATCAGATAGAAGCAGAGAGATTGTTTCCACTAGAATTAGGGGACATCACCTTAAAATAAGGGGAAGCAAAGTTAGGACTGAGCTGAGGAAGATCTTCTTCACCCAAACAGTTGTGAATCTATGGAATTCCCTGCCCAGTGAAGCAGTTGAGGCTACCTCGTTGAAAGGCAAAGATAAATAGAATTTTGAACAGTAAAGGAATTAAAGGTTTTGTTGAAGGGGCAGGTAAGTGGACCTGGGTCCAGGGAAAGGTCAGCCATGATCTTACTGAATGGCAGAGCAGGCTTGATGGGCCAGATAGCCTACTCCTGCTCTGATTTTTTCTGTCCTTATCACCCTAGTGTCCCAGATTTCCCACATACAGTAGCTGCAATACATTGCCTGCCCAGCCAATCAACCCCACCACCCTGCGGCTGAACCCCTCTACATTGGGGAGAGAGGGCACCAACTTGCAGAATGTTTCAGAGAACATCTCCGAGGCACACGCACCAATCAACCCTACTGCCCTGTGGCCGAACACTTCAACTCCCCCTCCCACTCCGCCAAGGACGTGCAAGTCCTGGGCCTCCTCCACCACCAAATCCTAGCTAGCCAACACCTGGAAGAAGAATGCCTCATCTTCCACCTGGGGACTCTCCAACCACACAGCATCAACATCAATTTTACCAGTTTCCTCATCTCCCCTCCCCCCACCTTATCCCAGATCCAACCCTCCAACTTGGCACTGCCCTCTTGAACCGTCCTACCTGTCCATCTGCTTTCTCACTTATCAGCTCCATCCTCCTCTCTGATCTATCACACCCCCTTCACTTTCATCTACCTACCACATTCCCAGGTACTTTCCCCTCCCAGCCCACCCCCCCCCCCCCCCCCCATTTATCTCTCAGTCCCCTTGGGTCCCCCTACATTGCTACGAAGAGCTTATGCTTGAAACATCAATTTTCCTGGTCCTCAGATGCTGCCTGACCAGCTGTGCTTTTCCAGTGCCACACTTTTTGACTTTCCTCAGCCAGCTGTGTTCTATTTAGATAAGTAATTTGGATGTTCAATAGGTTAAAAGTGAATTTTCTAACTATTCTCTTCAGCTGGTGGAAGCCATTATCAATTTGGAGGCCACATTTAGCACTCAACAGATCTGGAAGGTTTAGCAGCTTGATCTCAGTGCTATGTGTATCAGATTTAGCCTGGACATTAGGTCCCCTCACTGAGCTTCCAATTCCCATTCCACCCAACACTCCTTGGACAGCCCATCTCAACTGAACCTCGACATGTTCCCACCCAGCACCTCGTCCTGCATCTCCAACTCTCCACCATTACCCTCCCAACCCTGTCACTATAGTCGGGTTATTCCCACCATCCTGCTGCACAGACCACCCCCTCCTATCGTGGCCATAGTAGTGGTAACTGCCTATCTCCCTCCTCGTCCCCTCTCCAATCCAGCTTGTTGTCTGCAACCCTCAGAGTTGAGTGCTCCCAATCACAAGTGTCCCCAGATGCATATTCCTGACATTACTCTGCTGACAACCCCCTGTCCCACCCATGACTGACCTTGCCCCATCCCCTGACTGACTAGAATGGTCATCCTTGAATGATGACTGACCAGAGCCTTGACCAATATCCATGCATTTCCCTAACTGGTTGCATTGGACCTGTAGGACTGGCCAAAGCCCACTCCTTGGACTGGAACGAGCTCACGACCCAGACCCCTCCAAGCAGATATCTGAGTGTGTTGAAACCCCTCAACTAATCACAGTCGCTGCCATAGACTGACTGCAGTGGGAACACCCTGCTTCCCCTCCCTGACTGACTGACTGACAGGAGCGAGTGAGGACTGCAGATGTTGGAGAGTCAGAGTTGAAAAGTATAGTGCTGGAAAAGCACAGCAGATCAGGAAGCATCCGAGGGGCAGAAGCGTCAAGGTCCTGATGAAGGACTTGTGCTCAAAATGTCAACTCTCTTGCTCCTTAGATGCTGCCTGACTTGCTTTTTCAGCGCCATACTTTTTGACTCTGACTGATCGGCAGCAGCTCCCCCTGACTTGACTAAGGACTGCTTGCCCTCCGACTTTGAGACACAACAATGTGGTTGAAGTCCATGCAGTGGGATGATGGTGTAAGCTATTGGTATCGGTATGACATTGACAGCACAGTGCTACGCAGCAACATATCCAGCCAGATAATGGCTGACAAGCTTGTGTCTGTGCTAATCTGCAAAGCAAGAGAGAAGTACTGTGAGTGTTTATAGTGCAGCTGCAGCAGAAAAGTGCTAAAAGGCAGGGCAGGGAAGGTAAGGTAAGGCAGGGATGCTTGGAATCACCAGGGAGGCACTAAATGGATGAGCACGAAGAAAGTAAGTGAGCAAGCTCTGAGGTGTTGCCTGGTCCAGTGTGTGAGCAGAGTGCCTGAACCTCTGAATAAAGTACTCTTCCAGCAGCCTTTCAATACAGTTGGCTAGTGTGTCCACCAAAGTATATGATCACCCAGCAAGTGCCACAAGGATTCCGAGAAGCTGGAAGTTGTCAGCATCTGTGGAGATGAAATATGTGTGACTGGTGGCCCTGGAACATGCCTAGAGACCCTGAAACATTGTTACCAGGTGTCCAAGATGGCGAGCTGGAAATGACCTCTACATTTTTGATCACAAAATAGAAAGGGGCGGCACGGTGGCTAAGTGGTTAGCACTGTTGCCTGGGTTTGATTCCCACCTCGGGCAACTGTCTGTGTGGAGTTTGCACATTCTCCCTGTGTCTGTGTGGGTTTCCTCTGGGTGCTTTGATTTCCTCCCACAATCTGTAGAGTGCCGGTCAGGTGAATTAGCCATGTGAAGTTGCCCATAGTGTTAGGGGTAAATATAGGGTAGTGGTCTGGGTGGGTTACTCTTCAGAATTTCAGTGTGGACTTGTTGGGCTGAGGGCCTGTTTCCATCCTGTAGGGAATCTAACCTAATGTAGCAGTTACCAGGTTCCCACACAGACTTTCATGTCGGGAATTGTTGACTTCTAGTTTCCTTGCAGCGGGAGGTAGGATAGGAAGTTGCATTTTTATAGAAACCCTATAGTGTGGAATGAGGCTATTCAGCCCAGTCAGTCTCCAAAGAGCATCCCACCCAAACCCATCCCCCTACCCTCTTACTGTAGCCCCACTGGAATCGAACCTGGGGTCCTGGTGAGGCAGCAGTGCTTACCCTTGAGCCACCGTGCCATACATTAATATTTATGAGATGGAAGCCTTGTTAATAAGCAGTAATTCCCATTTAAAGACTCCACACAGCTGCTCAGCGAGAATCTCATTGTGAAACACTGTTGGGAAACACAGCGAGCTGCTCCCTATGTCACTGACTGCTTGTGCAAATCTGCCACAAATCTCCCCTTAACCCAAGTCATTTAGGTTCCTATCCAATTTGCCCATGGTCTGACACACAGCCTTTTATAAACCACTCCATAGCACTTCACAAAGACAGTTTCAAACAAAAGAAATGACATTGAACCACACAAGGGGACATGCTATCAGGTGACCAAAAGCGTGGTCAGCCAGGTATTTTGGGTGGACCTGAGAGAAGGAGAAGCAGGTTGAGGAGTGGTGAGGTCTATAGAGTATTTTCTCGAGTTCTGGGGTACATGTCTTTGGTAGGATTGTGAAAGCATTGGAGAGAACGCAGGAAAGATTTACAAGAACATTACCTGTGATGACGGACTTGTTACGTAGATGGATTGGAAAAACTGGAACTGTTCTCTTCAAAGAAGAAAAGGCACGAGGTAGCTTTTTTAAAGGAGTTCAAAATAACATGGGCTCAGGATAAAGTAGAGAGATACCATTTTCCATGGCAGAAAAGTTGCAAACCAGTGCACAACAATTTCATGTGAATATCAAAAAAATCAAAGGTGATATCAGGAAAACATTTTGAATATTTTTAAAATGTATTCACATGATGTAAGAGTTACTGCTTGAGCTAATATTCATCACCCAACCCAAACAGCCCTTGGGAAGCTGCTTTCTTGAATTGCTGCAGTGTTTTTCACTGGGGGAAACCCACAGTGCTGTTAGGTAACAGTGTCAGGATTTTGAACCAGCAGCAGTGAAGGAATGGTGATATATTTCCAAATCAGGATCATTTGTGGCTTGCAGGGGCTATTAGTGGGTGGTGGTTCTCCAAAGTGTCTGCTGCCCTTCTGGGCGATAGAGGTTCAGATACAGAAGGTTTGGATCTGGAACACACCAACCTGAGAGTGCGCTGCATGATGTGCTACTAAGACATGGTTTCTTGGGTCAAACACCATAGCCAGCAAGATTTCACCTGAGCTCATGTAATATATGTCACAAAGAACAGCCTCTTGCTGAGGCAGATATCTTGAGGTTTATCAGCAACACAAACTATTTACATCGTGAAAGTATCACAGGATTACACATACTCTCTCTTGTGAGGAAGGGTCACTCGATTCGAAATTCTGACTTCTCTCCACAGATGATGCTAAACCTGCTGAGCTTCTCCAGCAATTTCTATTTCATCTCTCTCTCTTCTGTGCTTGCTCATGTACCTTGCACACAAATAGCTGATTGACTGAACACACTACACTGTCTCCATTGAACAGAGACAGTGAATGCCTACTTCAATACCAGAATGTGAAAAATGTTGTTGTGTAACTACCTGAAATGTACACTCCCACTCTGGGACCTATGCAAGAGCACAGTAGTCATCTGTGAAATGAGAAGTCAGCTGTGAAATCTGGCATTTAGCCAAAATATTGTAAGATTCTGTGCATAGTTGAAAATATAATGATATCACCTTTGTAAATCTAATTGGGATTCCAACTGAAAAGAAAATTAGGAGTGCAATTTCCTGAGCCGGTTCTTTCTTTCAATATCTTCTTGAATTGGGAGCAGCTGATCTAGAATTGAATGGCTCAGTAGTTAGCACCAAAGCCTCACAGCGCCAGGGAACTGTCTGTGTGGAGTTTGTGCATTCTGCCCATGTCTGTGTGGGTGCTCCGGTTTCCTCCCACAATCCAGAGATGTGCAGGTTAGATGGATTGGCCATGCTAAATTGTCCGTAGTGTCCAGGGATGCGTGGGTTATGTGGATTAGCCATGGAAATATAGGATTACAGTTTAGGATGGGGAGTCTGTCTGGGTGGGGTGCTCTTCAGAGAGTCAGTGTGAACTTGATGGGCTGAATGGTCTGCTTCTGCACTGTAAGGTTTCTATGATTTTTTTAAAACTCAGTAGATTTTTCACAGCAATTTTAATATTCTGTTTGATTTATCTACAAATAGGTTTACCAGGTTTTCTTTTAAGAAAAAGGATTGAATTCAACCTGGAGCCCGAAGGGGACAGATTCTAATTTCCATGTTTGTAAATACACAGGTGCAATTCTTGGCAGGTTTGTAAACTGGAACATGACGATTATTGAAATCCAGCTTGCAATTTACCATTTATTTCAGAATAAACATACACTCATTAATTCATTCATTTATTATTTAGAATGAGTGGAAATATGGAACAAAGGATGCGTATACTCTTGCTTCAGTTTTATCTGAACAAGCTTGAGCCTTTCCAAGATAAGAACAGAATATTTATTACTCATTACTCCTACTACCTTACACTCACACATCATACTTACTGTACTTGTCTGACAGCCTAGTTTTTAACCATGCTGTCCAGGACACTTGTCTAAAGTGCAGATACTGCAGATTACTTTAATAATCCAAAGCCCAGGAAATCAGAGGCTGCTGCTAGGCAAAGGCCAATACCTGTTTAAAATTCCATTCAGAGTACTATAGAAGGTAACCACATTCAATCTCTCCAGCTTGCGCACAGCATCAGTGAAACACGTTAATAAATGAGTTAAAAGCAAAATACATTGTCTTCTGGAAATTTAAAATAAATGCTGGAAGCACTTAGCAGGTATGGCAGTATCAGCGAAGAGAGAAACAGAGCTTGTCTTTCAGTTCAGGTCAAGGGTCCAGCTGCAATTGCAGCTTGATATTAAAATTACTTATAGGGCCAGATGCCCAACTTGGCAACAGGATCATTTTGAAGAACTGTTACGATTGCAAATTGTTTGATAGGATCAGTGAAGTATTTTTGAAAATGTGTCTGGGTGTGGTAGTGAGCATTTCTGCATCTCACAGAGATGTCAGAGGAGTGGGTTAATTTTCTGTACAAAGGCTCCAAAGTGCATGGGGAGAGCAATGATTAGAATCATGGAATCCCTACAGTGCAGAAAGAGACCATTCAGTCCATTGTGTCTGCACCAAACCTCCGAACATCATCCCACCCAAATACCAAGCTCCCTACTCTATCTCTGCATTTCCCTCCACCAACCCACCTAACCTGCACATCTTTGGACTGTAGGAGGAAATTGCAGCACCCAGTGAAACCCCACAGAGCCACAGGGAGAATATACAAACACCACAAAATGGAATTGAATCCAGATCACTGGTGCTGTGAGGCAGCAGTGCTAACCACTGGGTCACGGTGTTGGGATACCTCTGCATTTGTAGCACAACAGAGAAGTAGAGTAAAAGCTGCATAGATGGCTTCTTCCAACATGAAGCCAAACTCCATTGTTCATCTTGACAGTGGCATGAGACTGGCTGACAGCTCATTTAGTGGATGCAGCCTCTATATGTGAATATCCATTGAATCTCCCTGCACGTAACTCTATTGAGGTCTTCATCTGAGACCCCTGCAATGGAAGACATTTGCCATCTTGTCCTCTGGGCAGCTAACACATAGCCCTGACCTGATTTCAGCTCTGCATACATGATAAGCAGTCTGATAAACTCAATACCTATCTCTGAGGGGGAGCTCTTTTGATACAGTGCAAGTGTCCCTATCTCTGGGCCAGAAGATCTGGGTTCAAACCCCACCTGCTCCAGAGGTGTGCCATCTCCAAGAAAGTTGATTAAAAATATCTCGTCGTGTCCAGGGTCTTTGCTGTTGTAATATCCATACCAGTCACTGTGAGTATCACATTGAGTGATGGTGCTTCTTTATCAGAATTGTGCTGCCTCTCTCTCTGTTTCGCTTCCTATGGATGGCAGTTCCTGGGTGTTAGAAAACAGGAAAATAGAGGGAGGAGTTTAGGAACATGTAAAGGGGGACAGGTTGTAAGCTGAAAATCCATGTTAGACCATACGGATTAAACCAGATACAATGATGAAGGTGAACTTGGAATTGAGAAGGGACAAGGGGCAGGAACATAGCTCCTCCACATTCTCACTGACACTGGGTACCAAGAGTCGAGCAAAGCTGACCTCATGCTATAGAGTATCACCTCAGCCATAGGTTTTTGCACCCTTCTCCCTCCCCACTGTCTCCCCGCTGCTCCCATTGTGTGACATCTTGTCTTGTAAAAGGATGGGAGAATGTCAGTGACTGTATCGCAGTGCAGTTGGGAATGCAACCATACAACAGAGGAGAAGAAGTAGGCCATTCAGCCCATAGAACCATGGCTAATCTGATCACCCACAACTCCGCCTCCCTGCCTTTTCCCCATAACCTTTGATTGCCTGACTGATAATCTGAATGACTGAAAAGCAGCAGCAATGTTGAGGTTAGCTGCATTGGAATGTATGTGAGAGTGAGGTGGGGTACTTGGCTGTTGTGCATGAACCCTGAGTGCAGTCTCCACTAATGGGTGAGTGATGGAATATGGTGCTTTTGGAGGTGGGTGAATGGTTGCTGGGGAGGTGATAGGGGTTACTACATGAACGTGCATTCACTGAGCGTGTCCACTCTCCTGAGATCATTAGGATTTTTGAAGCCTTGCTGCCAAGGCTTTGAGGCTACACATCAGGAATTAATCTGTCTGACCATCTGCTGTCAGATGTTTGTTCTTAAGATCCTCTGCTCACCACAGAACTATGGCATCTCCCCACTTACTCACTTCCAATACTAAAACCTCCAGCACTGTATCCGTGACCCTGGAGCTCCATCTCTGCCCTGCCATTATATTATCTTTGATTAAAATTACAGCAATAGCACTCAACAATTGCCCCTATCACCTATCAGAGATAAACTACCTTTAATGACAAAAAGCTCCCTGCATCCATTGTTAAGAACACAGCACAGCCAGCAAATTCCTGCTGCTGAGCACTGAGGTGCTGCTTAATGAATGCAGACATGAAAATAGCTTGACAACTTTGAGACTGGATGTTACCCACTTCCACTGTAACCAGTGTGCGCAGGCTAACAGATTACAACTCCTTCGCCTGAATGAAAGCACAGACAATTCTCTAAGAGTTTTTAAGAAAATGAGTTAGAGCAAAAGGAGGTGGAAGTGAAGAAAACTAAAGAGAAAGGTGTGGGAGAAAGCAGTAATGATTAAATAACGGAAAGCAATGCTGGTGCTTGGCAAAGGGAACTGATAATGGGCCAAGTCAAAATATGGGTTCAGTGGAGTTATGAATGATCGCAGAATGCTCAAGAGAAAATGGAAGCAGTGCTTTAAATGTAAATAAACTTTTTTTTTAGATGTAAAGATTGACTTCGTGTTAAATTGGTATTTGAAGGAAGTTACATTGCCTGCCCATACCTATAAAATGTGAGATGAAAACGAGCTGGAAGCAATGGCGATTGTTTTCTGCATGCTTTGCTAATGTCCTTTTACATTGATTTAAATCACAGTTCCCTGAACCATCACTCGGAATAAGAGATGGGAGGAATGGGGCCATGGGTTGGCTCCCAAAGCTTTTGTCCAATGACAATAAAGAGTCAATATTTCTTCAAGATGGTGTGCAGGAGCTGAGCTAAATTACGAGTGGTTATTCAGGATGATGCTGAAAAACATTCGGTTACATTACTGACCCCCCTGTTGTAACTTGATACACGTATGGACCTTTTACTTGAACTGTTATGTCACACACAATCAAAATTGTCAAACAGATGGCACATTGTGCAGGTTTGTATAATCTTCATATTTCAGAATGCAGCTCATGCATTAATGCAACATTTACGCATTCCACTTAACACTCCACAGATTGCATTTCTGTCTAACTGGTGAGGTGAAACTCTGAGGCTGAACCCAAAATGTATTTCATTGGCTCCACAGCGCTGTGGGATGTCCTGAGTTTATGAAAGATATTATATAAATGCAAGGCTTTTTAAAGTGGCCTACCATGTCAAAATAGATTAAATAAAAATTGAAAGAACTGCAGACGTTGTAAATCAGAAACAAAACCAGAAATTGCTAGAAAAGCTCAGCAAGTCTGGAAGCATCTGTGGAAAACCTATAATCCTGGATGGATTCAAAGCACGGAGGATGAAAATTGAGTTAAAATCCACGTGGGGTGAGTCTGAGCCAGGTGCAGTCACTGAAGAATGTGATGTAGCGAATTGGAAACGGGTCTTAGCGAATACTGGGTCAAATACTAGGAGCGACAGTGAAATTAATGATGGTGGTCAAGAAAAGAGATTGGAAATGGAAATGCTGTCAGAGAGAGGAGCAGAACTTCTTCAAGTTGACCATGTCTAGAAGAGAAGTGCAGTGAGTTAAATACTAAATAAAAACTGAAAGAGCCACAGATACTGCCAGATCAGCAATACCTGTTTTTAGATTAACACTTGAAAGAGGAAGACCCTGTACAATCTTTTAGATTAGATTAGATTAGATTAGATTACTTACAGTGTGGAAACAGGCCCTTCGGCCCAACAAGTCCACACCGACCCGCCGAAGCACAACCCACCCATACCCCTACATTTACCCCTTACCTAACACTACGGGCAATTTAGTATGGCCAATTCACCTGACCTGCACATCTTTGGACTGTGGGAGGAAACCAGAGCACCCGGAGGAAACCCACGCAGACACGGGGAGAACGTGCAAACTCCACACAGTCAGTGGCCTGAGGCGGGAATTGAACCCGGGTCTCTGGCGCTGTGAGGCAACAGTGCTAACCACTGTGCTTTTTTGAAAGGGCCAGCTTAGCAAACCAATGGGAAGCTCCATGATGTGATGCGTCTAACCATCCAAACAATATCAACAACACTCTGCACAAAAGCTTGCAGGTGAACTTCAAAGTGATGCACATTGAGGTGAAACAATGGGATTGGAAATTGGTTGAACAGTAAAAAATGTTAGGTCCAAGTTAAAAATGTTTTGTCAACAAAGCGAAATATGCCAAGTGGATGTACTCATCTTAGATTGGTATTGGCAATGCAAAGGCTTTTAATTTGCATAGATAGCCTGGATTCAAAAATCAGTGGAGCTAATTTATGTCTCACTACTGTTTCAATTACAACTAAAAATGGTAGAGCAGATTGGAATTGCGCTTCTCAACACCATATTTCCATTAGGTTGCAGAGTTTGTTTCCCCAGGTCTCATTACTAATGTGTTATTCCTATTCATTTTCTCCCTGACATTTATTCTCTCTCTCTCTATCTCTCTCTTACACACACGCACACATTCTGTCTTTTCCTTGTTTGGTCCTTGAACTTCTTTTGCTGTATAGATTCCTCAACAATTACCAAGGTTTGCTGAACTGCCTGGGGATCTCTTTCCTGTAGTATGGCCTTACTATTCCATTTTGGTGGTTGATGAGGGACTATGTAAATCATTATTAATAGCATTTTGGAAAGAAGAGAGCAACACAGCTGCTCTGTTTGTTGGCAAGGTGCTGGAATGAAAGGTGTGAAATCTGAGTGACAAAGCTAAAGAAAGACTTGCTACCACAATACTCTACATTTAATTAGGAATTGCATTTAATCAGCAGAAACTTCTGTTTTATGAGACTCAGTTGGCTGCACTTCAGAGCTCCTTTTCCATTATGAGAGTGCAATCATACATTATACAGTATCCTTAACTGAGATGCATGGATATTTATTTCAAATTTTGAAGTCTGCTCCATTGTGCCTCTCTCAAACATCCCTTTATGGTCTACACAGAAGGTTGAAACTTTAATGTGTTGGGGTTATAAGAAAATGAATACCTGTATTCCCAATATGCCCCAACTCCATACATACACAACCCTGAGTTCTCTAGCTCAACACATCATAGAACATAGAAGAGCACAGCGCAGGAACATGCCCTATGGCCCACTATGTCTGTGCTAATCATGATACCATTCTAAATTAATCCCATTCTGTTTGCAGATGGCCCACATCCTTCTATTTCCTGTCTGAACTCTTAAACTTTGCTAATGTTTCTGCTTCTACCACGTCCACTGGCAGTGCATTCCAGGCACCCACCACCCTCTGTGTGAAAAACCTGTCTCACACACCTCCTTAAACTTTCCCCCTCTTACCTTAAACCTTTGTCCCCAGTATTTGGCATTTCCACTTGGAAAAAGACTCCGACTATCCACCCTCTCGATGCCTCTCTTTATTTTATATACTTCGATCAGTTGCCCCTCAGCCTTGAAAACAATCCAGTTTAGTCCAATCTCTCCTCATAGTTACTGCACTCCAATTCAGGCAACATCCTGGTAAAGCTCTCTTGCACCCTCTCCAAAGACCCCACACAGTGTGGCAACCAGAACTGCACACAATACTCCAAAGGTGGCCTCCAAATACAACTGCAACAAGACTTACCAACTTTTATGCTCAATGCCCCAACTGATGAAGGCAAGCATGCCACACACCTTCTTTACTGCCTTACCTACTTGTGTTATCACTTTCAGGGAGCTATGGATTTGGACCCCAAGATCCCTTTGTTTATCAATGCTCTTAAGGGTCCTGCCATTTACTGTATACTTTACACTTGCATTTGACCTCCCAAAGTTCATCACCTCACATTTTCCCAGATAAAACTTCACCTGCCATTTCTCTACCCAACTTTCCAACTGATCTATATCTTGCTGTATCCTTTGATAATTTTCCTCATTATCCACAACTCCACCAACATTCACATCATCTGCAAACTTACTAATCAGACCATCTACATTTCATCCAAATCATTTATATATATAACAAACAACAGGGGTACCAGCACTGACCCTTGTGGAATACCACTGGTCACAGACCTCCAGTCAGAAAAACATCCCTCCACAACTACCTTCTCTTCTATGACCAAGCTGACTTTGTATCCAACTTACCAACTCACCGTGGATCCCATGTGACTTCATGTTCAGCCTAACATGAAGGACCTTGTTAGGGAAGACCATTTTGTAAGACTCTCTCCCCAGGAAGGTCTGGAACTTGTATAAGACTTTTCATGCTGTATGCACCAAAGAATATTTGACATGAAATGTTAATGTACATTGTAAATGTAACCTGTAATGGCAGGTGTAGTGAGAAAACTCATGTACTATACTGAAAGAAACTGATCTATGCTACACTTCATGTCAAATCAAATCTGAACTATTCTGTAAAGTAGCCTTAAGAATTTAATGAAGTATATTTTTCAAAAAAACTCAGCCTTGCCACTATGTTTGTCCACAAGTGGAGACTGCAAGGGTAAGGTGGGGATTACTTCACTTTGGGTAACATAGAACTGGCTTCTCATTTATACCTGGCTTACACAGAGGCTTTCTGCGAGTTTAGAATTTTGCGATGAGGCATTTTATTGGGTGGTACTGTGTGGTAACTGACCTAATGTTGCTTTATTCAAAAACTAGGTGCCTGAAGTGGAATGCTCACTGCACCCATTGCACTAATGTCCTTTATTTTGATGAAAAACTTTCAGTAAACTTCAAACATAACCAATCAATTTGATAGTTGCACTGCAAACTATTTAGTTCTTCATTCAGTCTGAAAAACAACAACAAACACTAGAAACATCCGTTTTATAGACTTTTCGAATATTGCTGTTTTCCATAGGGTAAAATCTGCCAGTGATTAATTTTATGTTATCATGAAACAGTAACTATAAAGATTTTGATAGTGATTGGATAAGTTGGTAATGTGTTACGTCTTCATTAAGAATTCTATGCAATGAATAAGTGGAGATTGGCTAATCCACTGAAATTTGTACAATGTTATAATCAGGAATGTACTGCCTGATGGGGTGGTGGAAAGAGATTTGATAAATAATCTTTTCAGGTTACATAGATAATTGAAACGCAATGTTTTGCAGTGCTATGGGAGATTGAAACTATTTGGATGGGATAGAATACCTGAGCCCAAAGATAATGTGGGAGCCTTTCTTCAACGTAAATATCCATTCTAGCTCTCAGCTGGTTTGACCTCCCAAAAGCTATGCTATTGCGTGATGGACAGACATCCCAGGGTGGTGCTGGAACACACCCACCCATCCCTTCGAACAAACCCAGACAATTAACTATCTTCTCCACCTCTCCTCCTCAGCTCCCCACAAAATGTTGGATTTATCCTTCACAGCCTGAATGGGGTTAAATCCAGCAAGACAAGTTTATGTCCTTATTTCTTACTGTGTGTCGTTGTTTCTCTCCTTTCTTGGTTGATCTGCTTGAACTGCACTTTGGACACTTTCAGAATGTTGGCTTGGTAGTTGACCAACTGACCAGTACTCCACTTACCAAAACCCTGTCCCAGTCATCATTCCAGATTTAATTGAAGGGTATCTTTCCTCCAGTGCATTCAGTTGAGTAGTGAGCCACACATAAATCCCTATAGTCTGATATTTACCAATCAAATGTCCTTACACTGGAGCAGATGGTGAAAGTTTTGTCTTTGCAGAGTACATTTTATAGTTACTTTAAATGATTGAAATATCTGATACATCCTTTTGCTTAAGAGTTCAGGGTATGGCAAGGTTATTGGCAGAGCATCAGTTGGAAGGTTGCATTTTCTCATAACCTCATCACATGTTAGCCCAGTGAATCTCTGTGCATACAGAATCACTTATGAACTGCACATTCAGTGCTTACCATCGGATTTGCAGCTCAACCATTGTCAAATCAATGTGACAGCGGACTTTTTTTTTTAATCAGCATTCTCAAGAATTCTGAACTCCAGTCTCCGGGGCTTGAGCTTTTGACTGTTCACTTGAAATAAAAGTAATTTAGTGTGTAACCTCCCAGATCTCGCACGATATTTTACACCCTGTTCTACGTTGCTATCAAAGTGGAAGTCGACTCTCCTACAAAGCTATTAGCTGTGGCTCAGTGGGTAACCCTCTAAGTCATAACTTTCTGGGGTTGAGCCCCACTCCAGAGAGCTGAGCACATCATTTAGGCTGAGGGAGGGCTGCACAGTTGGAGGTGCCATTATCAGGATGAGGTATGATGCCAAGACATCTGTGGAATGGCAAATGATGAAGCTTAAGTGTAATATAGTAGTGTGACCAGTTCTCTTTCAGGATTAAATTATTGATTCTAATAAGGTGCTGTAACCAGTTTTGCTCTGTCAGAGGTCGGGCAGATGCTCTGACCTCCAGTTTTCCATTTTGGTCAAAAAGCTTAATCCCTTTGGAGATTACTTTTGGGATTACTATTGATGAAAAGTTTAGCTGGCCCTGTCACTTTGGGTCCTGGAGCAGGTCAGAATTCTGCAGTGAGTAACTCACCTCCCACTGCCTGGAATAGTACCACCCTCAAGTTCCCATCAAATCACAGGCCAATCCTGACTTGGAATTATATCACCACTTTTTTTTCACTGTTGGTGGGTTGAAATCCCAGAACTCCCTCCCGAAGGGGATTTTTGGGTGGCACAGTGGCTCAGTGGCTATCACCACTGCCTCACAGCACCAGGGACCTGGGTTTGATTCCAGCCTCAGGCGACTGTCTATGTGGAGTTTGTACATCCTCTCCGTGTCTGCGTGGGTTTCCTCCGGGTGCTCTGGTTTCCATCCACAGTCCAAAGATGTGCAGGTTAGGTGGTTTGGCCATGCTAAATTGTCCATAGTGTCCAGGAATGTGTACATTAGCCGTGGGATATATAGGGATAGGTTAGGGGAGTAGATCCACCTGGGATGCTCTTTGGAGGGTCAATTTGGGCCCAATGACCCTAGAGGCCTCCTTTCATACTAGAGGGATTCTCTGAGTCTAACAACAGTGTGAGTATACCAAAAAAATATAGAGGGCAGCAATTTTAAAAAAGAGCTAATTATCCTCAAGGGCTTTTCAAGGACTACAGGGATGAGTAAAACATTAGGCTTGTTAGCAACACCTACGTACCACAAATAAGTAAAGAAAAACACATAACTGGCCATTGCCCCACAACTCAGTCTCAGTTTAATGGCCGCACTGTCACTTTTGGGAACCTTTTGGATTTCCTGATGCCATGAAGGGTGCTATATAAATACAAAGTATTTTCTCTACATCAATTCTATTGAACTTAATTTTTAATATGAGGATGAGATCAGAAGTTAAGTGAAGGTAACGATCAAATTAATTAATAACGCCTACTCATAGTGTAATGGAGAATTAAGGAGTGAGTTGGCAGATGGGAAGAATAAGAAGGCATATCAGTTAACTTGCTGCTCTCAAGTAATTCTTCATTCTTACTGTTAATCTCATCTCCTTGTATGAAAAGGCGCTGAAAGACTGACATCGTCTTTTGTGAAGTTCTGCAATTGGATTTGGAGCAGTTACATTTTCTACAGGGATTTGATGGTGAATTTAACGGACTTGGGTGACCTGATCCTAAGCACAAGGTAAGGGATCCCTCACACATTGTGACTGTACATTAGGACAATTGAGGCCCACTGCCCATTAACGTTCCACCTGGTTTGGAACAAATGCTGCTCCGTTCCTGCAGATTCTGCTGGGCGATTTATTACATTAATGAACGGCTGTAACCTGACTAGAGCTCACACTTTTCACGAGCAATGTTTACAAGCATCTCTTCACTTGAAGGGCAGTGTCAATGTGAAACCTCATCTCCTAAAAAGCTGCTGAACTGGCAATAAATTGAAAATGTCAAAAGTGTAGTTGATAGATTTCTGTTAGACAGGTAAATAGTGAGGATCCCAGTCAGCCAGGGTTTAATTAAATTGTGGATCAGTCCTGAGGGACTGAATGGCCACCTGTTCCAATGTACCTGCTCATAGAGCTCCTATGGTAAATTTAACACATTAATGGCACTCACAGAACAAGCTGCTGGTGCTGGATCAGTGGTGCTGGAAGAGCACAGCAATTCAGGCAGCATCCGAGGACAGGCAAAATCTGACTGGTTTAGTTTTGTTTGCGTGTTGGCCAATTTAATGAACCAATTAATATGCTGCCAACTTGGCTGACTGAATTGGAAGGCAAGTCGCATTGGACTCGAAAAGTTAACTCTGTTCTTCTATTCTCAAATGCTGATAAATCTGAAGATTAATTCTTCTGTTTTCATTATTCTTTGTTTTAATTATTAATTGAGCTGGATGCTGCTCTCGTACCGTGCAAGTCAGCATAAAACAAACTAACTCACTAACTCCAGCCCTCAATCACCAGAGATATTCCAGGACGTTTGTAAGTTATTCACATAACCGAGAAAGGCAGAGCAATGCAAAAGTGGCCTTGAGGTCTGAAAATGACATTTCTGCATCAATCTGAATGTACTTTGTTAGAAGTTACATGACTGCTTTGTTTAGCACATTGAGTAAGGTGTTTGCTGCAAATGCCACTGCGTGTTCATCAAGTGGACAAGTGTGTGTCAATTCTAACTGACTTCCTTCATAAAGACAGGACATTAGGACTGAGGTGCACATGAAATAATTCCTTGACCTTTTCCTTGAGAAAGCAAATGGAGGCATTGTTCTGTATTTTGAATTTAAATTCTAGAGACCATTTGTACCTTCAGTGCCTGTATAAGTGCACCTTGGTCAAGAACTGATTCGCTTGAAGTCCACTTTAATCCTAGAATCATGGCTTAAATTATTATAGAAATTAAATAGCTGAATATTAAGCAATTCTCCCTCATAAACGATGCAATGGATAGACAGAAAGAGGCATTTATATAGAGGCTTTGACAACCTAAGGAAATCTTAAAGGGCTTTACTGCCAGTGATGCACTTTTTGGAATACAGTTACAGTCAAAATGCAAGGTAAGCTGCAGCAAACTTCCACAAAGAGCAACATGGTAATGACCAGATAATTTTTGTGTTAGTTGAGGGATGAATATTGGCTAAGATTCCATGACTAGTTTCGAAATTTTACTGTAGTACTTCATCTGTGGAGTTTGATGGATCCTTGGTTTAATGTTGCAAGTGAAAGATAGCACCTTGGACATGTAGCACTCCCTCAGTATTGCACCGGAGAGTCAGCCTAGATTATGTGTTCAAGTGTTTGCAGAATGGAGTGCAAGCAGCATTCTGATTTGGATGCAGGAGTGTTACTGCTGAACTACAGCTGACACACTGATGATACTTGTTAAGCTTGGCTGGCTAAGATTCTGTTGAATCATACACTTGAAATAATTCAGTATTTCTTAAATTCGGATTGCTTATAAATTCTCTCTTTCTTCACTTGTTATATGCTGTGCTTATTCTGTCTGTTTCACTTGTCTCTTGTGGTTTTGGTAAAATAATTTTCAGATCTTCACTGAGTATGACATGCTTTAGTTCACTGTTCTTCCTTGGCAAAATAAATTGAATTAAATAGCAAAAGAAAATCTAAATCATTTAATCTCACTCTATCACTTGGAAGCCTGATAGAGCTCCGACAAGAGGTCATTGACCGGATAGGTTAACCTTATTATCTTTTCTCTCGATGCAGACACTGTCTGAGTGTTTCCAGCAAAGTCTGCTTTTTGAAAAAAAAATACTCCTAGCATCTGCAGTTTTTAAATGTTTTCTAAAATAAAATTGCGGTGCTAAGCAAAAATGCAAATGATTGAGTGCAGGAATTGCAATGATAGCAGGCTGTCATAGCAGACCAGCTCCAAAAATGGATAGGACACCTTCAGGGAGCAGAGGTTTAGGTAGCAGGCAGGTAAAGGCACTGTTCATCCCATAGAAAGATCTCATTAATGTACAAACATGTTACGCCATGAGCCTACAATAGCATAGAAACAGTATAAAATCCTATGTTGTACTGAGAAAAAGTCAGTACTAATTTGCTGTTATCTATACAAGCATCTCATGCAATGAATTAATATTCCTGTTCAGAAACCCCCAGGGCCTCCTGCTTAACACAAACAATATACCTGCACTGCCCACATTCCGTCCTCTGACTAAAGGAACAAATGGAGCTGTAATCATTCTTCTTTAATTAACCTTTCATCTAAACCCTGCAGGCAGAAATCTGTATTTATAGCAATGGACCTACTTTGAGTCATTTTTCTTTTTGACTGCTGTTCTAGAACATTCCATTACTCATATTTGGAAAGTCAGAGCTCCAAACCTTGTTGATTAGGGTTAATCTGAGCCCTACTTCATCCAGTTCCACAATGAGGTGATCAGCCAGAAAGAGCAAAATCTAGAGAAAGTATGCTTCTGAAAAGTGTAATCATTCACTTTGGTTTCACAGGCATGAATGATCAGGTTTGGAAAAGATGTATCCATCGAGAAAAGGACTCACCAACTTGGAAAATGCCTTCACGGATACAAACAAGTGCTTGATGAGCGTGTTATTGGGAATGAAATTACTGTAACTCCTTGAAAAGGTGCTTTCCATTTCTGTGATGCTGATTGTCTTCAGGGATTGATGAAAATCACCAGGACCTGTGATTGAATTGCCATCTATTCCCTTGACTGGTTTCACCCCATCCAGTTTCCTGAAGGCACTGACTCATGCTGAGATTTAGCTCCGAGCTGAAAATGTGTTGCTGGAAAAGCGCAGCAGGTCAGGCAGCATCCAAGAAGCAGGAGAATCGACATTTCGGGCATGAGCCCTTCTTCAGGAATTTAGGAATTTGAGATTTAGCTCCTCAAAGCTCAGCTCCCAACGTCCACGCTTTGTGCAGGAGCTGAGCATGTAAGTATGTTTCTCTCTTCTATTGTCTTTCTATTTAAACAGCTTGGGCTGCCCTCTGAGGTTGGATATATTCCAGGAGATTTCAAAACAGGACCTCCCTTACCCATTCTTGCATTGTTGGTTCCTCAAAACGCCCAACCTCAAGGCACCCAGCCTTCTCATATTGATGAGAGAGCCAACAGATCCCTGATTACCCTATTGTGCAATGCAGAACTTTATGGATTGATGTGTAGAGGGAGGGAGGGAAAGGTATTAGAATTGTCATTATGTAATGTTGGAACTCATAAAGGCCTAAGATACTTTGGTCAGAATTATCATACATTTGAATCCCCAGGCAACCATTATTATAATTTTGGGATTATAAGTATGGTGGGGTTCTAAGAATGACCTTTCCAGTCTTTCAGGCAGTAAGTAGTGGGTTCACGTCCAACTTAGAGGTCTCAACAGTTTGTTTCAGTCATCATTAATGAAGGGAATGCTGCACTGTTGGAGATACCTGTGTTAGCTGTGAAATTAAACTGAGGTATTTTCTGTCCTTTTCATAAAAATGTCACTGATTCCCTGGCCATACTTTAAAGAACAGATGGGTGCATCATCCCTGGTGTCCTGGACAATATTTATCTGTCAGCAATTTCAATAAAACAAAACAAAAATAAAATCCTTTGTCATGATCATATTGCTGTTTGTAAGATTTTGCTGCAGCCCAATTGACTGTTGTGTTTCCCAAATTACAGCACTTCAAAAGTATTTTATTCACTACAAAGCACATTTAGAGCTTCTGAAGATATGTAGGGCACTCTCAAAATGCAAATTGCTTTTCCTTTTAAGCATATGTTCAAGTATTATTGTGTGCAAGGATACCTTGTTGAAAGGCTCACACGAAGTGTATCCATGGAGTCATAGGGTCACACAGCATGGAAACCAACCCACAGCATTGGTCCAACCAGTCCATGTTAACCATAATCCCAAACTAAACTAGTCACACCTGCCTGGGCTTGACCCTTATCCCTACAAACATTTCTTATTCATACACTTATCTAAATGTCTTTTAAACATTGTAACTAAAACCACGTCCATGACTTTCACAAACAAATGAAAAAGAGTTGCCCCTCATATCTTTTTTAATCTTTCGCCTCTCACCTTAAAAATATGCCCACCTTGTCTTGAAATCCCCCACGGAGAAAGTGAGGTCTGCAGATGCTGGAGATCAAAGTTGAAACTTTATTGCTGGAACAGCACAGCAGGTCAGGCAGCATCCATGGAACAGGAGATTCGACGTTTCGGGCACAGGCCCTTCTTCAGGATTCCTGAAGAAGGGCCTGTGCCCGAAACGTCGAATCTCCTGTTCCCTGGATGCTGCCTGACCTGCTGTGCTGTTCCAGCAATAAAGTTTCAACTTTGAAATCCCCCACCCCAGGGCCAAACCACCTGCCATTCACCTTATCTATGCCCCTCATGATTTTATTAACCTCACCAAAGTTACCTCTCAACTTCCTACACTCCAATAGAAAAAGTCCCAGCCTATTCAACCTCCCCTTATAACTCAAACCCTCCATTCCTGGCAACATTCTGGTAAATCTCTTGTGAATCCTCTCCAGCTTAATAATGTCCTTCCTATAGCAGAGGGGTGGGGGGGCAGAACTGGACATGGTACTGCAGAAGAGGCCTCATCAATGTCCTGTACAACCTTAACATCCATGAATTAACCCTTGACAATGTGTCAGCACTGGATGTGTAAGGAGGAAAAATATTGGCAATAATGCTTAAAGATAGCGAATTAAATATTTGATACATTATTGTGGAGTTAAAGGTAAATATTTCCTTTTCAAGTTGTAAGAAGTTGGTAGAGGACGGGCTTTCAGCACAAATTTAAGCCTAAGGTTTTCTTGGTTTTCCATCATTCACTTTAATGTAAGACTCTAAGCAGCCTGCACTCACAATAGGATTGCCAACTCTTCAGAGTTAAAGATTAATTCCCAGAATTCTGCTGAAAACAACACTGGAGAAAAATCATAGAAGTATTAAAAGTGTCTATCAATATCTATTTGTTAGATACAAAAATGTGTGGATGACTGAAAAGAAAAGGCAGTTTAACTGAGAGTCAACACCATCCAATCTAGCAATGAAGAGTCTGTTCACTATCCAACAGGCTGTGGGCAGGTGGTGAAGCATCACATAGGGCATGTCCGCTGACCAAGTGGAGCTAGGATATTGGGAGATCATGTGATCGAACTTGGCATGTGTTGAGCTAGAATTGGCCAAGCTAGGTAAGGAACCCCTCCCACCAAGCTGTTCTTCCCTGGTTATCAAGAGGAAAGTCAACCTGTTCAGTGGAGTGTGTGGAAGCCAGTTGCAAGAGCTTTTCCACCACATTCATAGTTACATTTCTGTCCTGGTGATATGTGATAATTTTGTGTCAGGCAGCAGCAGGCTGTTGCTCTTCTATGTATCATTGCATAATGGGTTTCATGCAATGGCTCGAATACAACAATCTGCATTTATATAGTGTCTTTGACTTACTAAAATGTCTGAAAGCACTTCCTAGAAGTATTACCAAACAAAATGTAACATCAGGCCAATGAGAAATTAGAACACAGTCTTTGAGCATTGATAGGGCTGCAAATGGATATGTCCTCTTACTGAAATCCTCTTGTTAAATTTTATTTACTATACCCCTTCACACCCTCTCAAATTAAAGCATTTGCCAATAGACCATATTCCCTCTGTTCCACTAAAGAGCAACAAATTTATGTAAACATATGGATGGATATAATTGTTGTCACAACTCTTGGCACTTGTGCATGGTACAGAGTGTGCACTGACTAGGGGACACCCAGTACTTCAATTCTGTCAGTGATATTTATTATTCACATGCCTTCAAAGCAATGTTTCTGCTTTCTTTGTTTTTCTCCATGTATGAAATGCAGTGCATTTAAGGGAAATTATAATGTTCTCTCCTGAGGCTGTTGAGTCATTATAACGACCTAAAATGATCTGATCTAAACTTAGTGATGATTTTAACACCCAACATGGCAATAGACTGTTTTGGCAGTGTTTAATTTGTGAGTTCTTTGCACTGATCTAATTTTGATTCTGTCTAAAACATAAAATTTAAATAATTTGAACTCTGACAGTTACTAATAAATCCAACAGGGAATTCAGGAGTGAATTATTTACCTGTAGAATGGCGGGAATGTGGATGTTGCTGCTACATGGAGTAGTTGAGGCTTTTATTAACACATTTTCACACATATGTTTTCCTCTTGAGGAAAGGTGGGCAAGTGACAGAACATTTCCCAGGCAGATTATCAGCTCATTGAATTCCATCCTCTTAAACTTCCCAACAGAGACCTCTGATCTCTCTTCCCCACCTATCCTAATGACTCCAGTTATTCCAAGGCACATGTTCCCTGACCAAAGTTCCATCAGGCTGCTCCCTGACTTATGTCCCACTACAAATATCTCCTGTATCCATCGGTTTGAACCCCTTTCTAATGCAGGTGTAACAGATTGCACCCCATACCTCAAGGACTGGAGCCTCCTCAGGATCAGATCCCCAACTCAGATCAGACTCCTCCCTGAGTTGGGCTTTGATCTCTTTGTTGCTGTGTTTATTCTCCAGCATTTGTTGTCCCTACCATCAATGTCTCTAAATTGCTAGTTCAATCATGGGGCTACTCATTCCATTATAAGACAGAAATATTTTTGAAAATTCTTCCACAGGAAGTGGGTGGTAAGCCCTCAAGAAGGTGGAAGTGAGCCACCTTCCTGAATTGAGGCAGCCCATTTGATGTCGCTGTACCCAAGGTGGTGTTACCAAGCCAGGTTCAAGATTCTAATTCAGAGTAATGGTCAGGGAACCATTGATGTATTTCCAACTCAAGATGATGTGTTACTTTGTGGAGAACTTGTAACTGGTGGTGTTCCCATTCATCTGTTGTCTTTACCCTTCTAGATGGTAACATTTTCCAGTTTGGAAGGTGTTGCCAAAGGAAGATTGGTGAATTTCTATAATTTGCCTTGCCCATGTTGGATGGGTATGCCAGCTGGTTAAGTTCTGTCTGAGCTGCTGCCCAAGATGAAGGTTGCTGCTAACATCCTATTTAAGGGCACAAAACTTGAGGGCTGGCATGCTCTGATGTGGTAGAGAGTTCCTCCACAACTACAGGAATATTTTGTAGTTAACAGAATATCATTTAATTCATGTTAGCAAACTAGGTACAGGTCACATTGGTATAACTGATACTTATACAGAGACTGTTCTGCCCACATGTCCGATGATATCATCAGAGTGGATTGTGCTTATGGCATCGCTTTCAGGCCCATCTACAACAGCAGGCCCATTCTGCTGGCTCTGTGTACTGGCGCTGGAGGAAGTGAATGTTCAAGTTAGTGGACGCGGTGCCAATCAAATGGGTTCTTTGTTCTGGATGGTGTCAAGTTTCTTGAGCATTGTTGGGTCTATACTTGTGTCTATAAATGGAGAGCACCCCATCACACCCCTGATTGGTGCCTTGTAGATGGTATATGGGAACTGGAGAGTCAGGAAGTGAGTTGTTCCCTGCAGAATTTCCAGCTTTGGATCAGTTATTGCAGCTACAGCTTTTAAACAGCCGATCCAGTTCAGTTTCTGGGAAGCTGCCAGAGTATTAATTGGGGGTACTGCTGTGGGTTAACCATTAAGCCTCAGGCCCAGACAATTCTCTGGGGACTCGTGTTCAAATCCTGTTTGCCCACAGCAGCTGGTGGAATTTCAATTCAATTAATCAATAATTCTGTAATTAAAAAGACTAGTAACAGAGACCATCAAAGTACTGAATTATTGGAATAATTCACTGATGTCCTCAGAGGAAGGAAGTTTGATTAGACTTGCCCAGATAAGACTCCAGACTGTCAGCGACATGGTTCATTTCTAAATTTCCTCTGAAATGACTAAACAAGTCACTTAGTTGGGTCAAACCATTTTGGAAGAAGAACTATCAGCCTTGGATCTATTCCAAGCTGATAGATTAAGAAGTCTAATGTTGCCCTGAACAATCACTCTCCAGTTATTCCTGGCTGGAAGTGTTTGTATGTGGGCAATGCATGAAGATTCATTCAGTCTCGCCGAGGACATTCCCATTACTAATAGATAAATTCACTTATATTCGCCATCTGAGCATCCCATATCCAGACTTTGAAAGGGCTTTGAAGTTCATAGAATTGTGCTGCAAAACAACTGACTGTACTCAAGTGTGGAGAGAAGAAAGTTAGAATGAAAATACAAATTAAGCTCTCGATCCTTAGTTTGAATCCAGAGTCAGATTGATAATATGCAGGTTGTAGTGTGATCATGTCTGGCTTGTTGATTTGAAGTAATCTACACCAATATTCAGTAAACATCACCAATCTTCATTAAACATACTGCATACAGGCGACAGTAAGAGAGGACACCTCTAGAACCCTACACACTTTATCATAGAATCCCTACAGTACAGAAGCAGGCCATTTGACCCACTGACTCCACACCAACCCTCTGAAGAGCATCTGACCCAAATCCATTCCTCTACCTCGGCATTTCGCATGGCTAGCCCATCTAGCCTACACATCCCTGGACACCATAGGAAATTTAACATGGCCAATCCACCTAACTCACAGATCTTTGGATTGTGGAAGGAAATCAGGGCACCCGGAGGAAACCCAAGCAGACATGGGGAGAATATGCAAACTCCACGCAGAGTCATCAAAGGCCGGAATTGAACCTGGATCCCTGGCACTTTGAGGCAGCAGTGCTAACCACTGTATCACATGTATCCCAATTCCATATGGTCTCACAATGTAGTGACATAGCCACAAACTGTTAACCTTTGAGTATTCACAGTTACCATTCAACCCTTAGATCTCTCCCCCTCAACCATGTGAATTTTCTTGTGCCTGAAGTGTCAATCTCCAGCCATGTTCTCTGCTCTCATGAAGGACATGTAGGATGTACCGTTTCCTTGGAAGGTCAACACATTGGGAGAATGGAATTCTAACTTCTCACAATAGCTGGTCCTGAGCTCTGACAGTACTATGACCTGAATGTAAAAACAGTGAAGAGCAATCAAGGGAAAACTGATTGAAGAGGCAAAGCTCCAGGACTCAAATGATCAGACGCAGAGTACAGCAAGATCCAGCACCGCTTCAAACAGTAGATTGTTGCTTCATTCTATGTTCATGAAAGAGCAAGATAAAGTCTAGAATGTCATTTTGCTGTCAGTCACTGTCGTTCTCACTACATCCTGTTCTCAGATCTTCTCACCTCCCCTCAGAGACAAAGCAAAGATCTGTAAAATCCTCCTGAAGTTCTAGAGCTGCTGACTCTTCAATAAGGACTGGCTGGCAGGGGAATGAGACAACCTCTTCTGCTGCAGCTGGTGAATAAATAAGATTCAAAGCTACTCTGTTTAATAATAACCAATCCTGACTGAGAGTTAATGATTTCTTGCCCAGTGTAGCCAAAAATAACCCTATCTGTGCCTTTATGCAATACCTCCTAAACCTGAAGCTTGCTAGAGAAGTGGTGCTGAACCTGAAGGTATGGAAACACATCATAGCATCTATATTCTGTGGAAACAGGCCATTTGGCTCAATAATCCACACCGACCTTCTGAAGAGTAACCCATCCCCCTTACCCTAATACTCCACATTTACCTCTGACTGATGCACCTAACCTACACATCCCTGAACACTCCGGGCAATTTAACATTGCCAATTCGCCTAACCTGCACATCTTTGGATTGTGGGAGGAAACCTGAGCACACCCACACAGACACGGGGAGAATGTGCAAACTCCACACAGCCAGTCCTCAGTATCATCTACTTCTTGGAGAGCAGCAGATTGGAGTGATCTGCTTTGAACTTTCACCCTGCAAATGGAAATCTCCTATTGCTGTTTTGACAAACCACTTTAAAATGACCTTCATTATGGAATGCAAAGGTGGGCAAGGTTGTGGCTTTCCTGCCACAGCAAACCCCAAAGACCCCAATGGAAATTACATCCTTCTCACACTGGGGCTGCCGCATTGCAGGCATGTTAGGAACTCTTTAATTTATTAATTGCTCTGAATTGTAGTCAGTTGTCTGGCTTCAGGAGCGTTCCCTGTCCCCTGGATAAACTTACTTAGCTTGTGAAGTTCAACATGTCTGCTGAGTTGCTCGTCTTCTGCTAAGGTGAATTCCTCATCAGAATTTAAACACAGCTTCATCCAGCATCTCACCATAATGCAGTCACTTCTGAGATCATCTTTCAATGATCCACATGATTAGCGAGGTGGTGCAAGTCATTCAGAAAAGTATCGATGATTCCAGTGTATGATGGGGTTATATCTTAAACTAAGAATCAAAGACATCAATGGCATTGTAATATTTAGTGAGTTCGTCTCCTGCACTTGTCTGATGAGAATTACTCTGGCATTCGGACTTGGCTTTTGAATGGTTTTTGATTGAGGTTTGAGACAATGTGGTACCTGCTGAAACCTCAGCGTCAGGTGCTCCAATACACAATCTTGTCAGGGCCTCTGCATGGTCTGGAGGTTTTGGTGAAGGTAAGGCTTTTCCATTATCAGGTATTATTGTAAGGTGTGCTATGTAAAATCTCTAGCTTCACACCCTTCTTCAGTTTTGAGTGGGGTGACCTCTCTTGTGTAGTTTTACCTTTGTGTGACCCAATGAATGGGTTGGCCTCAAAGTCCATCACCATTCCTCCCTCTTATAGTCAGGTTTCTCTTCAGGTTTTCCCGAATTCCTGTGGTTGGTTTGTTGGGCTTGCCCTCACCCACTACACTCTAGTTCCACTGGGTTTTTCTTCAGGTGCTCTCTTACTGCTTGCCACTGGACCTGCGGATTTGGTCACTGCTTGCTATCATGTTGCATGATCATGTTTGGGTTGTGTTCATAGAGGTAACCCACACCCAGTGGACAATCTTTATTAACTGCAACTGCACACTGGAGAAGGTAAGAGCAGACACCTTTGCAACCCTACATTTCACATGCCAGTTCCGTGTGATCTGACAGCAGTATGGCATAGGTGCAATCATTAACTGTTATTGGAGTAACAGTATAGTTAACCCTTTGCACAACATTGGCCCATTTCTTTGATACTATAGGAATGCTAATTAAAATGTGGTTGTGATGCCATGTTTTCATTCTTGGTGATTGCATGCTTTAGAATTGTATTGGTTATCTGACATTCATTGATCAGATATTGACTCATGTCAGCAATAGCAAGAAGATAATAATGGAATATTTATAAATTATAGATTCCCATGAATAAGGGGAGGTGATGGCCGAGTGGTATTATTGCTAGATTGTTAATTCAAAGTCAAGAGTGTGGTGCGGGAAAGCACAGAAGGTCAGGCAGCATTCGAGGAACAGGAGAATGGACATTTCAGGCAAAGCCCTTCATCAGGGATGAGGCTCAGACTGAGGTAATGTTCAGAGTACCTGACTGGAATTGTGCTCTGGCAGATAGTGAAGATCAACAAAAAGTCTGGAATTAGGAGTGTAGTAATAATCAGGTTAAATGGCTGGAGAAAGGAAAAGAAAAACAGCTGGTTCAATTATGTAATTTTTTTTAAGGAAAATGTCAAGGTGTATATAAGGAGGGAGAGGGTAGCTAGGGAAAGGATAGTTCCACTCAAGGACAAGGGAAGGAATTTATGCATGGTGCTAGAGGAAGTGGGTAAAGACATTGACAAAAACTTTGCATCAGAATTTACAAAGGAGAAGGATATAGTGGTTGGGGATCTCAGGAAAAGTATGTTGAGATGTTGGGGCATGTCACTACTAAAAAGGAGGAGGTATTGGGCGTGTTGAAAAGCATTAAGATCGACAAATTTCAAGGACTGGATGGTATCTATCCCAGAATGCTGAGGGAGGTAGATGAGGAAATTGCTGTGACCTTGTACAAAATCTTTGCATCAACTTTAGTCATAAGAGAGGTCCCAGAGGACTAAGGAAAAGTTAATGTTGTTCCTTTGTTTAGGAAGGGCAATAGGATAACACAGGAAATTATAGGCTGGTGAGCCTTATGGCAGTGGTAAGGAAATTACTGGGGAAGATTCTTATAGATAGGATTTACTCATAATTGGAGAAATATAGACTTATTTGTGATAGATAGCATGGCTTTGTATGGGAAAGGATTTTTTCTCATAAGTGTTACTGCATTTTTGAGAAAGTGACAAAGATAATTGATAAGGGTAGTCAGTGGATGTTGTCTACATGGACTTTAGCAAGGCCTGTGAAAAGTCCCTCTTGGCAGGCTGATATAAAAGGTGAGTCATATGGGATCTGCATATGGGAGCTGGTAAGATGGATACAGTCTGGCTTCATCACAGAAGACAGAGAGTAGCAGTGGAAGGGTGGTTTTCTGATTGGAATCTGTGACCAATGGTGTTCCTCAGGATCAGTGCTCAAACCCCTGTTGTGTGTGTAATATATATATATATATATATATATATAAAATATATTATATATATGATTTGGAGGAGAATGTAGGTGGCCTGATTGGTAAGTCTGTGTGACACAAAGATTGGGGGAGCTGCAGAGAATGAGGAAGATTTCCAGAGGATACACCGGGATATAGATAGGCTGGAGACTTGGGCGGAGAAATGGCAGGTGGTACTTAATCTGGACAAATGTGAGGTGATGCATTGTGGATGATCTAATACAGGAGGGAAGAATACAGTAAATGGCAGAACTCTCAGTAGTATCAACATACAGAGGGACTAGGCAGTTAAGTCCATATTTCCCTGAATGTGGCAGCACAAGTGATAAGGTGGTCAAGAAGGCATACGGTATGCTTAGCTGCATCGGTTAGGGCATAGTGTACAAAACTTAACAAGTCATGTTGCAACTGTCTAGAACTTTAGTTAGGCCACAACTGGAATATTGCATACAATTCTGGTCATCACCTTACCAGAAAGAGATGGAGACTTTAGAGATGCTACAGAAACAGTTTACCAGGATGTTGCCTGGTTTGGAAAGTATTAGCTATGATGACAGATTGGACAAACCCTGGTTTGTTTTCACTTGAAATTAAAGGGTGAGGGGTGACTTGATAGAATTATGAGAGGCATGGATAGAATGGATAGTCTTTTTTCCAGGGTAGAAACGTCAATTACTAGGGGACATAGGTTTAAGGTAAAAGCGGGTAATTTTAAAGGAACTATGAGAAGTATGGGTGGCACGGTGCTTAGCACTGCTGCCTCACAGCGCCAGAGACCCGGGTTCAATTCCCGCTTCAGGCAACTGTCTGTGTAGAGTTTGCACATTCTCCCCGTGTCTGCGTGGGTTTCCTCCGGGTGCTCCGGGTTCCTCCCGCAATCCAAAAATGTGCAGGTTAGGTGAATTGGCCATGCTAAATTGCCCGTAGTGTTAGGTGAAGGGATAAATGTAGGGGAATGGGTCTTGGTGGGTTGCTCTTCAGAGGGTCGGTGTGGACTTGTTTCCACACTGTGAGTAATCTAATCTAATCAGAAGGTGCCTTTAATGTGCTGCCAGAGGAGGTGGTGGAGGCTGATACAATAGCAATGTTTAAGAGGCGGCTTGATAGATATATGAACAGGCAGAGAATAAATGGATATGTACCGTGTAGAGGCTAAAGATTTTTTATTTAGAAAGGCATCATGTGTCAGCGCAGTCTTGATGGGCCAAAGGGCTTGTTCCTGTGCTGTACTGTCCTTTGCTTCTTTGTACTCAGTCGGCACTGATTCTGTCTTTTATGTTTAATTGATCTGAGTGCAGTACAATTGTATGTAAATTGTACATGTGTGGTGTTGACATCAGCAAGAAATGGTTGGTATTTCCAGTTGTAACATTGACATCTCTCCACTGAATGAACAAAATACCCATCTAAAGGACTGCAGCAGTGTAAAGCCAGCCACCAATTGTGACAGGAAGTACTCGCCTTCTAAAGTTTTCACCCAGGACATTATCTCATTCCATTGTCTAGATGTTTCAAGCTTCCAAGTGCTTACGTTGGACTCTAGATCAATGCTCTCAACAAATACAATCAGCCAAAAATACAGCTTACAAAGTGGCTGTATTTTTAACATTCAAAATCCTATTTTCCAGTTGACATATTCCCAATCCACTTGCTCTGATGACCTGGTTTCACCACCTCAATGACTGCTCCTCTAAAGACTGGCCATTGACCTGGAATTGGCTCAGCTGTCAATTGGGTTATAGTGTCACTAATAGGGTTAAGCTTAAACTGGAATTCAGGATCATTGCAAAAGAGTTACATCATACCTCTTGTTGTCATGGCTTCAGCTCCCAAGTTGAATGTCAGAAGAATAGAACTTGTCATGTGAGAGGAAATGCCTGATCCGCTTTGTCACTGGAGGAAGGCTGGGATTTGTAGTTACTGATATTCAGCAAATATTTGTGGCCATAATCAGCCGCACTCAGCGATATTGGCAGGATTTTGTGGGGGGATTACCAGGGATTTATTAGATTCTACACAGCCTTGTTGGGATTCCTTTGCTATACCCAACGATAAAATATTTTACACAGTTTCAGAGTGATTTCATAGTTATTCTATACAGCATTTACATCGTCATCTGACCATTAAAAGATATGGCTTTTGCGACTGCGGAATATTGTATTCAGAGCACTGTGGATCGCTTTGAATTATTGACATCGGTCTGTCACTTTGGCTGACGAGCAATCCCATGCAAGTGTTTCTAGTAATGGTGTAAAATTAATTATCAAACTATAATGGGGTTGATCAATCTGACTGAAAGTTCTCAGTGATCGTTGGGATTAGTCCGAGGTTAGTGCTGTCAGGATAAATTTTGTGGCATCGATGAATTGCCAGGAGGGAGTTAACAATGGTGCCAACCACAATGCAATGACTCTTACCCCTGTCCCAGTCAGTTGTTTGTAAATTGTGCTAATTCTGCAAGGAAACAGCTGATGACCACTCCACTGAAGCTGAGCAGATGTAATGTTTTTACCTCCCGTTGTTAGTTTCTCTGGAGTCAGTGCAATGAATTTTATATTTCCCCCCCAACTTACTTGAAGTGGTGGCGGGGGAGGGGAGGGGTGGGGGGCGGGTGGGATGCATGTAAACTAAAGCAGGTGCGGAGTCACATTCAGGAAAACAGTGCTTTGGACAGGACTTTCCTGCCGCTGCACTAATTCCAGAGGCTGACGAAGGCAGAATAAAAACGGCCATTTAGTATGTTTTGCAGACCAGGCTAAAAGGTGGCAAGGAGGGAGGGGTGAGCAGCTTTGAGTGATTTCTGTTCCCATCACCTGTTTGTGCCTCGCAGCCTCTAAATCATGACACCACCCCCACCCCAACACCCACCCACACTACCCACACACACACACCCACCTACACCACCCTCACACACACCCACCTACACCACACCCACCCCAACACCCACCCACACTACCCACACACACACACCCACCTACACCACCCTCACACCCACCCACCTACACCACACCCACCCCAACACTCACCCACACTACCCACACACACACACCCACCTACACCACCCTCACACCCACCCACCTACACCACACCCACCCCAACACCCACCCACACTACCCACACACACACACCCACCTACACCACCCTCACACACACCCACCTACACCACACCTACCCCAACACCCACCCACACTACCCACACACACACACCCACATACACCACCCTCACACCCACCCACCTACACCACCCCCACCCCAACACCCACCCACACTACCCACACACACACACCCACATACACCACCCTCACACCCACCCACCTACACCACCCCCACCCCAACACTCACCCACACTACCCACACACACACCCACCTACACCACCCTCACACACACCCACCTACACCACCCCCAACCCGACACCCACCCACACCCACCTACACCACCCTCACACCCACCCACCTACACCACCCCCACCCCAACACCCACCACACCCACCTACACCACCCCCACCCCGACACACACCACACCACCCCCACCCCAACACCCACCTACACCACCCCCAACCCAACACCCACCTACACCACCCACACCCCGACACCCACCTACACCACCCACACCCCAACACCCACCTACACCACACCAACCCCAACACCCACCTACACCACCCCCACCCCAACACCCACCTACACCACCCACACCCCGACACCCACCTACACCACCCCCACCCCAACACCCACCTACACCACCCCCACCCCAACACCCACCTACACCACCCACACCCCAACACCCACCTACACCACCCCCACCCCAACACCCACCTACACCACCCACACCCCAACACCCACCTACACCACCCCCACCCCAACACCCACCTACACCACCCCCACCCCAACACCCACCTACACCACCCCCACCCCAACACCCACCTACACCACCCACACCCCAACACCCACCTACACCACACCAACCCCAACACCCACCTACACCACCCACACCCCGACACCCACCTACACCACCCCCACCCCAACACCCACCTACACCACCCACACCCCAACACCCACCTACACCACACCAACCCCAACACCCACCTACACCACCCACACCCCAACACCCACCTACACCACCCCCACCCCGACACCCACCTACACCACCCCCACCCCAACACCCACCTACACCACCCCCACCCCGACACCCACCTACACCACCCCCACCCCAACACCCACCTACACCACCCCCGCCCTGACACCCACCTACACCATCACCAACCCGACACCCACCTACACCACCCCCAACCCGACACCCACCTACACCACCCCCACCCCGACACTCACCTACACCACCCCCACCCCAACACCCACCTACACCACCCCCGCCCTGACACCCACCTACACCACCCCCACTCCAACACCCACCTACACCACCCCCGCCCTGACACCCACCTACACCATCACCAACCCGACACCCACCTACACCACCCCCAACCCGACACCCACCTACACCACCCCCACCCCGACACTCACCTACACCACCCCCACCCCAACACCCACCTACACCACCCCCGCCCTGACACCCACCTACACCACCCCCACTCCAACACCCACCTACACCACCCCCACCCCAACACCCACCTACACCACCCCCGCCCTGACACCCACCTACACCACCCCCACTCCAACACCCACCTACACCACCCCCGCCCTGACACCCACCTACACCACCCCCGCCCTGACACCCACCTACACCACCCCCGCCCTGACACCCACCTACACCACTCCCACCCCGACACCCACCTACACCACCCCCACCCTGACACCCACCTACACCACCCACACCCCAACACCCACCTACACCACCCCCACCCCAACACCCACCTACACCACCCCCACCCTGACACCCACCTACACCACCCCCACCCTGACACCCACCTACACCACCCCGCCCTGACACCCACCTACACCACCCCCACCCCAACACCCACCTACACCACCCACACCCCAACACCCACCTACACCACCCCCGCCCTGACACCCACCTACACCACCCCCACCCCGACACCCACCTACACCACCCCCACCCCAACACCCACCTACACCACCCCCACCCCGACACCCACCTACACCACCCCCACCCCAACACCCACCTACACCACCCCCGCCCTGACACCCACCTACACCACCCCCACCCCAACACCCACCTACACCACCCCCGCCCTGACACCCACCTACACCACCCCCGCCCTGACACCCACCTACACCACCCCCGCCCTGACACCCACCTACACCACCCCCACCCCAACACCCACCTACACCACCCCCACCCCAACACCCACCTACACCACCCCCGCCCTGACACCCACCTACACCACCCCCACCCCAACACCCACCTACACCACCCCCGCCCTGACACCCACCTACACCACCCCCACCCTGACACCCACCTACACCACCCCCACCCCAACACCCACCTACACCACCCCCGCCCTGACACCCACCTACACCACCCCCGCCCTGACACCCACCTACACCACCCCCACCCTGACACCCACCTACACCACCCCCACCCCAACACCCACCTACACCACCCCCGCCCTGACACCCACCTACACCACCCCCACCCCAACACCCACCTACACCACCCCCGCCCTGACACCCACCTACACCACCCCCGCCCTGACACCCACCTACACAACCTCCACCCCAACACCCACCTACACCACCCCCGCCCTGACACCCACCTACACCACCCCCACCCCAACACCCACCTACACCACCCCCGCCCTGACACCCACCTACACCACCCCCGCCCTGACACCCACCTACACAACCTCCACCCCAACACCCACCTACACCACCCCCGCCCTGACACCCACCTACACAACCTCCACCCCAACACCCACCTACACCACCCCCAACCCGACACCCACCTACACCACCCCCACCCCAACACCCACCTACACCACCCACACACACACATCCACTTACACCACCCCCACCCGATACCCACCTACGCCACTCACACACACAAACCCACCACACACCCCTACACCGACACCCACCTACACCACCCACACACACACACACACACACACACCCACCCACACCACCCCAACCCTGACACCCACCTACACCACTCACACACACTCACCCACCACACCACCCCCACACCGACACCCACCTACACCACCCACATATACACCCACCCATCTACACCACCCGCACCCCGACACCCATCTACACCACCCACGCACGCACATCCACCTACACCACGCACATCCAACACACCACCCCCACCCCGACACCCATCTACACCACCCCAAACCCGACACCCACCTACACCACCCCCACCCCAACACCCACCTGCATCACCCCCAACCCAACACACACCTGCACCACCCCCACATGCACACCCACCTATACCACCCCCACCCTGACACCCACCACACCACCTCCACCCCAACACCCACCTACACCACCCCCCACCCGATACCCACCTACACCACCCCAACCCCGACACTCACCTAGAGCACCCCAACCCCAAAACCCACCTACACCACCCCCACACGTACATCCTCCTACACCACCCCCACCCCGACACCCAACTACACCACCCCCATCCTGACACCCACCTACACCACCCACACAGGCACGCCCAACACACCACACCCACCCCAGCACCCACCTACACCACCCCCTTCCTGATACCCACCTACACCAACCACACACGCACACCCACCACACCACCCCCACCCCAACACCCACCTACACCACCCCCACCCCGACACCCACCCACACCACCCCAACCCCGACACTCACCTACAGCACCCCCACCCCGACACCCACCTACACCACACCCACCCCAACACGCACCTACACCACCCCCACGCGCACACCCACCTACACCACCCTGACCCCAACACCCACCTACACCACCCCCACCCCGACAAGTATCTACACCACCCCTACCCGGCACCCACCTACATCACACCCACCCCGACACCCACCTACACCACCCCCACATGCACATCCGCCTACACCACCCCCACCCTGACAACCACCTACACCTCCCCCACCCCGACACCCACCTACACCACCCACATACACACACCCACCACATCACTCTCACCCCAACACCCACGTACATCACCCCCACCTTGACACCCACCTACACCACCCAACTACGCCACACCCACCCCAATACCCACCAACATCACCCCCACCCTGACATCCGCCTACACCACCCCCACCCTGACACCCACCTACACCTCCCCACCCCGACACCCACCTGCACTGCCCCCACCCCGACACCCACCCACACCACCCCCACCCTGACAACCACCTGCACCACCCCCACATGGACACCCACCGACACCACCCCCATACGGACACCCACCGACACCACCGCCATACAGACACCAACCTGCATCACCCCCATTGTGACATTGTACACCAGGTACACTGATGACATTTTCTTCCTCTGGACCCATGGCAAGGAGTCACTGATAAAACTACACAGTGACATCAACAAGTTTCATCCCACTATCAAACTCACCATGGACTCCTCTCGACTGTCTGTCTCATTCTTGGACATGTGTGTCGCCATCAAGGACGGACACCTCAGCACCACACTCTACCGCAAACCCACAGACAACCTCACAATGCTACACTTCTCCAGCTTCCACCCAAAACATATTAAAACAGCCATCCCCTATGGACAAGCCCTACACGTACACTGGGCCTGTTCAGATGAGGAGGAACGTGACGGGCACCTGAAAGTACTCAGGGATACCCTCGTAAGAATGGGGTATGATGCTCAACTCATTGACCGCCAGTTCCCATGTGCCACAACAAGGGACCGTAATGACCTCCTCAGGAGACAGACACGTGCTGCAACCAACAGCTACATATCACTTGAGCCTTTTCAGGCTCAGGCTAAAGCCCAAGTTGGAAAATGGTGGACTTTCTGGTCTGCTGAAACATTCTGCTGTGTGCCCATCACTTCATGACCTTGCAAAGCTTGTTCCATCAGGAACACGGCACAAGGAAGGAGTATGATGGAATTCTCTTCACTACCTGTTTACAGATTTCGCTGATCTCAGGAATCCTGGCTACCATTCCGGGAAAAACAACGACAAGCCATTTGATCGATTCTCCATTTCCTGCAAGACTGACACACTATGACTGCATGGTGACTTGCCTGGATGCATTGCTGATAGAATGTCAAGGTGTTTTTCAGCAGCCTCTCATTACCTGGAAGTATCAAGGCAGCAGACCGCATTGGATGCTTCATCATCACCAGGTTCCCCTCAAAGTCACACAACATCTGACTTGGATGTATACCAGCTGTTCTTTCCTTGGCATTAGGACAAAATGCTGGAACTCCCTCCCTGACTGCGTGGTGCACAATGTAACAGTCACAGAAACGAGGCCAACCACTACCCTACTGAGGGCTGATCATTTCCACAATGCCGTCCCCCTGAGAATGAGCTTCTAAAAATCAAGTGGCAATTTAGTTCAACAAGGTGTGTAATCACCTAACCAAGTCTAATGAAGTTACTGCAGTGAACATGCCCACAACTTACAATCAACTTCAACCCCCTCCCCCTTCAGTGTGGTGAAGTACCTATCAGTGTGCCTCAGGTAGGCTGGGGTCACTATACACACAACCTTCACCTACAACCGTTCCTTCACTCACATTATGATGTGCTTTCACCCCACTAAAAGCATCAAGTGGTATATAATTGCTTACTTGCTGCAAGTATCTGTCATTGCTGCCATTATGTTTTGCATGCTAATAACGTCTGGGATTAGACTGTATCCCATGGCAACAAGAGGTCACTCTCACTTCATTGCCTCCTCTCGGAAAGGAGAGTCACTGTAAGCAGCAAAGGGAGATTGGTCACCAATAGCTTCCTCCCTAGTCTTTACTCTCCCTTCCCCCACAAACAGGGAGCAGTGCTGGGGGTGAGAGGCCATCCACGAGTCACAACTGAGGAATGGGATACTTGTGGAAGGCACAGATGAATCACAATACTCTGTTCCATCTCCTCCTCATCCCACTGTGACCCACTTAAGCTGGTTTCTAATGATGTCTCCATGCCAGTCCTTCTGTTGCAACCTGAATGGAAACAGGGGTCTGGGTTTATAACCTGGAATGTGTGACCACCTGAAGGGGCAGATTCAACAATGACTTTTAAATAGAGAAGAGAAGCTGGGTAGCAGACGACTCATATTTACATATTTAGTAGCTTGCTCAACAAAGGTAAAATTGCCAGAGTACCAGCCAATAGCTAATTGCGTTTTCATTCATTCCTGGGATGAAGGTGTCGCTGGCTAGGTCAGCATTTATTGCCCATCCCCAACTGCCCTTGAGAGACTGGTGGTGAGGAGTCTTCAGGACTGCTGCACTCCAGGGGGCAAAATACACCCACAATATTCATAAGGAAGTACCAGGGTTTTGACCCAGATTCCTAGCGCCTGACTTGCTCTTGTTACCAAAGTATTTATATGGTTGATGCAATTCATTTTCAGGTCAATCATAACTTGAGGATATTGAGAAAGGGAGATTTAGCAATGGCAATGCCATTGAATGTCAATTGGTTATGGTTTGAGTCTGTCTTTTGAAGATGGTCATTGTCTGGCACTTGTGTGGTGAAAATGATACCTGTCACTTTTGAGCCCAAGCCTGGATGTTGTTCAAGTCTTGTTGCATATGGCCATGAATTGCTTCAGTATGTGAGGGTCACATTTAGCACTGCACATTGTGCAGTCATCAGTGAACACCCTTCTTCTGACCTTATGGTTGTTAATGGTTATGCTACCTTCCCCCCAGCAAGGTAAACCTACCCTGTCCATCTTAGCATTTACTTAAAACCTGAAGGAAGAGAAATTTCAGATCATAAATTGTTAGTCAGTTTTACCAGCTATAGACTGGGTTGTGTAGTGAAATGTCCACTACTCCTGCCTCCCCTTGCCCCCAGGAGTTTTCAAACCAACAAAATTATCTCAGGTTAGAATATATCTACACATATATGTTAGAACAGAAGAAACTTTTTTAAATGTTCACCAAACTAAAGAATTATAGGATATTGTTATGTCAATGTGGGCTGGTGAGGATATAAATGCATTTGACTGCAACCTTTTTATAATTGCTTAAGAATATTTGTGGTAAAAATGAATTCTAAATTATATTATAATAAATCCTGTAACAGATACTTAGAACATGATTTCTTGTTGAGTCATAGAGTCAAGAAGTGATACAGCACAGTGACAGACCCTTCAGCCCAACTTGTCCATGCTGACCGCGTCTCCTAAACTGAACTAGTCCTATTTGCCTGCATTTGGTCCATATCCCTCTAAATCATTCCTATCCATGTACCTCTTCAAATGTCTTTTAAATTATGTAACTGTACTTGCCTCTACCACTTCCTCTTCTTTAAGGGATGAATCTTACTTTTTTGCCTAGTTGTGTCCCCAAGGCCCAGGAGGTTTCTGACTGGCTCTCATCAAACTCCCCTCATTATTTACCCACACCATGTTTACAGCATCTGTCGAGACCAATTTCCATCTCTTCTTACTTCATGCTGTTCTTGGAACAACCCATGTGTCAGCAGGTATCCACTGAAAGACCAGCATTCCTTGCACCCAGGCCATCGTTAGAAATGCCACATGTGTTCAGATGAGCATTGACATTCTAAAACTGCCTGGGGTCAAAGGTCAGAGTCAGAACATGGTAGAGAAGGGGGAGATGGCTGTGATTCTCAGCTAGGGACCTGGATGTCTTGGTGGACTGGGTGGTACAAAGGAGCAGGGAGGGTGATGCCTGACATTTGGCGTCTCTGCAACGAGAGAATCCTTGCCCTTGTAGTGACCAGTCCTGCAGGGATGCAGAAATGTTCATTTGACGTCAACAAAGTAAGGCCCACTCTGCATGCCACTGCCACTCTCTTGGTAACCACACTGTCCCTCTCAATCATTCACGCCACTTTGAATCATATCACCACTGTTCCTTCACTGCTGCTGGGTCTGAATCCTGGAATTCCCTCTACCTACAGCACATGTCTGCAGCAGCTCACCAACACCTTTTCAAGGGCAACCAGGGACAGGCAATAAATGCTGGCCCATCAATATCCCCCAAGTGAATAATACAAAGTACTATGCACGATGGCTCAGTGGCTAGCTCTGCTATCTCACAGCGCCAGGGACCTGGATTTGATTCCTGCCTCGAGCGACTGTCTGTGTGGAGTTTGCACATTCTCTCTGTGTCTGCATGGGTTTCCTTCGGGTGCTTCGGTTTCCTCCCACAATCCAAAGATGTGCAGGTCAGGTGAATTGGCCATGCTAGATTGCCCGTAGTGATAGGTGCATTAGTCGGAGGGAAATGGGTCTGGGTGGGTTACTCTTCGGAGGGTCGGTGTGGACCTGTTGGGCCAAAGGACCTGTTTCCATACTGTAGGGATTTTAATCTCTCATATTCTGCAGCAATTGGCCCTGGCACAATGTACCAAATAGCAACTGGTGAGAGGCAGACTGCCTAGTCAGACTACTGAGCACAGAGTTTACTTGAGGAACAAATTGCCAATGTAATTGTGTTTTAAATCTTAATAAAGGTATTCCTTTTTCATTTGTTGGATGATAAATAGCCTGGAATGAAAGAAAACCTATCAGCCCCTTTGCTTCTTGAGATGCCTGGTGTGTGTTTAAAATATTTGCTGATTTTTCCTCAATAAGATTTTAATTCCTTTTGAAAGTAACAAAACCACCTCAGCTCATCAGCAGGAGATTCCACCTTTAACCCAAAAGGTTTCATTATCTTGCTTCCTGTTGCCTCTCCCTCTTCCTTGATGAAAGTTAATATTTATAATGGATTTTCACTACGGCAGTAAATAAATTGCTTCCATTTATTTCGTACAAAATGAAATACATTTCCTTTGGTCCCAGGGGATCAATTTGCAAAGCATGCACTTGGCTTTAAATAACTAGTGGTAGGATCTGACAAAGCAGCGATCGCCCCAGTGGAAGATTATATCATTGGTTTCATGCTTAGCTAGTCTTTGACTCTGACACGAATGTGTGGCTGTGTCTGTGGGTCCTGGGGGGGTGGGGGGGGGGAGGTGGAGGGAAAGGGGGGTGGGGGGGTGGGGAGGTGGAACGAATCCCCTCAACACCACCCCTTCCAGCGCAACATCTAAGTCACTGTCCGCAAAGTAGGCTCCAAATTCCTTCTCTGTGTCAATTCTGAGGAAAACGTCTGAAACCGTGCAGGGCTATTCTGTGCTGACAAAGGTAGCACTCAGGCCAGGGATTATGTTCCATTTCTGGATATCCTGGCTGTGGCAAGTGTTTCCAGTCATGGCGTATAGTGGAATCAGGCTAGCATCAGTCAAGGGGGACGGCATAGGGATGGGCTAAGTAGTTAATTAGGTGAATTTGGGAAAATAGTGTAAGAAGACTGGATAAAACCCTTTATGAAAATGACACACAAAATATCATAAGCTTCAGCCCTTTGTGTTCTTTATTTGAAGATAGGACTCCATACAAGTAATATTAACTCGGAAGTTAAGTACATGTATCTGCCTTTTAAATTGCTCCTTGCAAGGAGATGACAAGCCACAGAACTAATGCATCACAAAGTCAACATGGTAGTGACTGACACCAGTGTGACAGACACTTCTTTAAAGGTATATCACGTCATGACAATGGCCCATACATCTCATGTCACCTTCACTCCTTATTCCCTCCAGCTCATGTCCCTTCTAACTCTCCTCCAACCCGTGCCTCCTTGCATCACTTCCCCTCTATTTCATACCCCCTCCACCTCATACTGGCTCCAATATATGCCTCCTCCGACTCACGTGATCGTCTATCTCATGAACCCTTCCAACCTATGCCTCCTAACTTCACACCTCCTCCACCTCGCACCGTCTCCACCTCACGCCTCCTTCCCTCGCGCCCTGTATACACCTGCTGCCATCATCTTCATCATCCTTTCCAGTTTTTCCCTGTTCTGCGTGGGTTTTTTCCCCCCTAAAATCTAGGAATTCTCAGCAATTTGGAAATATTGATGTGAGTCAAGAATCAGAGAGAGCTGGTGCTCTCCCCTCTGAGCCCCAGTGTAGTTAACTGTTAATGGTAGTTAAGTCCCAGGCCACATGGTTGAGCCAATACTCTAGGCCCACGCTCCAGTGAAGCATTGGGACAGTGTCATTCCACCAGTGGTGGTATTTTCCGAATTAGACTCCAAACCAAAACAGAACCCTGTCCATCTTCTTTAGTAAAATGTTCTGTGTCACTTTTCACAAAAGGACAGAAAGGTTGCCCCCAGTGTCCTGGCCAATTTTGATACCTGAAAGAATATCTATAAACAGATAATCGAGTCATTGTCACATGACTGATTATGGCAGCTTGCTGTGCACAAATGCGTTGCTGTGTTTCCTGTATTGCAACAGTGAGTGCACATCAGAGCTACCTCATAGTCTGCAAACCGCTTTGGGATGTCTTGCAGTCCCAAAAGGTTCTACATAAATGCAAGTCTTTCTTTCTGCGATCGTGACACACTTATCTGCATAATGCATAATCTAATTATAATGCACAACTTGGCCTCCAACCTGCACGCATTTACTGTGCCAGAACTCCATCAGTAGCAGCCAATGTGCAGCTTGTATCTATTTTTCTCTTCTTCTAAGAGTCTGCTCCTTGCAGAGGTTCAGTCTCAATCCACAGGAAGAGGATTTGTTCTTCAGGACTGTGTCTCTCATCAAGGTGATGGATGACAGTGTATGATGATTGAATATTTCACCATTGACAGCATCGAACCATCTCAGGTACAGCATGGATTAGATACAATGTCTATTGAAATCCTTACTTTTGGCATGGCAAGTGTACCCTCACCTTTGCTGTGTATGTATGAGATAATGTCTTCATTTCTGACAACCGCTTTATTAACTCTCTGAGCTTGATATCTGAAGAGCTGAAATGAGCTGAGGCAATGACCAGGACCTTGATTTAGATTGTAGTTCAATGGGACCAGGCTTGAACACATCAGCAGCCATCAGAATGGTGGGGGTGTTTGAGCAGGCAATGCGTTTCAACTGAAAAATGCTCAGCAACTTACGGACCTATTTGATCATGGGGATATTAGTAGACTTAAAAGAGGCAGAATCTGCTCTCCTCAACGCAGGTCAAATTTGAGTCCTGACCCCCAACGTTGTGTGCTACTGGCCCACTCACTTTTTGACCATCCCCGAACAAAGGAGGACCAGTGGGAAGGCCCTTTATGCTGCACTGGGAGAGGTGGGCACAGCCAAAGGGAGGGCCCTTTATGCTGCACTAGGAAAGGTGGGCACAGCCAAAGGGAGGGCCCTTTATGCTGCACTGGGAAAGGTGGGCACAGCCAAAGGGAGGGCCCTTTATGCTGCACTGGGAGAGGTGGGCACAGCCAATGGGAGGCCCCTTTATGCTGCACTGGGAGAGGTGGGCACAGCCAAAGGGAGGGCCCTTTATGCTGCACTGGTAAAGGTGGGCACAGCCAATGGGAGGGCCCTTTATGCTGCACTGGGAAAGGTGGGCACAGCCAATGGGAGGGCTCTGCAAGCTGCACTGGGAAAGGTGGGCACAGCCAATGGAAGGGCTCTGCAAGCTGCACTGGGAGAGGTGGGCACAGCCAATGGGAGGGCTCTGCATGATGCACTGGGAGAGGTGGGCACAGCCAATGAGGGAGACAAACATGTCTCAGTCTGAAAGGAGCTTTCGAAGATCTGAAAAATAATTAGAAGTTAGTGTTTTCATGATTGTCAGGGCATCATTGTTGAGGGGAAATCCTTTCACAGGGCACCCTGTAACTTTAGCTGTGTTCTACCGGAAACACATTCCTAAGGGAATCAACGTGACCACTTCATTGTCAATACTTATCTCCGCGCCTCTGCCAGGCAATTTCTTCTGAATCCAGGATGATCTCTCCTCTGATACAATTGCCCAGAGGCAGATTAGTATTTAGCCACTGACCCAACCCCCTCAGGAACAGATTTGCTCCCAGTTTTCCCCTCAGGCCACCTTGGCAGAACCAGGAGGAGTTTGGCCTCAGTTCCCAACATTCCCATCCCACCAGGGAAGAGCATCAGGTCACCTTTTTTGTTTCGATCATTAGCTCATTAAGTAGTAGAGACAACTATTCCCATTTTACTTTCATCACAAGAAGCAAAGAATGGGAAAAGGCTCCTTCCCCAGACCAGGCAGAATCTTCCCTCTAGTGAATGCATTTCATTTACTTACATTATCATGAGATTTATCTCTGCTTCCGGTGAATTTTCAGATCGAGGTGTCTCTTCTACTGCAGATTATTTGCTGATTGATGTGGGCTTCAGCTCTACTTGATTGAGAGGTTATCCAATGTCATCGAGCTTTCCTTTCAGCTCCTCAGGATTCAGCCCTCCTCTCCCATAGACAATGACTCACGTAAGAACAGCTTGTGGTACCCTGGGATCTCCATTCCCTACAAACACAAAAGTAACATTCTCCAGAAATCTAAAATAAGCACAAAATTTGATGGACATACTCAGAAGGTCTGACAGCGTCTGTGGAGAGAGAGAGAGAGAGAGACAGACATGGAGCTGATTCTTACAAATGTTTAGCTAAATGTGAGTTACTTCAAGTTTTTTGGAGGGATCCTCACTGTGTGATTTTTTTTGCCATATCTTACCTAACTTTATTAACTCCTTAGTCAGTCCCTATGGCATCTCTCATAGTTGATCCTAGCCTCAAATTATCATGTGCTATTCCAACAATAATTTACTGACAGATATCCAGCAAAAACACCCTTATGCCCCGACCATTTTTAAAAGGTAGCCATGTACCTGCACAAGTGTTGGTTGCCTGATATTGCCCATCCACAGTCACGTCAGGGCACAGCAGTCACAAAGCCGTGCAACTCCCAGGGCATAGCCAGCATGGCTAACACTCCCTTACCCATACAACCCCCATTCTCTCACCCTAGTCACTGTTTAATCACCAGCCAACTCCGTTCACCAACGTCCCATCAAGACGCTCTTTCGGAGTCCTCGCCACTCCGTCCCCAGTGCCCTTTAAAGATCCACATCTTGTTGCTGCCCAATGGGGAAACATCACATATAGGCAGACGATGGGACATTTCCAAACATGGATTTTTACTTACAGCCAGCAAAAGTGAACACAAACAAAAACACAAGAGGCTGCAGCACACCCCCACCGCACGCCAGCAGCCCATCCCAACGTGACCTTGGACTGCTACATATTCTAAGACAGTGAGCTGCATCCAGCTCCCATCTGCTGGAGCCAGCTGTCAGTCAGCTCCTGATTGGCTGCTAGTGCCCAATGCCAATAAACTCAGTCCTGCACAAGCAAAGTTTCCTCCTCCACAATGATCATCCACTCACAGTCCTCCTTCTCAGAAGACTGCAGTTCATCACCTCGTTCCCCGCTCTGATCGTGCAGAGTAAAGCAACCAGGATTAGATTAGATTAGATTAGATTACTTACAGTGTGGAAACAGGCCCTTCGGCCCAACAAGTCCACACCGACCCGCCGAAGCGTAACCCACCCATACCCCTACATTTACCCCTTTACCTAACACTACGGGCAATTTAGCATGGCCAATTCACCTGACTTGCACATCTTTGGACTGTGGGAGGAAACCGGAGCCCCCGGAGGAAACCCACGCAGACACGGGGAGAACGTGCAAACTCCACACAGTCAGTCGCCTGAGTCGGGAATTGAACCCGGGTCTCTGGCGCTGCGAGGCAGCAGTGCTAACCACTGTGCCACCGTGCCGCCCAGGATGATGCAGCACACTGTGTCTGGGCTGCATTGGAGCTCCCCCACACTGTGTCTGGGCTGTATTGGAGCTCCCCCACACTGTGCCTGGGCTGTAATGGAGCTCCCCCACACTGTGTCTGGGCTGTATTGGAGCTCCCTCACACTGTGTCTGGGCTGTAATGGAGCTCCCCCACACTGTGCCTGTGCTGTAATGGAGCTCCCCCACACTCAGTCTGGGCTGTCATGAAACTCCCCCACACTGTGTCTGGGCTGTAATGGAGCTCCCCCACACTGTGTCTAGGCTGTAATGGAGCTCCCCCACACTGTGTCTGGGCTGTAATGAAGCTCCCCCACACTATGTCTGGGCTGGAATGGAGTTCCCCCACACTGTGTCTGGGCTGTAATGGAGCTCCCCCACACTATGTCTGGGCTGTAATGGAGCTCCCCCACACTGTGTCTGGGCTGTAATGGAGTTCCCCCACACTGTGTCTGGGTTGGAATGGAGCTCTCCCACACTGTGTCTGGGCTGTAATGGAGCTCCCCCACACTCGGTCTCGGCTGTAATGGAGCTCCCACACACTGTGTCAGGGCTGTAATGGAGCTCCCCCACACTCAGTCTGGTCTGTCATGGAGCTTCCCCACACTGTGTCTGGGCTGTATTGGAGCTCACCCACACTCGGTCAGGGCTGTAATGGAGCCTCTCCCTCACTGTGTCTAGGCTGCATTGGAGCTCCTGCACACTGTGTCTGGGCTGTAATGGACCTCCCCCACACTTGGTCAGGGCTGTAATGGAGCTCCCCCACACTGTGTCTGGTCTGTAATGGAGCTCACCCACACTCCATCAGGGCTGTAATGGAGCCTCTCCCTCACTGTGTCTAGGCTGTATTGGAGCTCCCGCACTCTGTGTCTGGGCTGTAATGGAACTGCACACACTCGGTCTGTTCTGAAATGGAGCTCCCCCACACTATGTATGTGCTATATTGGAGCTCCCCCACACTCGGTCTGGGCTGTAATGGATCTCCCCCACACTGTCTGGGCTGTAATGGAGCTCTCCTACACTCGGTCTGGGCTGTAATGCAGCTCCCCACATTCGGTCTGGGCTGTAATGGAGCTCCCCCACACGGTCTGGGCTGTAATGCAGCTCCGCACATTCGGTCTGGGCTGTAATGGAGCTCCCCCACACTGTGTCTGGGCTGTAATGGAGCTCCCACACACGGTGTCTGGGCTGTAATGGAGCTCCGAGGAGAAAGTGAGGTCTGCAGACGCTGGAGATCAAAGCTGAAACTTTATTGCTGGAACAGCACAGCAGGTCAGGCAGCATCTAGGGAACAGAAGATTCGACGTTTCGGGCACATGCCCTTCTTCAGGATTCCTGAAGAAGGGCATGTGCCCGAAACGTCGAATCTTCTGTTCCCTAGATGCTGCCTGACCTGCTGTGCTGTTCCAGCAATAAAGTTTCAGCTGTAATGGAGCTCCCCCACACTGTGTCTGGGCTGTAATGGAGCTCCTCCACACTGTGTCTGGGCTGTAATGGAGCTCCCCACACTCGTTCTGGGCTGTAATAGAGCTCCCCCACACTGTGTCTGGTCTGTATTGGAGCTCCCCCACACTGAGTCTGGGCTGTAATGGAGCTCCACCTCACTCTGTTTGGGCTGTATTGGAGCTCCCCCACACTGTGTCTGGGCTGTATTGGAGCTCCCCCACACTGTGTCTGTGCTGTATTGGAGCTCCCCCAAACTGTGGTCTGGGCTGTAATGGAGCTCCCCCACACTCGTTCTGGGCTTTAATGGAGCTCCACCACACTGTGTCTGGGCTGTAATGGAGCTCCCCCGCACTGTGTCTCGGCTGTAATGGAGCTCCCCCGCACTGTGTTTGGGCTATATTGCAGCTTCCCCACACTGTTTCTGGGCTGTAATGGAGCGCCCCACACTGTGTCTAGGCTGTAATGGAGCTCCCCCACTCTGTGTCTGGGTTGTAACGGAGCTCCTCCACACTCGGTCTGGGCTGTATCTGAGCTCCCCCACACTGTGTCTGGGCTGTAATGTAGCTCCCCCACACTATGTCTGGGCTGTATAAGAGCTCCCCCACAATCGGTCAGGGATGTAATGGTGCTCCCCCACACTTGTCTGAGCTGTAATGGAGCTCCCCCACACTGTGTCTGGATTGTAATGGAGCTCCCCCACACTGTGTCTGGACTGTAATGCAGCTCCCCCACACTGTGTCTGTGCTGTAATGGAGCTCCCCCACGTCATGTCTGCACTGAAATGGAGCACCCCCACACTGTGTCTGGGCTGTAATGGAGCGCCCCACACTATGTCTGGGCTGTAATGGAGCTCCCCCACTCTGTGTCTGGGCTGTAGTGGAGCTCCCCCACGTCATGTCTGCACTGAAATGGAGCACCCCCACACTGTGTCTGGGCTGTAATGGAGCGCCCCACACTATGTCTGGGCTGTAATGGAGCTCCCCCACTCTGTGTCTGGGCTGTAGTGGAGCTCCCCCAAACTGTGTCAAGGCTGTAATGCAGCTCCCCCAACACTGTGTCTGGGCTGTAATCGAGTTCCCCCACACTTTTTCTAGGCTGTAATGGAGCTCACCAACACTGTGTCTGGGCTGTAATGGAGCTCCCCCACACTGGGTCTGGGCTGTAATGGAGCTCCCCACTCTGTGTCTGGGTTGTAACGGAGCCCCCCCACACTCAGTCTGGGCTGTATTGGAGCACCCCCACACTGTGTCTGGGCTGGAATGGAGCTCCCCCACACGGTCTGGGCTGTAATGGAGCTCAGCCAATCTTGGACTGGGCAGTAATGGAGCTCCCCCACACTGTGTCTGGGCTGTAATGGAGCTCCTACGCACTCGGTGTGAGCTGTAATGGAGCTCCCCCACACTCGTCTGGGCTGGTGTATTGGAGCTCCCCCACACTATGTCTGGGCTGTAATGGAGCACCCCCACACTGTGTCTGGGATGTAATGGAGCTCCCCCACACTGTGTCTGGGCTGTAATACAGCTCCCCCACACTGTGTCTGGGCTGTAACGGAGCTCCCCACTCTGTGTCTGGGTTGTAACGGAGCCCCCCCACACTCGGTCTGGGCTGTATTGGAGCACCCCCACACTGTGTCTGGGCTGTAATGGAGCTCCGCCACACTCGGACTGGGCAGTAATGGAGCTCCCCCACACTGTGTCTGGGCTGTAATGGAGCTCCTACGCACTCGGTGTGGCTGTAATGGAGCTCCCCCACACTCGTCTGGGCTGGTGTATTGGAACTCCCCCACACTATGTCTGGGCTGTAATGGAGCACCCCCACACTGTGTCTGGGATGTAATGGAGCAACCCTACACTCGGTCAGGGCTGTAATAGGGCTCACCCACACTTGGTCTGGGCTGTAACCGAGCTCCCCCACACTGTGTCTGGGCTGTACTGGAGCTCCCCCCCCGCTGTGTCTGGTCTGTAATGGAACTCCCCCACACTGTGTCTGGGCTGTAATACAGCTCCCCCACACTGTGTCTGGGCTGTAACGGAGCTCCCCCAAACTGTGCCTGGGCTGTAATGGAGCAACCGCACACTGTGTCTGGGATGTAATGGAGCAACCCTACACTCGGTCAGGGCTGTAATGGAGCTCACCCACACTCGGTCTGGGCTGTAATCGAGCTCCCCCACACTGTGTCTGGGCTGTACTGGAGCTCCCCCACACTGTGTCTGGTCTCTAATAGAGCTCCCCCACATTGTGTCTGGGCTGTAACGGAGCTCCCCCAAACTGTGCCTGGGCTGTAATGGAGTCCCCCCACACTCAGTCTAGGCTGTAATGGAGTTCCCACACATGGTGTCTGGGCTGTAATGGAGCTCCCCTACTTGGTCTGGTCTGTATAGGAGCTCCCCCACAATTGGTCTGGGATGTAATGGTGCTCCCCCACACTCGTCTGAGCTGTAATGGAGCTCCCCCACACTATGTCTGGGTTGTAATGGAGCTCCCCCGCAATGTGTCTGGACTGTAATGCAGTGCCCCAACACTGTGTTTATGTTGTAATGGAGCTCCCCCACACTGTGTCTGGGCTGTAATGGAGCTCCCCCACACTGTGTCTGGGCTGTGATGGAGCTCCCCCAAACTGTGCCTGGGCTGTAATGGAGTTCCCCCACACTCGGTCTAGGCTGTAATGGAGCTCCCCCACACTGTGTCTGTGCTGTAATGGAGCTCCCCCACACTGTGTCTGGGCTGTAATGGAGTTCCCCCACACTTGGTCTGGGCTGTAATGGAGCTCCCCCACACTTTGTCTGGGCTGTAATGGAGTTCCCCCACACTTGGTCTGGGCTGTAATGGAGCTCCCCCACACTGTGTCGGGGCTGTAATGGAGTTCCCCCACACTTGATCTGGGCTGTAATGGAGCTCCCCCACACTGTGTCTGGGCTGTAGTGGAGCTCCCCCACACTATGTCTGGGCTGTAATGGAGTTCCCCCACACTGTGTCTGGGCTCTAATGGAGCTCCCCCACACTCGATCGGGGCTGTAATGGAGCTCCCCACACTGTATCTGGGCTCTAAAGGAGCTCCCCCACACTCGATCGGGCTGTAATGGAGCTCCCCCCACTGTGTCTGGTCTGTAATAGGGCTCCCCCATACTGTGTCTGGGCTGGATTGGAGCTCCTCCACACTGAGCCTGGTCTGTAGTAGAGCTCCCCCCACACTGTGTCTGGGTTGCAATGGAGATCCCCCACACTCGGTGTGAGCTGTAATGGAGCTCCCCCACACTCGGTCTGGGCTGTATTGGAGCTCCCACACACTGTGTCTGGGCTGTAATGGAGCTCCACCAAACTGTGTCTGGGCTGTATTGGAGCTCCCCCACACTGTGTCTGGGCTGTAATGGAGCTCCACCAAACTGTGTCTGGGCTGTAATGGAGCTCCCCCACACTCGTTCTGGGCTGTAATGGAGCTCCCCCACACTGTGTCTGGGCTGTAATGGAGCTCCCCCGCACTGTGTCTCGGCTGTAATGGAGCTCCCCCGCACTGTGTTTGGGCTATATTAGAGCTTCCCCACACTGTGTTTGGGCTGTAATGGAGCGCCCCACACTGTGTCTGGGCTGTAATGGAGCTCCCCCACACTGTGTCTGGTCTGTAATGGAGCTCCCCCACACTGTGTCTGGGCTGTAGTGGAGCTCCCCCAAACTGTGTCTGGGCTGTAATGCAGCTCCCCAACACTGTGTCTGGGCTGCAATGGAGTACTCCCACACTGTGTCTTGGCTGTAATGGAGCTCATCAACACTGTGTCTGGGCTGTAATGGAGTGCCCCACACTGGGTCTGGGATGTAATGGAGCTCCGCCACTCTGTGTCTGGGTTGTAACGGAGCTCCCCCACACTGTGTCTGGGCTGTATTGGAGCTCCCCCACACTGTGTCTGGGCTGTAATGGAGCTCCCCCACACTGTGTCTGGGCTGTAATGGAGTTCCCCCACACTGTGTCTGGGTTGGAATGGAGCTCTCCCACACTGTGTCTGGGCTGTAATGGAGCTCCCCCACACTCGGTCTCGGCTGTAATGGAGCTCCCACACACTGTGTCAGGGCTGTAATGGAGCTCCCCCACACTCAGTCTGGTCTGTCATGGAGCTTCCCCACACTGTGTCTGGGCTGTATTGGAGCTCACCCACACTCGGTCAGGGCTGTAATGGAGCCTCTCCCTCACTGTGTCTAGGCTGCATTGGAGCTCCTGCACACTGTGTCTGGGCTGTAATGGACCTCCCCCACACTTGGTCAGGGCTGTAATGGAGCTCCCCCACACTGTGTCTGGTCTGTAATGGAGCTCACCCACACTCCATCAGGGCTGTAATGGAGCCTCTCCCTCACTGTGTCTAGGCTGTATTGGAGCTCCCGCACTCTGTGTCTGGGCTGTAATGGAACTGCACACACTCGGTCTGTTCTGAAATGGAGCTCCCCCACACTATGTATGTGCTATATTGGAGCTCCCCCACACTCGGTCTGGGCTGTAATGGATCTCCCCCACACTGTCTGGGCTGTAATGGAGCTCTCCTACACTCGGTCTGGGCTGTAATGCAGCTCCCCACATTCGGTCTGGGCTGTAATGGAGCTCCCCCACACGGTCTGGGCTGTAATGCAGCTCCGCACATTCGGTCTGGGCTGTAATGGAGCTCCCCCACACTGTGTCTGGGCTGTAATGGAGCTCCCACACACGGTGTCTGGGCTGTAATGGAGCTCCGAGGAGAAAGTGAGGTCTGCAGACGCTGGAGATCAAAGCTGAAACTTTATTGCTGGAACAGCACAGCAGGTCAGGCAGCATCTAGGGAACAGAAGATTCGACGTTTCGGGCACATGCCCTTCTTCAGGATTCCTGAAGAAGGGCATGTGCCCGAAACGTCGAATCTTCTGTTCCCTAGATGCTGCCTGACCTGCTGTGCTGTTCCAGCAATAAAGTTTCAGCTGTAATGGAGCTCCCCCACACTGTGTCTGGGCTGTAATGGAGCTCCTCCACACTGTGTCTGGGCTGTAATGGAGCTCCCCACACTCGTTCTGGGCTGTAATAGAGCTCCCCCACACTGTGTCTGGTCTGTATTGGAGCTCCCCCACACTGAGTCTGGGCTGTAATGGAGCTCCACCTCACTCTGTTTGGGCTGTATTGGAGCTCCCCCACACTGTGTCTGGGCTGTATTGGAGCTCCCCCACACTGTGTCTGTGCTGTATTGGAGCTCCCCCAAACTGTGGTCTGGGCTGTAATGGAGCTCCCCCACACTCGTTCTGGGCTTTAATGGAGCTCCACCACACTGTGTCTGGGCTGTAATGGAGCTCCCCCGCACTGTGTCTCGGCTGTAATGGAGCTCCCCCGCACTGTGTTTGGGCTATATTGCAGCTTCCCCACACTGTTTCTGGGCTGTAATGGAGCGCCCCACACTGTGTCTAGGCTGTAATGGAGCTCCCCCACTCTGTGTCTGGGTTGTAACGGAGCTCCTCCACACTCGGTCTGGGCTGTATCTGAGCTCCCCCACACTGTGTCTGGGCTGTAATGTAGCTCCCCCACACTATGTCTGGGCTGTATAAGAGCTCCCCCACAATCGGTCAGGGATGTAATGGTGCTCCCCCACACTTGTCTGAGCTGTAATGGAGCTCCCCCACACTGTGTCTGGATTGTAATGGAGCTCCCCCACACTGTGTCTGGACTGTAATGCAGCTCCCCCACACTGTGTCTGTGCTGTAATGGAGCTCCCCCACGTCATGTCTGCACTGAAATGGAGCACCCCCACACTGTGTCTGGGCTGTAATGGAGCGCCCCACACTATGTCTGGGCTGTAATGGAGCTCCCCCACTCTGTGTCTGGGCTGTAGTGGAGCTCCCCCACGTCATGTCTGCACTGAAATGGAGCACCCCCACACTGTGTCTGGGCTGTAATGGAGCGCCCCACACTATGTCTGGGCTGTAATGGAGCTCCCCCACTCTGTGTCTGGGCTGTAGTGGAGCTCCCCCAAACTGTGTCAAGGCTGTAATGCAGCTCCCCCAACACTGTGTCTGGCCTGTAATCGAGTTCCCCCACACTTTTTCTAGGCTGTAATGGAGCTCACCAACACTGTGTCTGGGCTGTAATGGAGCTCCCCCACACTGGGTCTGGGCTGTAATGGAGCTCCCCACTCTGTGTCTGGGTTGTAACGGAGCCCCCCCACACTCGGTCTGGGCTGTATTGGAGCACCCCCACACTGTGTCTGGGCTGGAATGGAGCTCCCCCACACGGTCTGGGCTGTAATGGAGCTCAGCCAATCTTGGACTGGGCAGTAATGGAGCTCCCCCACACTGTGTCTGGGCTGTAATGGAGCTCCTACGCACTCGGTGTGAGCTGTAATGGAGCTCCCCCACACTCGTCTGGGCTGGTGTATTGGAGCTCCCCCACACTATGTCTGGGCTGTAATGGAGCACCCCCACACTGTGTCTGGGATGTAATGGAGCTCCCCCACACTGTGTCTGGGCTGTAATACAGCTCCCCCACACTGTGTCTGGGCTGTAACGGAGCTCCCCACTCTGTGTCTGGGTTGTAACGGAGCCCCCCCACACTCGGTCTGGGCTGTATTGGAGCACCCCCACACTGTGTCTGGGCTGTAATGGAGCTCCCCCACACGGTCTGGGCTGTAATGGAGCTCCGCCACACTCGGACTGGGCAGTAATGGAGCTCCCCCACACTGTGTCTGGGCTGTAATGGAGCTCCTACGCACTCGGTGTGGCTGTAATGGAGCTCCCCCACACTCGTCTGGGCTGGTGTATTGGAACTCCCCCACACTATGTCTGGGCTGTAATGGAGCACCCCCACACTGTGTCTGGGATGTAATGGAGCAACCCTACACTCGGTCAGGGCTGTAATAGGGCTCACCCACACTTGGTCTGGGCTGTAACCGAGCTCCCCCACACTGTGTCTGGGCTGTACTGGAGCTCCCCCCCCGCTGTGTCTGGTCTGTAATGGAACTCCCCCACACTGTGTCTGGGCTGTAATACAGCTCCCCCACACTGTGTCTGGGCTGTAACGGAGCTCCCCCAAACTGTGCCTGGGCTGTAATGGAGCAACCGCACACTGTGTCTGGGATGTAATGGAGCAACCCTACACTCGGTCAGGGCTGTAATGGAGCTCACCCACACTCGGTCTGGGCTGTAATCGAGCTCCCCCACACTGTGTCTGGGCTGTACTGGAGCTCCCCCACACTGTGTCTGGTCTCTAATAGAGCTCCCCCACATTGTGTCTGGGCTGTAACGGAGCTCCCCCAAACTGTGCCTGGGCTGTAATGGAGTCCCCCCACACTCAGTCTAGGCTGTAATGGAGTTCCCACACATGGTGTCTGGGCTGTAATGGAGCTCCCCTACTTGGTCTGGTCTGTATAGGAGCTCCCCCACAATTGGTCTGGGATGTAATGGTGCTCCCCCACACTCGTCTGAGCTGTAATGGAGCTCCCCCACACTATGTCTGGGTTGTAATGGAGCTCCCCCGCAATGTGTCTGGACTGTAATGCAGTGCCCCAACACTGTGTTTATGTTGTAATGGAGCTCCCCCACACTGTGTCTGGGCTGTAATGGAGCTCCCCCACACTGTGTCTGGGCTGTGATGGAGCTCCCCCAAACTGTGCCTGGGCTGTAATGGAGTTCCCCCACACTCGGTCTAGGCTGTAATGGAGCTCCCCCACACTGTGTCTGTGCTGTAATGGAGCTCCCCCACACTGTGTCTGGGCTGTAATGGAGTTCCCCCACACTTGGTCTGGGCTGTAATGGAGCTCCCCCACACTTTGTCTGGGCTGTAATGGAGTTCCCCCACACTTGGTCTGGGCTGTAATGGAGCTCCCCCACACTGTGTCGGGGCTGTAATGGAGTTCCCCCACACTTGATCTGGGCTGTAATGGAGCTCCCCCACACTGTGTCTGGGCTGTAGTGGAGCTCCCCCACACTATGTCTGGGCTGTAATGGAGTTCCCCCACACTGTGTCTGGGCTCTAATGGAGCTCCCCCACACTCGATCGGGGCTGTAATGGAGCTCCCCACACTGTATCTGGGCTCTAAAGGAGCTCCCCCACACTCGATCGGGCTGTAATGGAGCTCCCCCCACTGTGTCTGGTCTGTAATAGGGCTCCCCCATACTGTGTCTGGGCTGGATTGGAGCTCCTCCACACTGAGCCTGGTCTGTAGTAGAGCTCCCCCCACACTGTGTCTGGGTTGCAATGGAGATCCCCCACACTCGGTGTGAGCTGTAATGGAGCTCCCCCACACTCGGTCTGGGCTGTATTGGAGCTCCCACACACTGTGTCTGGGCTGTAATGGAGCTCCACCAAACTGTGTCTGGGCTGTATTGGAGCTCCCCCACACTGTGTCTGGGCTGTAATGGAGCTCCACCAAACTGTGTCTGGGCTGTAATGGAGCTCCCCCACACTCGTTCTGGGCTGTAATGGAGCTCCCCCACACTGTGTCTGGGCTGTAATGGAGCTCCCCCGCACTGTGTCTCGGCTGTAATGGAGCTCCCCCGCACTGTGTTTGGGCTATATTAGAGCTTCCCCACACTGTGTTTGGGCTGTAATGGAGCGCCCCACACTGTGTCTGGGCTGTAATGGAGCTCCCCCACACTGTGTCTGGTCTGTAATGGAGCTCCCCCACACTGTGTCTGGGCTGTAGTGGAGCTCCCCCAAACTGTGTCTGGGCTGTAATGCAGCTCCCCAACACTGTGTCTGGGCTGCAATGGAGTACTCCCACACTGTGTCTTGGCTGTAATGGAGCTCATCAACACTGTGTCTGGGCTGTAATGGAGTGCCCCACACTGGGTCTGGGATGTAATGGAGCTCCGCCACTCTGTGTCTGGGTTGTAACGGAGCTCCCCCACACTGTGTCTGGGCTGTATTGGAGCTCCCCCACACTGTGTCTGGGCTGTAATGGAGCTCCCCCACACTGTGTCTGGGCTGTAATGGAGTTCCCCCACACTGTGTCTGGGTTGGAATGGAGCTCTCCCACACTGTGTCTGGGCTGTAATGGAGCTCCCCCACACTCGGTCTCGGCTGTAATGGAGCTCCCACACACTGTGTCAGGGCTGTAATGGAGCTCCCCCACACTCAGTCTGGTCTGTCATGGAGCTTCCCCACACTGTGTCTGGGCTGTATTGGAGCTCACCCACACTCGGTCAGGGCTGTAATGGAGCCTCTCCCTCACTGTGTCTAGGCTGCATTGGAGCTCCTGCACACTGTGTCTGGGCTGTAATGGACCTCCCCCACACTTGGTCAGGGCTGTAATGGAGCTCCCCCACACTGTGTCTGGTCTGTAATGGAGCTCACCCACACTCCATCAGGGCTGTAATGGAGCCTCTCCCTCACTGTGTCTAGGCTGTATTGGAGCTCCCGCACTCTGTGTCTGGGCTGTAATGGAACTGCACACACTCGGTCTGTTCTGAAATGGAGCTCCCCCACACTATGTATGTGCTATATTGGAGCTCCCCCACACTCGGTCTGGGCTGTAATGGATCTCCCCCACACTGTCTGGGCTGTAATGGAGCTCTCCTACACTCGGTCTGGGCTGTAATGCAGCTCCCCACATTCGGTCTGGGCTGTAATGGAGCTCCCCCACACGGTCTGGGCTGTAATGCAGCTCCGCACATTCGGTCTGGGCTGTAATGGAGCTCCCCCACACTGTGTCTGGGCTGTAATGGAGCTCCCACACACGGTGTCTGGGCTGTAATGGAGCTCCGAGGAGAAAGTGAGGTCTGCAGACGCTGGAGATCAAAGCTGAAACTTTATTGCTGGAACAGCACAGCAGGTCAGGCAGCATCTAGGGAACAGAAGATTCGACGTTTCGGGCACATGCCCTTCTTCAGGATTCCTGAAGAAGGGCATGTGCCCGAAACGTCGAATCTTCTGTTCCCTAGATGCTGCCTGACCTGCTGTGCTGTTCCAGCAATAAAGTTTCAGCTGTAATGGAGCTCCCCCACACTGTGTCTGGGCTGTAATGGAGCTCCTCCACACTGTGTCTGGGCTGTAATGGAGCTCCCCACACTCGTTCTGGGCTGTAATAGAGCTCCCCCACACTGTGTCTGGTCTGTATTGGAGCTCCCCCACACTGAGTCTGGGCTGTAATGGAGCTCCACCTCACTCTGTTTGGGCTGTATTGGAGCTCCCCCACACTGTGTCTGGGCTGTATTGGAGCTCCCCCACACTGTGTCTGTGCTGTATTGGAGCTCCCCCAAACTGTGGTCTGGGCTGTAATGGAGCTCCCCCACACTCGTTCTGGGCTTTAATGGAGCTCCACCACACTGTGTCTGGGCTGTAATGGAGCTCCCCCGCACTGTGTCTCGGCTGTAATGGAGCTCCCCCGCACTGTGTTTGGGCTATATTGCAGCTTCCCCACACTGTTTCTGGGCTGTAATGGAGCGCCCCACACTGTGTCTAGGCTGTAATGGAGCTCCCCCACTCTGTGTCTGGGTTGTAACGGAGCTCCTCCACACTCGGTCTGGGCTGTATCTGAGCTCCCCCACACTGTGTCTGGGCTGTAATGTAGCTCCCCCACACTATGTCTGGGCTGTATAAGAGCTCCCCCACAATCGGTCAGGGATGTAATGGTGCTCCCCCACACTTGTCTGAGCTGTAATGGAGCTCCCCCACACTGTGTCTGGATTGTAATGGAGCTCCCCCACACTGTGTCTGGACTGTAATGCAGCTCCCCCACACTGTGTCTGTGCTGTAATGGAGCTCCCCCACGTCATGTCTGCACTGAAATGGAGCACCCCCACACTGTGTCTGGGCTGTAATGGAGCGCCCCACACTATGTCTGGGCTGTAATGGAGCTCCCCCACTCTGTGTCTGGGCTGTAGTGGAGCTCCCCCACGTCATGTCTGCACTGAAATGGAGCACCCCCACACTGTGTCTGGGCTGTAATGGAGCGCCCCACACTATGTCTGGGCTGTAATGGAGCTCCCCCACTCTGTGTCTGGGCTGTAGTGGAGCTCCCCCAAACTGTGTCAAGGCTGTAATGCAGCTCCCCCAACACTGTGTCTGGCCTGTAATCGAGTTCCCCCACACTTTTTCTAGGCTGTAATGGAGCTCACCAACACTGTGTCTGGGCTGTAATGGAGCTCCCCCACACTGGGTCTGGGCTGTAATGGAGCTCCCCACTCTGTGTCTGGGTTGTAACGGAGCCCCCCCACACTCGGTCTGGGCTGTATTGGAGCACCCCCACACTGTGTCTGGGCTGGAATGGAGCTCCCCCACACGGTCTGGGCTGTAATGGAGCTCAGCCAATCTTGGACTGGGCAGTAATGGAGCTCCCCCACACTGTGTCTGGGCTGTAATGGAGCTCCTACGCACTCGGTGTGAGCTGTAATGGAGCTCCCCCACACTCGTCTGGGCTGGTGTATTGGAGCTCCCCCACACTATGTCTGGGCTGTAATGGAGCACCCCCACACTGTGTCTGGGATGTAATGGAGCTCCCCCACACTGTGTCTGGGCTGTAATACAGCTCCCCCACACTGTGTCTGGGCTGTAACGGAGCTCCCCACTCTGTGTCTGGGTTGTAACGGAGCCCCCCCACACTCGGTCTGGGCTGTATTGGAGCACCCCCACACTGTGTCTGGGCTGTAATGGAGCTCCCCCACACGGTCTGGGCTGTAATGGAGCTCCGCCACACTCGGACTGGGCAGTAATGGAGCTCCCCCACACTGTGTCTGGGCTGTAATGGAGCTCCTACGCACTCGGTGTGGCTGTAATGGAGCTCCCCCACACTCGTCTGGGCTGGTGTATTGGAACTCCCCCACACTATGTCTGGGCTGTAATGGAGCACCCCCACACTGTGTCTGGGATGTAATGGAGCAACCCTACACTCGGTCAGGGCTGTAATAGGGCTCACCCACACTTGGTCTGGGCTGTAACCGAGCTCCCCCACACTGTGTCTGGGCTGTACTGGAGCTCCCCCCCCGCTGTGTCTGGTCTGTAATGGAACTCCCCCACACTGTGTCTGGGCTGTAATACAGCTCCCCCACACTGTGTCTGGGCTGTAACGGAGCTCCCCCAAACTGTGCCTGGGCTGTAATGGAGCAACCGCACACTGTGTCTGGGATGTAATGGAGCAACCCTACACTCGGTCAGGGCTGTAATGGAGCTCACCCACACTCGGTCTGGGCTGTAATCGAGCTCCCCCACACTGTGTCTGGGCTGTACTGGAGCTCCCCCACACTGTGTCTGGTCTCTAATAGAGCTCCCCCACATTGTGTCTGGGCTGTAACGGAGCTCCCCCAAACTGTGCCTGGGCTGTAATGGAGTCCCCCCACACTCAGTCTAGGCTGTAATGGAGTTCCCACACATGGTGTCTGGGCTGTAATGGAGCTCCCCTACTTGGTCTGGTCTGTATAGGAGCTCCCCCACAATTGGTCTGGGATGTAATGGTGCTCCCCCACACTCGTCTGAGCTGTAATGGAGCTCCCCCACACTATGTCTGGGTTGTAATGGAGCTCCCCCGCAATGTGTCTGGACTGTAATGCAGTGCCCCAACACTGTGTTTATGTTGTAATGGAGCTCCCCCACACTGTGTCTGGGCTGTAATGGAGCTCCCCCACACTGTGTCTGGGCTGTGATGGAGCTCCCCCAAACTGTGCCTGGGCTGTAATGGAGTTCCCCCACACTCGGTCTAGGCTGTAATGGAGCTCCCCCACACTGTGTCTGTGCTGTAATGGAGCTCCCCCACACTGTGTCTGGGCTGTAATGGAGTTCCCCCACACTTGGTCTGGGCTGTAATGGAGCTCCCCCACACTTTGTCTGGGCTGTAATGGAGTTCCCCCACACTTGGTCTGGGCTGTAATGGAGCTCCCCCACACTGTGTCGGGGCTGTAATGGAGTTCCCCCACACTTGATCTGGGCTGTAATGGAGCTCCCCCACACTGTGTCTGGGCTGTAGTGGAGCTCCCCCACACTATGTCTGGGCTGTAATGGAGTTCCCCCACACTGTGTCTGGGCTCTAATGGAGCTCCCCCACACTCGATCGGGGCTGTAATGGAGCTCCCCACACTGTATCTGGGCTCTAAAGGAGCTCCCCCACACTCGATCGGGCTGTAATGGAGCTCCCCCCACTGTGTCTGGTCTGTAATAGGGCTCCCCCATACTGTGTCTGGGCTGGATTGGAGCTCCTCCACACTGAGCCTGGTCTGTAGTAGAGCTCCCCCCACACTGTGTCTGGGTTGCAATGGAGATCCCCCACACTCGGTGTGAGCTGTAATGGAGCTCCCCCACACTCGGACTGGGCTGTAATGGAGCTCCACCAAACTGTGTCTGGGCTGTATTGGAGCTCCCCCACACTGTGTCTGGGCTGTAATGGAGCTCCACCAAACTGTGTCTGGGCTGTAATGGAGCTCCCCCACACTCGTTCTGGGCTGTAATGGAGCTCCCCCACACTGTGTCTGGGCTGTAATGGAGCTCCCCCGCACTGTGTCTCGGCTGTAATGGAGCTCCCCCGCACTGTGTTTGGGCTATATTAGAGCTTCCCCACACTGTGTTTGGGCTGTAATGGAGCGCCCCACACTGTGTCTGGGCTGTAATGGAGCTCCCCCACACTGTGTCTGGTCTGTAATGGAGCTCCCCCACACTGTGTCTGGGCTGTAGTGGAGCTCCCCCAAACTGTGTCTGGGCTGTAATGCAGCTCCCCAACACTGTGTCTGGGCTGCAATGGAGTACTCCCACACTGTGTCTTGGCTGTAATGGAGCTCATCAACACTGTGTCTGGGCTGTAATGGAGTGCCCCACACTGGGTCTGGGATGTAATGGAGCTCCGCCACTCTGTGTCTGGGTTGTAACGGAGCTCCCCCACACTGTGTCTGGGCTGTATTGGAGCTCCCCCACACTGTGTCTGGGCTGTAATGGAGCTCCCCCACACGGTCTGGTCTGTAATGGAGCTCCCCGACACTCGGACTGGGCAGTAATGGAGCTCCCCCACACTGTGTCTGGGCTGTATTGGCGCTCCCCCACACTGTGTCTGTGCTGTAATGGAACTCCCCCACACTGTGCCTGTGCTGTAATGGAGCTCCCCCACGTCATGTCTGCGCTGTAATGGAGCACCCCCACACTGTGTCTAGGCTGTAATGGAGCACCCCACACATTGCCTGGGCTGTAATGGAGCTCCCCCACACTGTGTCTGGTCTGTAATGGAGCTCCCCCACACTGTGTCTGGGCTGTAGTGGAGCTCCCCCAAACTGTGTCAGGGCTGTAATGCAGCTCTCCAACACTGTGTCTGGGCTGTAATGGAGTTCCCCCACACTCAGTCTAGGCTGTAATGGAGCTCACCAACACTGTGTCTGGGCTGTAGTGGAGCTCCCCCAAACTGTGTCAGGACTGTAATGCAGCTCCCCCACTATGTGTCTGGGTTGTAACGGAGCTCCCCCACACTCAGTCTGGGCTGTATTGGAGCTCCCCCACACTGAGTCTGGGCTGTAATGGAGCTCCCCCACATGGTCTGGGCTGTAATGGAGCTCCCCCACACTCGGACTGGGCAGTAATGGAGCTCCCCCACACTGTGTCTGGGGTGAAACGGAGCGCTCCACACTGTGTCTGGGTTGTAATGGAGCTCCCACGCACTATGTCTGGGCTGTAGTAGAGCTCCCCCAGACTGTGTCTGGGCTGTAATGGAGTTCCCCCACACTTGGTCAGGGCTGTAATGGAGCTCCCCCACACTTTGTCTGGGCTGTAATGGAGTTCCCCCACACTTGGTCTGGGCTGTAATGGAGCTCCCCCACACTGTGTCTGGGCTGTAATGGAGTTCCCCCACACTTGGTCTGGGCTGTAATGGAGCTCCCCCACACTCGATCGGGGCTGTAGTGGAGCTCCCCCACACTATGTCTGGGCTGTAATGGAGTTCCCCCACACTGTGTCTGGACTCTAATGGAGCTACCCCACACTCGATCGGGGCTGTAATGGAGCTCCCCACACTGTGTCTGGGCTCTAATGGAGCTCCCCCACACTCGATCGGGCTGTAATGGAGCTCCCCCCACTGTGTCTGGTCTGTAATGCAGCTCCCCCATACTGTGTCTGGGCTGGATTGGAGCTCCCCCATACTGAGCCTGGTCTGTAGTAGAGCTCACCCCACACTGTGTCTGGGTTGTAATGGAGATCCCCCACACTCGGTGTGAGCTGTAATGGAGCTCCCCCACACTCGGTCTGGGCTGTATTGGAGCTCCCCCACACTGTGTCTGGGCTGTATTGGAGCTCCCCCACACTGTGTCTGGGCTGTAATGGAGCTCCATCAAACTGTGTCTGGGCTGTAATGGAGCTCCCCCACACTCGTTCCGAGCTGTAATGGAGCTCCCCCACACTGTGTCTGGGCTGTAATGGAGCTCCCCCGCACTGTGTCTCGGCTGTAATGGAGCTCCCCCGCACTCTGTTTGGGCTATATTAGAGCTTCCCCACACTGTGTTTGGGCTGTAATGGAGCGCCCCACACTGTGTCTGGGCTGTAATGGAGCTCCCCCACACTGTGTCTGGTCTGTAATGGAGCTCCCCCACACTGTGTCTGGGCTGTAGTGGAGCTCCCCCAAACTGTGTCTGGGCTGTAATGCAGCTCCCCAACACTGTGTCTGGGCTGCAATGGAGTACTCCCACACTGTGTCTGTGCTGTAATGGAGCTCCCCCATGTTGTGTGTGGGCTGTAATGGAGCACCCCCACACTGTGTCTGGGCTGTAATGGAGCTCCCCCAAACTGTGCCTGGGATGTAATGGAGTTCGCCCACACTCGGTCTAGGCTGTAATGGTGCTCCCCCACACGGTGTCTGGGCTGTAATGGAGCTCCCTCACACTCATTCTTGGCTGTATAGGAGCTCCCCCACACTATGCCTGTGTTGTAATGGAGCTCCCCCACACTGTGCCTGGGTTGTAATGGAGCTCCCCCACACTGTGTGTGCTGTAATGGAGCTCCCCCACACTGTGTCTGGGCTGTAATGGAGCTCCCCCATATTGTGTCTGGGCTGTAACAGAGCTCCCCCAAACTGTGCCTGGGATGTAATGGAGTTCCCCCACGCTCGGTCTAGGCTGTAATGGAACTCCCCCATATGGTGTCTGCGCTGTAATGGAGCTCCCTCACACTCATTCTTGGCTGTATAGGAGCTCCCCCACACTATGCCTGTGTTGTAATGGAGCTCCCCCACACTGTGCCTGGGTTGTAATGGAGCTCCCCCACACTGTGTGTGTGCTGTAATGGAGCTCCCCCACACTGTGTCTGGGCTGTAATGGAGCTCCCCCATATTGTGTCTGGGCTGTAACAGAGCTCCCCCAAACTGTGCCTGGGCTGTAATGGAGTTCCCCCACGCTCGGTCTAGGCTGTAATGGAACTCCCCCATATGGTGTCTGCGCTGTAATGGAGCTCCCCCACACTCATTCTTGGCTGTAATGGAGCTCCCCCACACTTGGTCTGGGCTGTAATGGAGCTCCCCCACACTGTGTCTGGGCTGCAATGGAGCTCCCCCATACTATGTCCTGGCTGTATTGAAGCTCCCACACACTGTGTCTGGGCTGTAGTGGAGCTCCCCCACACTATGTCTGGGCTGTAATGGAGCTCCCCCCCACTCGGTCTGTGCTGTAATGGAGCTCCCGCCACTGTGTCTGGTCTGTAATAGAGCTCCCCCACACTGTGTCTGGGCTGTACAGGAGGTCCCCCACACTGAGCTTGGTCTGTAATGGAGCTCCCCACACACTGTGTCTGGGTTGTAATGGAGCTCCCACGCACTATGTCTGGGCTGTAGTAGAGCTCCCCCACACTTTGTCTGGGCTGTAATGGATCTCCCCCACACTTGGTCTGGGCTGTAATGGAGCACCCCCACACTGTGTCTGGGATGTCATGGAGCAACCCTACACTCAGTCAGAGCTATAATGGAGCTCCCCCACACTCGGTCTGGGCTGTAATCGAGCTCCCCCACACTGTGTCTGGGCTGTATTGGAGCTCCCCCACACTGTGTCTGGTCTGTAATAGAGCTCCCCCACATTGTGTCTGGGCTGTGCTGGAGCTCCCCCACAATGTGCCTGGGCTGTAGTGGATCTCCCCCACACTGTGTCTGGGCTGCAATGGAGCACCCCCACACTGTGTCTGGGATGTCATGGAGCAACCCTACACTCAGTCAGAGCTGTAATGCAGCTCCCCAACACTCGGTCTGGGCTGTACTGGAGCTCCCCCACACTGTGCCAGGGTTGTAATGGAGCTCCCCCACACTGTGTCTGGGTTGTAATGGAGCTCCCGCACACGGTCTGGGCTGTAATGGAGCTCCCCAACACTCGGACTGGGCAGTAATGGAACTCCCCCACACTGTGTCTGGGCTGTATTGGAACTCCCCCACACTGTGTCTGGGATGTAATGGTGCTCCCCCACACTTGTCTGGGCTGTAATGGAGCTCCCCCACACTGTGTCTGGGCTGTAGTGGAGCTCCCCCACACTATGTCTGGGCTGTAATGGAGTTCCCCCACACTGTGTCTGGGCTCTAATGGAGCTCCCCCACACTCGATCGGGGCTGTAATGGAGCTCCCCACACTGTGTCTGGGCTCTAATGGAGCTCCCCCACACTCGATCGGGCTGTAATGGAGCTCCCCCCACTGTGTCTGGTCTGTAATGCAGCTCCCCCATACTGTGTCTGGGCTGGATTGGAGCTCCCCCACACTGAGCCTGGTCTGGAGTAGAGCTCCCCCCACACTGTGTCTGGGTTGTAATGGAGATCCCCCACACTCGTTCCGAGCTGTAATGGAGCTCCCCCACACTGTGTCTGGGCTGTAATGGAGCTCCCCCGCACTGTGTCTCGGCTGTAATGGAGCTCCCCCGCACTGTGTTTGGGCTATATTAGAGCTTCCCCACACTGTGTCTGGGCTGTATTGGAGCTCCCCCACACTGTGTCTGGGCTGTAATGGAGCTCCATCAAACTGTGTCTGGGCTGTAATGGAGCTCCCCCACACTCGTTCCGAGCTGTAATGGAGCTCCCCCACACTGTGTCTGGGCTGTAATGGAGCTCCCCCGCACTGTGTCTCGGCTGTAATGGAGCTCCCCCGCACTGTGTTTGGGCTATATTAGAGCTTCCCCACACTGTGTTTGGGCTGTAATGGAGCGCCCCACACTGTGTCTGGGCTGAAATGGAGCTCCCCCACACTGTGTCTGGTCTGTAATGGATCTCCCCCACACTTGGTCTGGGCTGTAATGGAGCACCCCCACAGTGTGTCTGGGATGTCATGGAGCAACCCTACACTCAGTCAGAGCTATAATGGAGCTCCCCCACACTCGGTCTGGGCTGTAATCGAGCTCCCCCACACTGTGTCTGGGCTGTATTGGAGCTCCCCCACACTGTGTCTGGTCTGTAATAGAGCTCCCCCACATTGTGTCTGGGCTGTGCTGGAGCTCCCCCACAATGTGCCTGGGCTGTAGTGGAGCTCCCCCACACTGTGTCTGGGTTGTAATGGAGCAACCCTACACTCAGTCAGAGCTGTAATGCAGCTCCCCAACACTCGGTCTGGGCTGTACTGGAGCTCCCCCACACTGTGCCAGGGTTGTAATGGAGCTCCCCCACACTGTGTCTGGGTTGTAATGGAGCTCCCGCACACGGTCTGGGCTGTAATGGAGCTCCCCAACACTCGGACTGGGCAGTAATGGAACTCCCCCACACTATGTCTGGGCTGTAATGGAGTTCCCCCACACTGTGTCTGGGCTCTAATGGAGCTCCCCCACACTCGATCGGGGCTGTAATGGAGCTCCCCACACTGTGTCTGGGCTCTAATGGAGCTCCCCCACACTCGATCGGGCTGTAATGGAGCTCCCCCCACTGTGTCTGGTCTGTAATGCAGCTCCCCCATACTGTGTCTGGGCTGGATTGGAGCTCCCCCACACTGAGCCTGGTCTGTAGTAGAGCTCCCCCCACACTGTGTCTGGGTTGTAATGGAGATCCATCAAACTGTGTCTGGGCTGTAATGGAGCTCCCCCACACTCGTTCTGGGCTGTATTGGAGCTCCCCCACACTGTGTCTGGGCTGTATTGGAGCTCCCCCACACTGTGTCTGGGCTGTAATGGAGCTCCATCAAACTGTGTCTGGGCTGTAATGGAGCTCCCCCACACTCGTTCTGGGCTGTAATGGAGCTCCCCCACACTGTGTCTGGGCTGTAATGGAGCTCCCCCGCACTGTGTCTCGGCTGTAATGGAGCTCCCCCGCACTGTGTTTGGGCTATATTAGAGCTTCCCCACACTGTGTTTGGGCTGTAATGGAGCGCCCCACACTGTGTCTGGGCTGAAATGGAGCTCCCCCACACTGTGTCTGGTCTGTAATGGAGCTCCCCCACACTGTGTCTGGGCTGTAATGGAGCTCCCCCATATTGTGTCTGGGCTGTAACAGAGCTCCCCCAAACTGTGCCTGGGCTGTAATGGAGTTCCCCCACGCTCGGTCTAGGCTGTAATGGAACTCCCCCATATGGTGTCTGCGCTGTAATGGAGCTCCCCCACACTCATTCTTGGCTGTAATGGAGCTCCCCCACACTTGGTCTGGGCTGTAATGGAGCTCCCCCACACTGTGTCTGGGCTGCAATGGAGCTCCCCCATACTATATCCTGGCTGTATTGAAGCTCCCACACACTGTGTCTGGGCTGTAGTGGAGCTCCCCCACACTATGTCTGGGCTGTAATGGAGCTCCCCCCCACTCGGTCTGTGCTGTAATGGAGCTCCCGCCACTGTGTCTGGTCTGTAATAGAGCTCCCCCACACTGTGTCTGGGCTGTACAGGAGGTCCCCCACACTGAGCTTGGTCTGTAATGGAGCTCCCCACACACTGTGTCTGGGTTGTAATGGAGCTCCCACGCACTATGTCTGGGCTGTAGTAGAGCTCCCCCACACTTTGTCTGGGCTGTAATGGATCTCCCCCACACTTGGTCTGGGCTGTAATGGAGCACCCCCACACTGTGTCTGGGATGTCATGGAGCAACCCTACACTCAGTCAGAGCTATAATGGAGCTCCCCCACACTCGGTCTGGGCTGTAATTGAGCTCCCCCACACTGTGTCTGGGCTGTATTGGAGCTCCCCCACACTGTGTCTGGTCTGTAATAGAGCTCCCCCACATTGTGTCTGGGCTGTGCTGGAGCTCCCCCACAATGTGCCTGGGCTGTAGTGGATCTCCCCCACACTGTGTCTGGGCTGCAATGGAGCACCCCCACACTGTGTCTGGGATGTCATGGAGCAACCCTACACTCAGTCAGAGCTGTAATGCAGCTCCCCAACACCTGGTCTGGGCTGTACTGGAGCTCCCCCACACTGTGCCAGGGTTGTAATGGAGCTCCCCCACACTGTGTCTGGGTTGTAATGGAGCTCCCGCACACGGTCTGGGCTGTAATGGAGCTCCCCCACACTCGGACTGGGCAGTAATGGAGCTCCCCCACACTGTGTCTGGGCTGTATTGGAACTCCCCCACACTGTGTCTGGGCTGTATTGGAGCTCCCCCACACTGTGTCTGGGCTATAATGTAGCTCCCCCACACTATGTCTGGGCTGTATAAGAGCTCCCCCACAATCGGTCAGGGATGTAATGGTGCTCCCCCACACTTGTCTGGGCTGTAATGGAGCTCCCCCACACTGTGTCTGGGCTGTAGTGGAGCTCCCCCACACTATGTCAGGGCTGTAATGGAGTTCCCCCACACTGTGTCTGGGCTCTAATGGAGCTCCCCCACACTCGATCGGGGCTGTAATGGAGCTCCCCACACTGTGTCTGGGCTCTAATGGAGCTCCCCCACACTCGATCGGGCTGTAATGGAGTTCCCCCCACTGTGTCTGGTCTGTAATGCAGCTCCCCCATACTGTGTCTGGGCTGGATTGGAGCTCCCCCACACTGAGCCTGGTCTGTAGTAGAGCTCCCCCCACACTGTGTCTGGGTTGTAATGGAGATCCCCCACACTCGGTGTGAGCTGTAATGGAGCTCCCCCACACTCGGTCTGGGCTGTATTGGAGCTCCCCCACACTGTGTCTGGGCTGTATTGGAGCTCCCCCACACTGTGTCTGGGCTGTAATGGAGCTCCATCAAACTGTGTCTGGGCTGTAATGGAGCTCCCCCACACTCGTTCTGGGCTGTAATGGAGCTCCCCCACACTGTGTCTGGGTTGTAATGGAGCTCCCCCGCACTGTGTCTCGGCTGTAATGGAGCTCCCCCGCACTCTGTTTGGGCTATATTAGAGCTTCCCCACACTGTGTTTGGGCTGTAATGGAGCGCCCCACACTGTGTCTGGGCTGTAATGGAGCTCCCCCACACTGTGTCTGGTCTGTAATGGAGCTCCCCCACACTGTGTCTGGGCTGTAGTGGAGCTCCCCCAAACTGTGTCTGGGCTGTAATGCAGCTCCCCAACACTGTGTCTGGGCTGCAATGGAGTACTCCCACACTGTGTCTTGGCTGTAATGGAGCTCATCAACACTGTGTCTGGGCTGTAATGGAGTGCTCCACACCGGGTCTGGGATGTAATGGAGCTCCCCCACTCTGTGTCTGGATTGTAACGGAGCTCCCCCACACTCGGTCTGGGCTGTATTGGAGCTCCCCCACACTGTGTCTGGGCTGTAATGGAGCTCCCCCACACGGTCTGGTCTGTAATGGAGCTCCCCCACACTCGGACTGGGCAGTAATGGAGCTCCCCCACACTGTGTCTGGGCTGTATTGGAGCTCCCCCACACTGTGTCTGTGCTGTAATGGAACTCCCCAACACTGTGCCTGTGCTGTAATGGAGCTCCCCCACGTCATGTCTGCGCTGTAATGGAGCACCCCCACACTGTGTCTAGGCTGTAATGGAGCGCCCCACACATTGCCTGGGCTGTAATGGAGCTCCCCCACACTGTGTCTAGGCTGTAATGGAGCTCCCCCACACTGTGTCTGGGCTGTAGTGGAGCTCCCCCAAACTGTGTCAGGGCTGTAATGCAGCTCTCCAACACTGTGTCTGGGCTGTAATGGAGTTCCCCCACACTCAGTCTAGGCTGTAATGGAGCTCACCAACACTGTGTCTGGGCTGTATTGGAGCTCCCCCAAACTGTGTCAGGACTGTAATGCAGCTCCCCCACTCTGTGTCTGGGTTGTAACGGAGCTCCCCCACACTCAGTCTGGGCTGTATTGGAGCTCCCCCACACTGTGTCTGGGCTGTAATGGAGCTCTCCCACATGGTCTGGGCTGTAATGGAGCTCCCCCACACTCGGACTGGGCAGTAATGGAGCTCCCCCACACTGTGTCTGGGGTGAAACGGAGCGCTCCACACTGTGTCTGGGTTGTAATGGAGCTCCCACGCACTATGTCTGGGCTGTAGTAGAGCTCCCCCACACTGTGTCTGGGCTGTAATGGAGTTCCCCCACACTTGGTCTGGGCTGTAATGGAGTTCCCCCACACTTTGTCTGGGCTGTAATGGAGTTCCCCCACACTTAGTCTGGGCTGTAATGGAGCTCCCCCACACTGTGTCTGGGCTGTAATGGAGTTCCCCCACACTTGGTCTGGGCTGTAATGGAGCTCCCCCACACTTGGTCTGGGATGTAATTGAGCTCCCCCACACTCGTCTAAGCTGTAATGGAGCTCCCCCACACTGTATCTGGGTTGTAATGGAGCTCCCCCACACTGTGTCTGGACTGTATTGCAGCTCCCCCACACTCTGTCTGTGCTGTAATGGAGCTCCCCCACGTTGTGTCTGGGCTGTAATGGAGCACCCCCACACTGTGTCTGGGCTGTAATGGAGCTCCCCCAAACTGTGCCTGGGCTGTAATGGAGTTCCCCCACACTCGGTCTAGGCTGTAATGGAGCTCCCCCACACGTTGTCTGGGCTATAATGTAGCTCCCCCACACTATGTCTGGGCTGTATAAGAGCTCCCCCACAATCGGTCAGGGATGTAATGGTGCTCCCCCACACTTGTCTGGGCTGTACTGGAGCTCCCCCAAACTGTGTCTGGGCTGTAATGCAGCTCCCCAACACTGTGTCTGGGCTGCAATGGAGTACTCCCACACTGTGTCTTGGCTGTGATGGAGCTCATCAACACTGTGTCTGGGCTGTAATGGAGTGCCCCACACTGGGTCTGGGATGTAATGGAGCTCCCCCACTCTGTGTCTGGATTGTAACGGAGCTCCCCCACACTCGGTCTGGGCTGTAATGGAGCTCCCCCACACGGTCTGGTCTGTAATGGAGCTCCCCCACACTCGGACTGGGCAGTAATGGAGCTCCCCCACACTGTGTCTGGGCTGTATTGGAGCTCCCCCACACTGTTTCTGGGCTGTAATGGAGCTCCCCCACACGGTCTGGTCTGTAATGGAGCTCCTCCACACTCGGACTGGGCAGTAATGGAGCTCCCTCATACTGTGTCTGGGCTGGATTGGAGCTCCCCCACACTGAGCCTGGTCTGTAGTAGAGCTCCCCCCACACTGTGTCTGGGTTGTAATGGAGATCCATCAAACTGTGTCTGGGCTGTAATGGAGCTCCCCCACACTCGTTCTGGGCTGTATTGGAGCTCCCCCACACTGTGTCTGGGCTGTATTGGAGCTCCCCCACACTGTGTCTGGGCTGTAATGGAGCTCCATCAAACTGTGTCTGGGCTGTAATGGAGCTCCCCCACACTCGTTCTGGGCTGTAATGGAGCTCCCCCACACTGTGTCTGGGCTGTAATGGAGCTCCCCCGCACTGTGTCTCGGCTGTAATGGAGCTCCCCCGCACTGTGTTTGGGCTATATTAGAGCTTCCCCACACTGTGTTTGGGCTGTAATGGAGCGCCCCACACTGTGTCTGGGCTGAAATGGAGCTCCCCCACACTGTGTCTGGTCTGTAATGGAGCTCCCCCACACTGTGTCTGGGCTGTAGTGGAGCTCCCCCAAACTGTGTCTGGGCTGTAATGCAGCTCCCCAACACTGTGTCTGGGCTGCAATGGAGTACTCCCACACTGTGTCTTGGCTGTGATGGAGCTCATCAACACTGTGTCTGGGCTGTAATGGAGTGCCCCACACTGGGTCTAGGATGTAATGGAGCTCCCCCACTCTGTGTCTGGATTGTAACGGAGCTCCCCCACACTCGGTCTGGGCTGTATTGGAGCTCCCCCACACTGTGTCTGGGCTGTAATGGAGCTCCCCCACACGGTCTGGTCTGTAATGGAGCTCCCCCACACTCGGACTGGGCAGTAATGGAGCTCCCCCACACTGTGTCTGGGCTGTATTGGAGCTCCCCCACACTGTGTCTGTGCTGTAATGGAACTCCCCAACACTGTGCCTGTGCTGTAATGGAGCTCCCCCACGTCATGTCTGCGCTGTAATGGAGCACCCCCACACTGTGTCTAGGCTGTAATGGAGCGCCCCACACATTGCCTGGGCTGTAATGGAGCTCCCCCACACTGTGTCTGGTCTGTAATGGAGCTCCCCCACACTGTGTCTGGGCTGTAGTGGAGCTCCCCCAAACTGTATCAGGGCTGTAATGCAGCTCTCCAACACTGTGTCTGGGCTGTAATGGAGTTCCCCCACACTCAGTCTAGGCTGTAATGGAGCTCACCAACACTGTGTCTGGGCTGTAGTGGAGCTCCCCCAAACTGTGTCAGGACTGTAATGCAGCTCCCCCACTCTGAGTCTGGGTTGTAACGGAGCTCCCCCACACTCAGTCTGGGCTGTATTGGAGCTCCCCCACACTGTGTCTGGGCTGTAATGGAGCTCTCCCACATGGTCTGGGCTGTAATGGAGCTCCCCCACACTCGGACTGGGCAGTAATGGAGCTCCCCCACACTGTGTCTGGGGTGAAACGGAGCGCTCCACACTGTGTCTGGGTTGTAATGGAGCTCCCACGCACTATGTCTGGGCTGTAGTAGAGCTCCCCCACACTGTGTCTGGGCTGTAATGGAGTTCCCCCACACTTGGTCTGGGCTGTAATGGAGTTCCCCCACACTTTGTCTGGGCTGTAATGGAGTTCCCCCACACTTAGTCTGGGCTGTAATGGAGCTCCCCCACACTGTGTCTGGGCTGTAATGGAGTTCCCCCACACTTGGTCTGGGCTGTAATGGAGCTCCCCCACACTTGGTCTGGGCTGTAATCGAGCTCCCCCACACTTGGTCTGGGATGTAATGGAGCAACCCCACACTCAGTCAGGGCTGTAATGGAGCTCCCCCACAAATGGTCTGGGCTGTAATGGAGCTCCCCCACACTGTGTCTGGGCTGTATTGGAGCTCCCCCACATTGTTTCTGGGCTGTAATGTAGCTCCCCCACACCATGTCTGGGCTGTATAGGAGCTCCCCCACAATCGGTCTGGGATGTAATTGAGCTCCCCCACACTCGTCTAAGCTGTAATGGAGCTCCCCCACACTGTATCTGGGTTGTAATGGAGCTCCCCCACACTGTGTCTGGACTGTATTGCAGCTCCCCCACACTCTGTCTGTGCTGTAATGGAGCTCCCCCACGTTGTGTCTGGGCTGTAATGGAGCACCCCCACACTGTGTCTGGGCTGTAATGGAGCTCCCCCAAACTGTGCCTGGGCTGTAATGGAGTTCCCCCACACTCGGTCTAGGCTGTAATGGAGCTCCCCCACACGTTGTCTGGGCTGTAATGGAGCTCCCCCACACTCATTCTTGGCTGTATAGGAGTTCCCCCACACTGTGTCTGGGTTGTAATGGAGCTCCCCCACACTGTGCCTGGACTGTATTGCAGCTCCCTCAAACTGTGCCTGGGCTGTAATGGGGTTCCCCCACACTCGTTCTTGGCTGTAATGGAGCTCCCCCACACTTGGTCTGGGCTGTAATGGGGCTCCCCCGTACTATGTCCTGGCTGTATTGAAGCTCACACACACTGTGTCTGGGCTGTAGTGGAGCTCCCCCACACTGTGTCTGGGCTGTAATGGAGCTCCCCCACACTCGGTCTGTGCTGTAATGGAGCTCCCCCCACTGTGTCTGGTCTGTAATAGAGCTCCCCCACACCGTGTCTGGGCTGTACAGGAGGTCCCCCACACTGAGCCTGGTCTGTAATGGAGCTCCCCACACACTGTGTCTGGGTTGTAATGCAGCTCCCACACACTATGTCTGGGTTGTAATGGAGATCCCCCACACTCAGTGTGAGCTGTAATGGAGCTCCCCCACACGTAATGGAACTCCCCCATATGGTGTCTGCGCTGTAATGGAGCTCCCCCACACTCGGACTGGGCAGTAATGGAGCTCCCCCACACTGTGTCTGGGGTGAAACGGAGCGCTCCACACTGTGTCTGGGTTGTAATGGAGCTCCCACGCACTATGTCTGGGCTGTAGTAGAGCTCCCCCACACTGTGTCTGGGCTGTAATGGAGTTCCCCCACACTTGGTCTGGGCTGTAATGGAGTTCCCCCACACTTTGTCTGGGCTGTAATGGAGTTCCCCCACACTTAGTCTGGGCTGTAATGGAGCTCCCCCACACTGTGTCTGGGCTGTAATGGAGTTCCCCCACACTTGGTCTGGGCTGTAATGGAGCTCCCCCACACTTGGTCTGGGCTGTAATCGAGCTCCCCCACACTTGGTCTGGGCTGTAATGGAGCTCCCCCACACTGTGTCTGGGCTGTAATGGAGCTCCCCCACACGGTCTGGTCTGTAATGGAGCTCCCCCACACTCGGACTGGGCAGTAATGGAGCTCCCCCATACTGTGTCTGGGCTGGATTGGAGCTCCCCCACACTGAGCCTGGTCTGTAGTAGAGCTCCCCCCACACTGTGTCTGGGTTGTAATGGAGATCCATCAAACTGTGTCTGGGCTGTAATGGAGCTCCCCCACACTCGTTCTGGGCTGTATTGGAGCTCCCCCACACTGTGTCTGGGCTGTATTGGAGCTCCCCCACACTGTGTCTGGGCTGTAATGGAGCTCCATCAAACTGTGTCTGGGCTGTAATGGAGCTCCCCCACACTCGTTCTGGGCTGTAATGGAGCTCCCCCACACTGTGTCTGGGCTGTAATGGAGCTCCCCCGCACTGTGTCTCGGCTGTAATGGAGCTCCCCCGCACTGTGTTTGGGCTATATTAGAGCTTCCCCACACTGTGTTTGGGCTGTAATGGAGCGCCCCACACTGTGTCTGGGCTGAAATGGAGCTCCCCCACACTGTGTCTGGTCTGTAATGGAGCTCCCCCACACTGTGTCTGGGCTGTAGTGGAGCTCCCCCAAACTGTGTCTGGGCTGTAATGCAGCTCCCCAACACTGTGTCTGGGCTGCAATGGAGTACTCCCACACTGTGTCTTGGCTGTGATGGAGCTCATCAACACTGTGTCTGGGCTGTAATGGAGCTCCCCCACACTGTGTCTGTGCTGTAATGGAACTCCCCAACACTGTGCCTGTGCTGTAATGGAGCTCCCCCACGTCATGTCTGCGCTGTAATGGAGCACCCCCACACTGTGTCTAGGCTGTAATGGAGCGCCCCACACATTGCCTGGGCTGTAATGGAGCTCCCCCACACTGTGTCTGGTCTGTAATGGAGCTCCCCCACACTGTGTCTGGGCTGTAGTGGAGCTCCCCCAAACTGTATCAGGACTGTAATGCAGCTCCCCCACTCTGTGTCTGGGTTGTAACGGAGCTCCCCCACACTCAGTCTGGGCTGTATTGGAGCTCCCCCACACTGTGTCTGGGCTGTAATGGAGCTCCCCCACATGGTCTGGGCTGTAATGGAGCTCCCCCACACTCGGACTGGGCAGTAATGGAGCTCCCCCACACTGTGTCTGGGGTGAAACGGAGCGCTCCACACTGTGTCTGGGTTGTAATGGAGCTCCCACGCACTATGTCTGGGCTGTAGTAGAGCTCCCCCACACTGTGTCTGGGCTGTAATGGAGTTCCCCCACACTTGGTCTGGGCTGTAATGGAGTTCCCCCACACTTTGTCTGGGCTGTAATGGAGTTCCCCCACACTTAGTCTGGGCTGTAATGGAGCTCCCCCACACTGTGTCTGGGCTGTAATGGAGTTCCCCCACACTTGGTCTGGGCTGTAATGGAGCTCCCCCACACTTGGTCTGGGCTGTAATCGAGCTCCCCCACACTTGGTCTGGGATGTAATGGAGCAACCCCACACTCAGTCAGGGCTGTAATGGAGCTCCCCCACAAATGGTCTGGGCTGTAATGGAGCTCCCCCACACTGTGTCTGGGCTGTATTGGAGCTCCCCCACATTGTTTCTGGGCTGTAATGTAGCTCCCCCACACCATGTCTGGGCTGTATAGGAGCTCCCCCACAATCGGTCTGGGATGTAATTGAGCTCCCCCACACTCGTCTAAGCTGTAATGGAGCTCCCCCACACTGTATCTGGGTTGTAATGGAGCTCCCCCACACTGTGTCTGGACTGTATTGCAGCTCCCCCACACTCTGTCTGTGCTGTAATGGAGCTCCCCCACGTTGTGTCTGGGCTGTAATGGAGCACCCCCACACTGTGTCTGGGCTGTAATGGAGCTCCCCCAAACTGTGCCTGGGCTGTAATGGAGTTCCCCCACACTCGGTCTAGGCTGTAATGGAGCTCCCCCACACGTTGTCTGGGCTGTAATGGAGCTCCCCCACACTCATTCTTGGCTGTATAGGAGTTCCCCCACACTGTGTCTGGGTTGTAATGGAGCTCCCCCACACTGTGCCTGGACTGTATTGCAGCTCCCTCAAACTGTGCCTGGGCTGTAATGGGGTTCCCCCACACTCGTTCTTGGCTGTAATGGAGCTCCCCCACACTTGGTCTGGGCTGTAATGGGGCTCCCCCGTACTATGTCCTGGCTGTATTGAAGCTCACACACACTGTGTCTGGGCTGTAGTGGAGCTCCCCCACACTGTGTCTGGGCTGTAATGGAGCTCCCCCACACTCGGTCTGTGCTGTAATGGAGCTCCCCCCACTGTGTCTGGTCTGTAATAGAGCTCCCCCACACCGTGTCTGGGCTGTACAGGAGGTCCCCCACACTGAGCCTGGTCTGTAATGGAGCTCCCCACACACTGTGTCTGGGTTGTAATGCAGCTCCCACACACTATGTCTGGGTTGTAATGGAGATCCCCCACACTCAGTGTGAGCTGTAATGGAGCTCCCCCACACGTAATGGAACTCCCCCATATGGTGTCTGCGCTGTAATGGAGCTCCCCCACACTCGGACTGGGCAGTAATGGAGCTCCCCCACACTTGGTCTGGGCTGTAATGGAGCTCCCCCACACTGTGTCTGGGCTGCAATGGAGCTCCCCCATACTATGTCCTGGCTGTATTGAAGCTCCCACACACTGTGTCTGGGCTGTAGTGGAGCTCCCCCACACTATGTCTGGGCTGTAATGGAGCTCCCTCCCACTCGGTCTGTGCTGTAATGGAGCTCCCGCCACTGTGTCTGGTCTGTAATAGAGCTCCCCCACACTGTGTCTGGGCTGTACAGGAGGTCCCCCACACTGAGCTTGGTCTGTAATGGAGCTCCCCACACACTGTGTCTGGGTTGTAATGGAGCTCTCACGCACTATGTCTGGGCTGTAGTAGAGCTCCCCCACACTTTGTCTGGGCTGTAATGGATCTCCCCCACACTTGGTCTGGGCTGTAATGGAGCACCCCCACACTGTGTCTGGGATGTCATGGAGCAACCCTACACTCAGTCAGAGCTATAATGGAGCTCCCCCACACTCGGTCTGGGCTGTAATTGAGCTCCCCCACACTGTGTCTGGGCTGTATTGGAGCTCCCCCACACTGTGTCTGGTCTGTAATAGAGCTCCCCCACATTGTGTCTGGGCTGTGCTGGAGCTCCCCCACAATGTGCCTGGGCTGTAGTGGATCTCCCCCACACTGTGTCTGGGCTGCAATGGAGCACCCCCACACTGTGTCTGGGATGTCATGGAGCAACCCTACACTCAGTCAGAGCTGTAATGCAGCTCCCCAACACTCGGTCTGGGCTGTACTGGAGCTCCCCCACACTGTGCCAGGGTTGTAATGGAGCTCCCCCACACTGTGTCTGGGTTGTAATGGAGCTCCCGCACACGGTCTGGGCTGTAATGAAGCTCCCCCACACTCGGACTGGGCAGTAATGGAGCTCCCCCACACTTTGTCAGGGCTGTATTGGAACTCCCCCACACTGTGTCTGGGCTGTATTGGAGCTCCCCCACACTGTGTCTGGGCTATAATGTAGCTCCCCCACACTATGTCTGGGCTGTATAAGAGCTCCCCCACAATCGGTCAGGGATGTAATGGTGCTCCCCCACACTTGTCTGGGCTGTACTGGAGCTCCCCCACACTGTGTCTGGGCTGTAGTGGAGCTCCCCCACACTCGATCGGGGCTGTAATGGAGCTCCCCACACTGTGTCTGGGCTCTAATGGAGCTCCCCCACACTCGATAGTGCTGTAATGGAGCTCCCCCCACTGTGTCTGGTCTGTAATGCAGCTCCCCCATACTGTGTCTGGGCTGGATTGGAGCTCCCCCCCACTGTGTCTGGTCTGTAGTAGAGCTCACCCCACACTGTGTCTGGGTTGTAATGGAGATCCCCCAGACTCGGTGTGAGCTGTAATGGATCTCCCCCACACTCGGTCTGGGCTGTATTGGAGCTCCCCCACACTGTGTCTGGGCTGTATTGGAGCTCCCCCACACTGTGTCTGGGCTATAATGTAGCTCCCCCACACTATGTCTGGGCTGTATAAGAGCTCCCCCACAATCGGTCAGGGATGTAATGGTGCTCCCCCACACTTGTCTGGGCTGTACTGGAGCTCCCCCACACTGTGTCTGGGCTGTAGTGGAGCTCCCCCACACTCGATCGGGGCTGTAATGGAGCTCCCCACACTGTGTCTGGGCTCTAATGGAGCTCCCCCACACTCGATCGGGCTGTAATGGAGCTCCCCCCACTGTGTCTGGTCTGTAATGCAGCTCCCCCATACTGTGTCTGGGCTGGATTGGAGCTCCCCCACACTGAGCCTGGTCTGTAGTAGAGCTCACCCCACACTGTGTCTGGGTTGTAATGGAGATCCCCCACACTCGGTGTGAGCTGTAATGGAGCTCCCCCACACTCGGTCTGGGCTGTATTGGAGCTCCCCCACACTGTGTCTGGGCTGTATTGGAGCTCCCCCACACTGTGTCTGGGCTGTAATGGAGCTCCATCAAACTGTGTCTGGGCTGTAATGGAGCTCCCCCACACTCGTTCTGGGCTGTAATGGAGCTCCCCCGCACTGTGTCTCGGCTGTAATGGAGCTCCCCCGCACTGTGTCTCGGCTGTAATGGAGCTCCCCCGCACTGTGTTTGGGCTATATTAGAGCTTCCCCACACTGTGTTTGGGCTGTAATGGAGCACCCCACACTGTGTCTGGGCTGTAATGGAGCTCCCCCACACTGTGTCTGGTCTGTAATGGAGCTCCCCCACACTGTGTCTGGGCTGTAGTGGAGCTCCCCCAAACTGTGTCAGGGCTGTAATGCAGCTCTCCAACACTGTGTCTGGGCTGCAATGGAGTACTCCCACACTGTGTCTTGGCTGTAATGGAGCTCATCAACACTGTGTCTGAGCTCTAATGGAGTGCCCCACACTGGGTCTGGGATGTAATGGAGCTCCCCCACTCTGTGTCTGGGTTGTAACGGAGCTCCCCCACACTCGGTCTGGGCTGTATTGGAGCTCCCCCACACTGTGTCTGGGCTGTAATGGAGCTCCCCCACACGGTCTGGTCTGTAATGGAGCTCCCCCACACTCGGACTGGGCAGTAATGGAGCTCCCCCACACTGTGTCTGGGCTGTATTGGAGCTCCCCCACACTGTGTCTGTGCTGTAATGGAACTCCCCAACACTGTGCCTGTGCTGTAATGGAGCTCCCCCACGTCATGTCTGCGCTGTAATGGAGCACCCCCACACTGTGTCTAGGCTGTAATGGAGCGCCCCACACATTGCCTGGGCTGTAATGGAGCTCCCCCACACTGTGTCTGGTCTGTAATGGAGTTCCCCCACACTGTGTCTGGGCTGTAGTGGAGCTCCCCCAAACTGTGTCAGGGCTGTAATGCAGCTCTCCAACACTGTGTCTGGGCTGTAATGGAGTTCCCCCACACTCAGTCTAGGCTGTAATGGAGCTCACCAACACTGTGTCTGGGCTGTAGTGGAGCTCCCCCAAACTGTGTCAGGACTGTAATGCAGCTCCCCCACTATGTGTCTGGGTTGTAACGGAGCTCCCCCACACTCAGTCTGGGCTGTATTGGAGCTCCCCCACACTGAGTCTGGGCTGTAATGGAGCTCCCCCACATGGTCTGGGCTGTAATGGAGCTCCCCCACACTCGGACTGGGCAGTAATGGAGCTCCCCCACACTGTGTCTGGGGTGAAACGGAGCGCTCCACACTGTGTCTGGGTTGTAATGGAGCTCCCACGCACTATGTCTGGGCTGTAGTAGAGCTCCCCCACACTGTGTCTGGGCTGTAATGGAGTTCCCCCACACTTGGTCTGGGCTGTAATGGAGCTCCCCCACACTTTGTCTGGGCTGTAATGGAGTTCCCCCACACTTGGTCTGGGCTGTAATGGAGCTCCCCCACACTGTGTCTGGGCTGTAATGGAGTTCCCCCACACTTGGTCTGGGCTGTAATGGAGCTCCCCCACACTTGGTCTGGGATGTAATCGGGCTCCCCCACACTTGGTCTGGGATGTAATGGAGCAACCCCACACTCGGTCAGGGCTGTAATGGAGCTCCCCCACAAATGGTCTGGGCTGTAATGGAGCTCCCCCATACTGTGTCTGGGCTGTATTGGAGCCCCCCCACATTGTTTCTGGGCTGTAATGTAGCTCCCCCACACCATGTCTGGGCTGTATAGGAGCTCCCCCACAATCGGTCTGGGATGTAATGGAGCTCCCCCACACTCATCTAAGCTGTAATGGAGCTCCCCCACACTGTATCTGGGTTGTAATGGAGCTCCCCCACACTGTGTCTGGACTGTATTGCAGCTCCCCCACACTCTGTCTGTGCTGTAATGGAGCTCCCCCACGTTGTGTCTGGGCTGTAATGGAGCACCCCACACTGTGTCTGGGCTGTAATGGAGCTCCCCCAAACTGTGCCTGGGCTGTAATGGAGTTCCCCCACACGTTGTCTGGGCTGTAATGGAGCTCCCCCACACTCATTCTTGGCTGTATAGGAGTTCCCCCACACTGTGTCTGGGTTGTAATGGAGCTCCCCCACACTGTGCCTGGACTGTATTGCAGCTCCCCCAAACTGTGCCTGGGCTGTAATGGAGTTCCCCCACACTCGTTCTTGGCTGTAATGGAGCTCCCCCACACTTGGTCTGGGCTGTAATGGGGCTCCCCCGTACTATGTCCTGGCTGTATTGAAGCTCACACACACTGTGTCTGGGCTGTAGTGGAGCTCCCCCACACTGTGTCTGGGCTGTAATGGAGCTCCCCCACACTCGGTCTGTGCTGTAATGGAGCTCCCCCCACTGTGTCTGGTCTGTAATAGAGCTCCCCCACACCGTGTCTGGGCTGTACAGGAGGTCCCCCACACTGAGCCTGGTCTGTAATGGAGCTCCCCACACACTGTGTCTGGGTTGTAATGCAGCTCCCACACACTATGTCTGGGTTGTAATGGAGATCCCCCACACTCAGTGTGAGCTGTAATGGAGCTCCCCCACACGTAATGGAACTCCCCCATATGGTGTCTGCGCTGTAATGGAGCTCCCCCACACTCGGACTGGGCAGTAATGGAGCTCCCCCACACTGTGTCTGGGGTGAAACGGAGCGCTCCACACTGTGTCTGGGTTGTAATGGAGCTCCCACGCACTATGTCTGGGCTGTAGTAGAGCTCCCCCACACTGTGTCTGGGCTGTAATGGAGTTCCCCCACACTTGGTCTGGGCTGTAATGGAGTTCCCCCACACTTTGTCTGGGCTGTAATGGAGTTCCCCCACACTTAGTCTGGGCTGTAATGGAGCTCCCCCACACTGTGTCTGGGCTGTAATGGAGTTCCCCCACACTTGGTCTGGGCTGTAATGGAGCTCCCCCACACTTGGTCTGGGCTGTAATCGAGCTCCCCCACACTTGGTCTGGGCTGTAATGGAGCTCCCCCACACTGTGTCTGGGCTGTAATGGAGCTCCCCCACACGGTCTGGTCTGTAATGGAGCTCCCCCACACTCGGACTGGGCAGTAATGGAGCTCCCCCATACTGTGTCTGGGCTGGATTGGAGCTCCCCCACACTGAGCCTGGTCTGTAGTAGAGCTCCCCCCACACTGTGTCTGGGTTGTAATGGAGATCCATCAAACTGTGTCTGGGCTGTAATGGAGCTCCCCCACACTCGTTCTGGGCTGTATTGGAGCTCCCCCACACTGTGTCTGGGCTGTATTGGAGCTCCCCCACACTGTGTCTGGGCTGTAATGGAGCTCCATCAAACTGTGTCTGGGCTGTAATGGAGCTCCCCCACACTCGTTCTGGGCTGTAATGGAGCTCCCCCACACTGTGTCTGGGCTGTAATGGAGCTCCCCCGCACTGTGTCTCGGCTGTAATGGAGCTCCCCCGCACTGTGTTTGGGCTATATTAGAGCTTCCCCACACTGTGTTTGGGCTGTAATGGAGCGCCCCACACTGTGTCTGGGCTGAAATGGAGCTCCCCCACACTGTGTCTGGTCTGTAATGGAGCTCCCCCACACTGTGTCTGGGCTGTAGTGGAGCTCCCCCAAACTGTGTCTGGGCTGTAATGCAGCTCCCCAACACTGTGTCTGGGCTGCAATGGAGTACTCCCACACTGTGTCTTGGCTGTGATGGAGCTCATCAACACTGTGTCTGGGCTGTAATGGAGCTCCCCCACACTGTGTCTGTGCTGTAATGGAACTCCCCAACACTGTGCCTGTGCTGTAATGGAGCTCCCCCACGTCATGTCTGCGCTGTAATGGAGCACCCCCACACTGTGTCTAGGCTGTAATGGAGCGCCCCACACATTGCCTGCGCTGTAATGGAGCTCCCCCACACTGTGTCTGGTCTGTAATGGAGCTCCCCCACACTGTGTCTGGGCTGTAGTGGAGCTCCCCCAAACTGTATCAGGACTGTAATGCAGCTCCCCCACTCTGTGTCTGGGTTGTAACGGAGCTCCCCCACACTCAGTCTGGGCTGTATTGGAGCTCCCCCACACTGTGTCTGGGCTGTAATGGAGCTCCCCCACATGGTCTGGGCTGTAATGGAGCTCCCCCACACTCGGACTGGGCAGTAATGGAGCTCCCCCACACTGTGTCTGGGGTGAAACGGAGCGCTCCACACTGTGTCTGGGTTGTAATGGAGCTCCCACGCACTATGTCTGGGCTGTAGTAGAGCTCCCCCACACTGTGTCTGGGCTGTAATGGAGTTCCCCCACACTTTGTCTGGGCTGTAATGGAGTTCCCCCACACTTGGTCTGGGCTGTAATGGAGTTCCCCCACACTTTGTCTGGGCTGTAATGGAGTTCCCCCACACTTAGTCTGGGCTGTAATGGAGCTCCCCCACACTGTGTCTGGGCTGTAATGGAGTTCCCCCACACTTGGTCTGGGCTGTAATGGAGCTCCCCCACACTTGGTCTGGGCTGTAATCGAGCTCCCCCACACTTGGTCTGGGATGTAATGGAGCAACCCCACACTCAGTCAGGGCTGTAATGGAGCTCCCCCACAAATGGTCTGGGCTGTAATGGAGCTCCCCCACACTGTGTCTGGGCTGTATTGGAGCTCCCCCACATTGTTTCTGGGCTGTAATGTAGCTCCCCCACACCATGTCTGGGCTGTATAGGAGCTCCCCCACAATCGGTCTGGGATGTAATTGAGCTCCCCCACACTCGTCTAAGCTGTAATGGAGCTCCCCCACACTGTATCTGGGTTGTAATGGAGCTCCCCCACACTGTGTCTGGACTGTATTGCAGCTCCCCCACACTCTGTCTGTGCTGTAATGGAGCTCCCCCACGTTGTGTCTGGGCTGTAATGGAGCACCCCACACTGTGTCTGGGCTGTAATGGAGCTCCCCCAAACTGTGTCTGGGCTGTAATGGAGCTCCCCCACACGGTCTGGTCTGTAATGGAGCTCCCCCACACTCGGACTGGGCAGTAATGGAGCTCCCCCATACTGTGTCTGGGCTGGATTGGAGCTCCCCCACACTGAGCCTGGTCTGTAGTAGAGCTCCCCCCACACTGTGTCTGGGTTGTAATGGAGATCCATCAAACTGTGTCTGGGCTGTAATGGAGCTCCCCCACACTCGTTCTGGGCTGTATTGGAGCTCCCCCACACTGTGTCTGGGCTGTATTGGAGCTCCCCCACACTGTGTCTGGGCTGTAATGGAGCTCCATCAAACTGTGTCTGGGCTGTAATGGAGCTCCCCCACACTCGTTCTGGGCTGTAATGGAGCTCCCCCACACTGTGTCTGGGCTGTAATGGAGCTCCCCCGCACTGTGTCTCGGCTGTAATGGAGCTCCCCCGCACTGTGTTTGGGCTATATTAGAGCTTCCCCACACTGTGTTTGGGCTGTAATGGAGCGCCCCACACTGTGTCTGGGCTGAAATGGAGCTCCCCCACACTGTGTCTGGTCTGTAATGGAGCTCCCCCACACTGTGTCTGGGCTGTAGTGGAGCTCCCCCAAACTGTGTCTGGGCTGTAATGCAGCTCCCCAACACTGTGTCTGGGCTGCAATGGAGTACTCCCACACTGTGTCTTGGCTGTGATGGAGCTCATCAACACTGTGTCTGGGCTGTAATGGAGCTCCCCCACACTGTGTCTGTGCTGTAATGGAACTCCCCAACACTGTGCCTGTGCTGTAATGGAGCTCCCCCACGTCATGTCTGCGCTGTAATGGAGCACCCCCACACTGTGTCTAGGCTGTAATGGAGCGCCCCACACATTGCCTGGGCTGTAATGGAGCTCCCCCACACTGTGTCTGGTCTGTAATGGAGCTCCCCCACACTGTGTCTGGGCTGTAGTGGAGCTCCCCCAAACTGTATCAGGACTGTAATGCAGCTCCCCCACTCTGTGTCTGGGTTGTAACGGAGCTCCCCCACACTCAGTCTGGGCTGTATTGGAGCTCCCCCACACTGTGTCTGGGCTGTAATGGAGCTCCCCCACATGGTCTGGGCTGTAATGGAGCTCCCCCACACTCGGACTGGGCAGTAATGGAGCTCCCCCACACTGTGTCTGGGGTGAAACGGAGCGCTCCACACTGTGTCTGGGTTGTAATGGAGCTCCCACGCACTATGTCTGGGCTGTAGTAGAGCTCCCCCACACTGTGTCTGGGCTGTAATGGAGTTCCCCCACACTTGGTCTGGGCTGTAATGGAGTTCCCCCACACTTTGTCTGGGCTGTAATGGAGTTCCCCCACACTTAGTCTGGGCTGTAATGGAGCTCCCCCACACTGTGTCTGGGCTGTAATGGAGTTCCCCCACACTTGGTCTGGGCTGTAATGGAGCTCCCCCACACTTGGTCTGGGCTGTAATCGAGCTCCCCCACACTTGGTCTGGGATGTAATGGAGCAACCCCACACTCAGTCAGGGCTGTAATGGAGCTCCCCCACAAATGGTCTGGGCTGTAATGGAGCTCCCCCACACTGTGTCTGGGCTGTATTGGAGCTCCCCCACATTGTTTCTGGGCTGTAATGTAGCTCCCCCACACCATGTCTGGGCTGTATAGGAGCTCCCCCACAATCGGTCTGGGATGTAATTGAGCTCCCCCACACTCGTCTAAGCTGTAATGGAGCTCCCCCACACTGTATCTGGGTTGTAATGGAGCTCCCCCACACTGTGTCTGGACTGTATTGCAGCTCCCCCACACTCTGTCTGTGCTGTAATGGAGCTCCCCCACGTTGTGTCTGGGCTGTAATGGAGCACCCCCACACTGTGTCTGGGCTGTAATGGAGCTCCCCCAAACTGTGCCTGGGCTGTAATGGAGTTCCCCCACACTCGGTCTAGGCTGTAATGGAGCTCCCCCACACGTTGTCTGGGCTGTAATGGAGCTCCCCCACACTCATTCTTGGCTGTATAGGAGTTCCCCCACACTGTGTCTGGGTTGTAATGGAGCTCCCCCACACTGTGCCTGGACTGTATTGCAGCTCCCTCAAACTGTGCCTGGGCTGTAATGGGGTTCCCCCACACTCGTTCTTGGCTGTAATGGAGCTCCCCCACACTTGGTCTGGGCTGTAATGGGGCTCCCCCGTACTATGTCCTGGCTGTATTGAAGCTCACACACACTGTGTCTGGGCTGTAGTGGAGCTCCCCCACACTGTGTCTGGGCTGTAATGGAGCTCCCCCACACTCGGTCTGTGCTGTAATGGAGCTCCCCCCACTGTGTCTGGTCTGTAATAGAGCTCCCCCACACCGTGTCTGGGCTGTACAGGAGGTCCCCCACACTGAGCCTGGTCTGTAATGGAGCTCCCCACACACTGTGTCTGGGTTGTAATGCAGCTCCCACACACTATGTCTGGGTTGTAATGGAGATCCCCCACACTCAGTGTGAGCTGTAATGGAGCTCCCCCACACGTAATGGAACTCCCCCATATGGTGTCTGCGCTGTAATGGAGCTCCCCCACACTCGGACTGGGCAGTAATGGAGCTCCCCCACACTTGGTCTGGGCTGTAATGGAGCTCCCCCACACTGTGTCTGGGCTGCAATGGAGCTCCCCCATACTATGTCCTGGCTGTATTGAAGCTCCCACACACTGTGTCTGGGCTGTAGTGGAGCTCCCCCACACTATGTCTGGGCTGTAATGGAGCTCCCTCCCACTCGGTCTGTGCTGTAATGGAGCTCCCGCCACTGTGTCTGGTCTGTAATAGAGCTCCCCCACACTGTGTCTGGGCTGTACAGGAGGTCCCCCACACTGAGCTTGGTCTGTAATGGAGCTCCCCACACACTGTGTCTGGGTTGTAATGGAGCTCTCACGCACTATGTCTGGGCTGTAGTAGAGCTCCCCCACACTTTGTCTGGGCTGTAATGGATCTCCCCCACACTTGGTCTGGGCTGTAATGGAGCACCCCCACACTGTGTCTGGGATGTCATGGAGCAACCCTACACTCAGTCAGAGCTATAATGGAGCTCCCCCACACTCGGTCTGGGCTGTAATTGAGCTCCCCCACACTGTGTCTGGGCTGTATTGGAGCTCCCCCACACTGTGTCTGGTCTGTAATAGAGCTCCCCCACATTGTGTCTGGGCTGTGCTGGAGCTCCCCCACAATGTGCCTGGGCTGTAGTGGATCTCCCCCACACTGTGTCTGGGCTGCAATGGAGCACCCCCACACTGTGTCTGGGATGTCATGGAGCAACCCTACACTCAGTCAGAGCTGTAATGCAGCTCCCCAACACTCGGTCTGGGCTGTACTGGAGCTCCCCCACACTGTGCCAGGGTTGTAATGGAGCTCCCCCACACTGTGTCTGGGTTGTAATGGAGCTCCCGCACACGGTCTGGGCTGTAATGAAGCTCCCCCACACTCGGACTGGGCAGTAATGGAGCTCCCCCACACTTTGTCAGGGCTGTATTGGAACTCCCCCACACTGTGTCTGGGCTGTATTGGAGCTCCCCCACACTGTGTCTGGGCTATAATGTAGCTCCCCCACACTATGTCTGGGCTGTATAAGAGCTCCCCCACAATCGGTCAGGGATGTAATGGTGCTCCCCCACACTTGTCTGGGCTGTACTGGAGCTCCCCCACACTGTGTCTGGGCTGTAGTGGAGCTCCCCCACACTCGATCGGGGCTGTAATGGAGCTCCCCACACTGTGTCTGGGCTCTAATGGAGCTCCCCCACACTCGATAGTGCTGTAATGGAGGTCCCCCCACTGTGTCTGGTCTGTAATGCAGCTCCCCCATACTGTGTCTGGGCTGGATTGGAGCTCCCCCACACTGAGCCTGGTCTGTAGTAGAGCTCACCCCACACTGTGTCTGGGTTGTAATGGAGATCCCCCAGACTCGGTGTGAGCTGTAATGGATCTCCCCCACACTCGGTCTGGGCTGTATTGGAGCTCCCCCACACTGTGTCTGGGCTGTATTGGAGCTCCCCCACACTGTGTCTGGGCTATAATGTAGCTCCCCCACACTATGTCTGGGCTGTATAAGAGCTCCCCCACAATCGGTCAGGGATGTAATGGTGCTCCCCCACACTTGTCTGGGCTGTACTGGAGCTCCCCCACACTGTGTCTGGGCTGTAGTGGAGCTCCCCCACACTCGATCGGGGCTGTAATGGAGCTCCCCACACTGTGTCTGGGCTCTAATGGAGCTCCCCCACACTCGATCGGGCTGTAATGCAGCTCCCCCATACTGTGTCTGGGCTGGATTGGAGCTCCCCCACACTGAGCCTGGTCTGTAGTAGAGCTCACCCCACACTGTGTCTGGGTTGTAATGGAGATCCCCCACACTCGGTGTGAGCTGTAATGGAGCTCCCCCACACTCGGTCTGGGCTGTATTGGAGCTCCCCCACACTGTGTCTGGGCTGTATTGGAGCTCCCCCACACTGTGTCTGGGCTGTAATGGAGCTCCATCAAACTGTGTCTGGGCTGTAATGGAGCTCCCCCACACTCGTTCTGGGCTGTAATGGAGCTCCCCCGCACTGTGTCTCGGCTGTAATGGAGCTCCCCCGCACTGTGTCTCGGCTGTAATGGAGCTCCCCCGCACTGTGTTTGGGCTATATTAGAGCTTCCCCACACTGTGTTTGGGCTGTAATGGAGCACCCCACACTGTGTCTGGGCTGTAATGGAGCTCCCCCACACTGTGTCTGGTCTGTAATGGAGCTCCCCCACACTGTGTCTGGGCTGTAGTGGAGCTCCCCCAAACTGTGTCAGGGCTGTAATGCAGCTCTCCAACACTGTGTCTGGGCTGCAATGGAGTACTCCCACACTGTGTCTTGGCTGTAATGGAGCTCATCAACACTGTGTCTGAGCTCTAATGGAGTGCCCCACACTGGGTCTGGGATGTAATGGAGCTCCCCCACTCTGTGTCTGGGTTGTAACGGAGCTCCCCCACACTCGGTCTGGGCTGTATTGGAGCTCCCCCACACTGTGTCTGGGCTGTAATGGAGCTCCCCCACACGGTCTGGTCTGTAATGGAGCTCCCCCACACTCGGACTGGGCAGTAATGGAGCTCCCCCACACTGTGTCTGGGCTGTATTGGAGCTCCCCCACACTGTGTCTGTGCTGTAATGGAACTCCCCACGTCATGTCTGCGCTGTAATGGAGCACCCCCACACTGTGTCTAGGCTGTAATGGAGCGCCCCACACATTGCCTGGGCTGTAATGGAGCTCCCCCACACTGTGTCTGGTCTGTAATGGAGTTCCCCCACACTGTGTCTGGGCTGTAGTGGAGCTCCCCCAAACTGTGTCAGGGCTGTAATGCAGCTCTCCAACACTGTGTCTGGGCTGTAATGGAGTTCCCCCACACTCAGTCTAGGCTGTAATGGAGCTCACCAACACTGTGTCTGGGCTGTAGTGGAGCTCCCCCAAACTGTGTCAGGACTGTAATGCAGCTCCCCCACTATGTGTCTGGGTTGTAACGGAGCTCCCCCACACTCAGTCTGGGCTGTATTGGAGCTCCCCCACACTGAGTCTGGGCTGTAATGGAGCTCCCCCACATGGTCTGGGCTGTAATGGAGCTCCCCCACACTCGGACTGGGCAGTAATGGAGCTCCCCCACACTGTGTCTGGGGTGAAACGGAGCGCTCCACACTGTGTCTGGGTTGTAATGGAGCTCCCACGCACTATGTCTGGGCTGTAGTAGAGCTCCCCCACACTGTGTCTGGGCTGTAATGGAGTTCCCCCACACTTGGTCTGGGCTGTAATGGAGCTCCCCCACACTTTGTCTGGGCTGTAATGGAGTTCCCCCACACTTGGTCTGGGCTGTAATGGAGCTCCCCCACACTGTGTCTGGGCTGTAATGGAGTTCCCCCACACTTGGTCTGGGCTGTAATGGAGCTCCCCCACACTTGGTCTGGGATGTAATCGGGCTCCCCCACACTTGGTCTGGGATGTAATGGAGCAACCCCACACTCGGTCAGGGCTGTAATGGAGCTCCCCCACAAATGGTCTGGGCTGTAATGGAGCTCCCCCATACTGTGTCTGGGCTGTATTGGAGCTCCCCCACATTGTTTCTGGGCTGTAATGTAGCTCCCCCACACCATGTCTGGGCTGTATAGGAGCTCCCCCACAATCGGTCTGGGATGTAATGGAGCTCCCCCACACTCATCTAAGCTGTAATGGAGCTCCCCCACACTGTATCTGGGTTGTAATGGAGCTCCCCCACACTGTGTCTGGACTGTATTGCAGCTCCCCCACACTCTGTCTGTGCTGTAATGGAGCTCCCCCACGTTGTGTCTGGGCTGTAATGGAGCACCCCACACTGTGTCTGGGCTGTAATGGAGCTCCCCCAAACTGTGCCTGGGCTGTAATGGAGTTCCCCCACACGTTGTCTGGGCTGTAATGGAGCTCCCCCACACTCATTCTTGGCTGTATAGGAGTTCCCCCACACTGTGTCTGGGTTGTAATGGAGCTCCCCCACACTGTGCCTGGACTGTATTGCAGCTCCCCCAAACTGTGCCTGGGCTGTAATGGAGTTCCCCCACACTCGTTCTTGGCTGTAATGGAGCTCCCCCACACTTGGTCTGGGCTGTAATGGGGCTCCCCCGTACTATGTCCTGGCTGTATTGAAGCTCACACACACTGTGTCTGGGCTGTAGTGGAGCTCCCCCACACTGTGTCTGGGCTGTAATGGAGCTCCCCCACACTCGGTCTGTGCTGTAATGGAGCTCCCCCCACTGTGTCTGGTCTGTAATAGAGCTCCCCCACACCGTGTCTGGGCTGTACAGGAGGTCCCCCACACTGAGCCTGGTCTGTAATGGAGCTCCCCACACACTGTGTCTGGGTTGTAATGCAGCTCCCACACACTATGTCTGGGTTGTAATGGAGATCCCCCACACTCAGTGTGAGCTGTAATGGAGCTCCCCCACACTCTGTCAGGGCTGGTGTACTGGAGCTCCCCCACACTCGGTCTGGGTTGTAATGCAGCTCCCCCACACTCGGTCTGGGGTGTAATAGATCTCCCCCACACTGTGACAGGACTGTAATGGAGCTCCCCAACACTCAGTCTGGGCTGTAATGGAGCTCCCCCACACTGTGTCTGGGCTCTATTGGAGATCCCCCACTCTGTGTCTGGGCTGTAATGGAGCTCCCCCACACTTGGTCTGGGCTGTAATGGAGCACCCCCACACTGTGTCTGGGATGTCATGGAGCAACCCTACACTCGGTCAGGGCTATAATGGAGCTCCCCCACACTCGGTCTGGGCTGTACTCGAGCTCCCCCACACTGTGTCTGGGCTGTATTGGAGCTCCCCCACACTGTGTCTGGTCTGTAATAGAGCTCCCCCACATTGTGTCTGGGCTGTACTGGAGCTCCCCCACAATGTGCCTGGGCTGTAGTGGATCTCCCCCACACTGTGTCTGGGCTGCAATGGAGCACCCCCACATTAAGTCTGTGCCATAATGGAGCTGCCCCACACTGTATCTGGGATGTCATGGAGCACCCCCATAATGTGTCTGGGCTGTGATGGAGCTCCCCCACACTGTGTCTGGGCTGTAATGGAGCTCCCCAACACTCGGTCTGGGCTGTACTGGAGCTCCCCCACACTGTGTCAGGGTTGTAATGGAGCTCCCCCACACTGTGTCTGGGTTGTAATGGAGCTCCCGCACACTGTGTCTGGGCTGTAATGGAGCTCCCACACACTGTGTCTGGGCTGTATTGGAACTCCCCCACACTATGTCTGGGCTGTATAACAGCTCCCCCACAATCGGTCAGGGATGTAATGGTGCTCCCCCACACTTGTCTGAGCTGTAATGGAGCTCCCCCACACTTGGACTGGGGAGTAATGGAGCTCCCCCACACTGTGTCTGGGCTGTAATGTAGCTCCCCCACACTATGTCTGGGCTGTATTGGAACTCCCCCACACTGTATCTGGGCTATAATGTAGCTCCCCCACACTATGTCTGGGCTGTATAAGAGCTCCCCCACAATCCGTCAGGGATGTTATGGTGCTCCCCCACACTTGTCTGAGCTGTAATGGAGCTCCCCCACACTCAGACTGGGCAGTAATGGAGCTCCCCCACACTGTGTCTGGGCTGTATCGGAACTCCCCCACACTGTGTCTGGGCTGTATTGGAGCTCCCCACACTGTGTCTGGGCTGTAATGGAGCTCCCCCACACTATGTCTGGGCTGTGTAAGAGCACCCCCACAATTGGTCAGGGATGTAATGGTGCTCCCCCACACTTGTCTGAGCTGTAATGGAGCTCCCCTACACTGTGCCTGGATTGTAATGGAGCTCCCCCACACTGTGTCTGGACTGTAATGCAGCTCCCCCACACTGTGTCTGTGCTGTAATGGAGCTCCCCCACGTCGTGTCTGCGCTGTAATGGAGCTCCCCCACTGTGTGTCTGGGCTGTAATGGAGCTTCCCCAAACTGTGCCTGGGCTGTAATGGAGTTCCCCCACACTCGGTCTAGGCTGTAATGGAGCTCCCCCACATGGTGTCTGGGCTGTAATGGAGTTCCCCCACATTTGTTCTTGGCTGTATTGGAGCTCCCCCACATTCGGTCTGGTCTGTAATGGAGCTCCCCCACACTGTGTCTGGGCTGTAGTTGAGCTCCCCCAAACTGTGTCTGGGCTGTAATGGCGCTCCCCAACACTGTGTCTGGGCTGCAATGGAGTACTCCCACACTGTGTCTTGGCTGTAATGGAGCTCCCCCACACTGTGTCTGGGCTGTAATGGAGTGCCCCACACTGGGTCTGGGCTGTATTGGAGCTCCCCCACACTGTGTCTGAGCTGTAATGGAGCTAACCCACACGGTCTGGGCTGTAATGGAGCTCCCCCACACTCAGACTGGGCTGTAATGGAGCTCCCCCACACTGTGTCTGGGCTGTACTGGAACTCCCCCACACTGTGTCTGGGCTGTATTGGAGCTCCCCCACACTGTGTCTGGGCTGTAATGTAGCTCCCCCACACTATGTCTGGGCTGTATAAGAGCTCACCCACAATCGGTCTGGGATGTAATGGTGCTCCCCCACACTTGTCTGAGCTGTAATGGAGCACCCCTACACTGTGTCTGGATTGTAATGGAGCTCCCCCACACTGTGTCTGGATTGTAATGCAGCTCCCCCACACTGTGTCTGTGCTGTAATGGAGCTCCCCCACGTCATGTCTGCGCTGTAATGGATCACCCCCACACTGTGTCTGGGCTGTAATGGAGCTACCCCAAACTGTGCCTGGGCTGTAATGGAGTTCCTCCACATTCGGTCTAGGCTGTAATGGAGCTCCCCCACACTGTGTCTGGGTTGTAATGGAGCTCCCCCACACTGTGTCTGGACTGTATTGCAGCTCCCCCACACTGTGTCTGTGCTGTAATGGAGCTCCCCCATGTTGTGTCTGGGCTGTAATGGAGCACCCCCAAACTGTGCCTGGGATGTAATGGGGTTCGCCCACACTCGGTCTAGGCTGTAATGGTGCTCCCCCACACGGTGTCTGCGCTGTAATGGAGCTCCCTCACACTCATTCTTGGCTGTATAGGAGCTCCCCAACACTATGCCTGTGTTGTAATGGAGCTCCCCCACACTGTGCCTGGGTTGTAATGGAGCTCCCCCACACTGTGTGTGTGCTGTAATGGAGCTCCCCCACACTGTGTCTGGGCTGTAATGGAGCTCCCCCATATTGTGTCTGGGCTGTAACAGAGCTCCCCCAAACTGTGCCTGGGCTGTAATGGAGTTCCCCCACGCTCGGTCTAGGCTGTAATGGAACTCCCCCATATGGTGTCTGCGCTGTAATGGAGCTCCCCCACACTCATTCTTGGCTGTAATGGAGCTCCCCCACACTTGGTCTGGGCTGTAATGGAGCTCCCCCACACTGTGTCTGGGCTGCAATGGAGCTCCCCCATACTATATCCTGGCTGTATTGAAGCTCCCACACACTGTGTCTGGGCTGTAGTGGAGCTCCCCCACACTATGTCTGGGCTGTAATGGAGCTCCCCCCCACTCGGTCTGTGCTGTAATGGAGCTCCCGCCACTGTGTCTGGTCTGTAATAGAGCTCCCCCACACTGTGTCTGGGCTGTACAGGAGGTCCCCCACACTGAGCTTGGTCTGTAATGGAGCTCCCCACACACTGTGTCTGGGTTGTAATGGAGCTCCCACGCACTATGTCTGGGCTGTAGTAGAGCTCCCCCACACTTTGTCTGGGCTGTAATGGATCTCCCCCACACTTGGTCTGGGCTGTAATGGAGCACCCCCACACTGTGTCTGGGATGTCATGGAGCAACCCTACACTCAGTCAGAGCTATAATGGAGCTCCCCCACACTCGGTCTGGGCTGTAATTGAGCTCCCCCACACTGTGTCTGGGCTGTATTGGAGCTCCCCCACACTGTGTCTGGTCTGTAATAGAGCTCCCCCACATTGTGTCTGGGCTGTGCTGGAGCTCCCCCACAATGTGCCTGGGCTGTAGTGGATCTCCCCCACACTGTGTCTGGGCTGCAATGGAGCACCCCCACACTGTGTCTGGGATGTCATGGAGCAACCCTACACTCAGTCAGAGCTGTAATGCAGCTCCCCAACACCTGGTCTGGGCTGTACTGGAGCTCCCCCACACTGTGCCAGGGTTGTAATGGAGCTCCCCCACACTGTGTCTGGGTTGTAATGGAGCTCCCGCACACGGTCTGGGCTGTAATGGAGCTCCCCCACACTCGGACTGGGCAGTAATGGAGCTCCCCCACACTGTGTCTGGGCTGTATTGGAACTCCCCCACACTGTGTCTGGGCTGTATTGGAGCTCCCCCACACTGTGTCTGGGCTATAATGTAGCTCCCCCACACTATGTCTGGGCTGTATAAGAGCTCCCCCACAATCGGTCAGGGATGTAATGGTGCTCCCCCACACTTGTCTGGGCTGTAATGGAGCTCCCCCACACTGTGTCTGGGCTGTAGTGGAGCTCCCCCACACTATGTCAGGGCTGTAATGGAGTTCCCCCACACTGTGTCTGGGCTCTAATGGAGCTCCCCCACACTCGATCGGGGCTGTAATGGAGCTCCCCACACTGTGTCTGGGCTCTAATGGAGCTCCCCCACACTCGATCGGGCTGTAATGGAGCTCCCCCCACTGTGTCTGGTCTGTAATGCAGCTCCCCCATACTGTGTCTGGGCTGGATTGGAGCTCCCCCACACTGAGCCTGGTCTGTAGTAGAGATCCCCCCACACTGTGTCTGGGTTGTAATGGAGATCCCCCACACTCGGTGTGAGCTGTAATGGAGCTCCCCCACACTCGGTCTGGGCTGTATTGGAGCTCCCCCACACTGTGTCTGGGCTGTATTGGAGCTCCCCCACACTGTGTCTGGGCTGTAATGGAGCTCCATCAAACTGTGTCTGGGCTGTAATGGAGCTCCCCCACACTCGTTCTGGGCTGTAATGGAGCTCCCCCACACTGTGTCTGGGTTGTAATGGAGCTCCCCCGCACTGTGTCTCGGCTGTAATGGAGCTCCCCCGCACTCTGTTTGGGCTATATTAGAGCTTCCCCACACTGTGTTTGGGCTGTAATGGAGCGCCCCACACTGTGTCTGGGCTGTAATGGAGCTCCCCCACACTGTGTCTGGTCTGTAATGGAGCTCCTCCACACTGTGTCTGGGCTGTAGTGGAGCTCCCCCAAACTGTGTCTGGGCTGTAATGCAGCTCCCCAACACTGTGTCTGGGCTGCAATGGAGTACTCCCACACTGTGTCTTGGCTGTAATGGAGCTCATCAACACTGTGTCTGGGCTGTAATGGAGTGCTCCACACCGGGTCTGGGATGTAATGGAGCTCCCCCACTCTGTGTCTGGATTGTAACGGAGCTCCCCCACACTCGGTCTGGGCTGTATTGGAGCTCCCCCACACTGTGTCTGGGCTGTAATGGAGCTCCCCCACACGGTCTGGTCTGTAATGGAGCTCCCCCACACTCGGACTGGGCAGTAATGGAGCTCCCCCACACTGTGTCTGGGCTGTATTGGAGCTCCCCCACACTGTGTCTGTGCTGTAATGGAACTCCCCAACACTGTGCCTGTGCTGTAATGGAGCTCCCCCACGTCATGTCTGCGCTGTAATGGAGCACCCCCACACTGTGTCTAGGCTGTAATGGAGCGCCCCACACATTGCCTGGGCTGTAATGGAACTCCCCCACACTGTGTCTAGGCTGTAATGGAGCTCCCCCACACTGTGTCTGGGCTGTAGTGGAGCTCCCCCAAACTGTGTCAGGGCTGTAATGCAGCTCTCCAACACTGTGTCTGGGCTGTAATGGAGTTCCCCCACACTCAGTCTAGGCTGTAATGGAGCTCACCAACACTGTGTCTGGGCTGTATTGGAGCTCCCCCAAACTGTGTCAGGACTGTAATGCAGCTCCCCCACTCTGTGTCTGGGTTGTAACGGAGCTCCCCCACACTCAGTCTGGGCTGTATTGGAGCTCCCCCACACTGTGTCTGGGCTGTAATGGAGCTCCCCCACATGGTCTGGGCTGTAATGGAGCTCCCCCACACTCGGACTGGGCAGTAATGGAGCTCCCCCACACTGTGTCTGGGGTGAAACGGAGCGCTCCACACTGTGTCTGGGTTGTAATGGAGCTCCCACGCACTATGTCTGGGCTGTAGTAGAGCTCCCCCACACTGTGTCTGGGCTGTAATGGAGTTCCCCCACACTTGGTCTGGGCTGTAATGGAGCTCCCCCACACTTTGTCTGGGCTGTAATGGAGTTCCCCCACACTTGGTCTGGGCTGTAATGGAGCTCCCCCACACTGTGTCTGGGCTGTAATGGAGATCCCCCACACTTGGTCTGGGCTGTAATGGAGCTCCCCCACACTCGTTCTTGGCTGTAATGGATTTCCCCCACACTCGGTCTAGGCTGTAATGGAGCTCCCCCACACTCGGTCTAGGCTGTAATGGAGCTCCCCCACACTCGGTCTGGGTTGTAATGGTGCTCCCCCACACTGTGTCTGGGCTCTATTGGAGCTCCCCCACACTGTGTGTGGGCTGTATTGGAGCTCCCCCACATGGTGTCTGTGTTGTAATGGAGCTCCCCCAAATTGTGTCTGGGCTGTAATGGAGCTCCCCCACACTCATTCTTGGCTGTAATGGATTTCACCCACACTGTGTCTGGGCTGTAATGGAGTTCCCCCACACTCGGTCTAGGCTGTAATGGAGCTCCCCCACACTGTGTCTGTGCTGCAATGGAGCTCCCCCACACTGTGTCTGTGCTGTAATGGAGCTCCCCTACACTGTGTCTGGGTTGTAATGGAGCTCCCCCACACTCGGTCTGGGCTGTATTGCTGCCCTTACATGGTGAAGATGCCATGCGTTCTTAGTAGCCCGTATTATACATCAAAAAGTGAGTGCACTTTTGTCTCTGATCCCCTTCCCATTTCAGAGCCACTGTATCTGGGCTGTATTGGAGTATGTAAATCATGAAACATATCATTAAATGCTGCAGAGTGAATCATCACATGCGATACAGCAATGCTCCCCCCTTCATATATCGTCCATCAAAGATTCACAAGTGATGGGCCAGCTAGTATTCAATTCACAAAGTACCTTCACTGTGTGTGCACTGCAAATCAATGAAGAAACGTCACTAGAGTTTGCAAATGTATGATCCTGCCCTTTTGCCCCAGACTGTTGTCCCCAACCATTGTAATGCTGCAATTTGCTCTTGAGATGGAAGGTGCTGGCAGTAAATACAGTTTGCATTAGATACCACCAATTTAGCTTGGCTGCCAGATACCCCCATATCCCTGAAAACTGCATTAACCAACTGCCCATTTCCACCCACTGCCTCCACGTGGAGACCTACCACATTGAACTTTGCCTCCAGCTGTTGTGTGCGCCCCTGATCGTGGGCATTGCCCTGTAATGATGCCCACCCTAGTCTTCCATGTTCCTCCTGAGGAGGTCAAAGTGATGGTCTCTGTCAATAACACCTCCCCCTACAGCCTAACATGCCTCTGATGCTGTTCTGTAAACCCAACCCATTTAACCCCCATGTACACGTCCCACTTCTGCGTTGCCCACCAGCCTCGACTCCCCCAACTCTTTTGTCACTGAATCACCCCCTCATTCCAATGACCAGTTGTTCCCTCGCAGGACAGTATTCACACCACACTCTGACCAACCTCAGCCAGCAGCCCCTAGACATGACGGGACAAAGGCCTGGCCACGGTCTTTGTGGCTCCCTGCCTGATGGGATTTGACACCTCTAACTGCTGGTGCAGACCGTACAGAACAGACTGCTGCTCACTCCTGGACAAAGTGTTGCACAAAGTGCACTCTCAGACTGATGTTGCACAAAGCTCACTCCCAGACTGATAGGGTTATAGAGTCATAGAGATGTACAGCATGGAAACAGACCCTTTGGTCCAACCCGTCCATGCTGACCAGATATCCCAACCCAAGCTGGTCCCACCTGCCAGCACCCGGCCCATATCCCTCCAAACCCTTCCTATTCATATACCCATCCAAATACCTCTTAAATGTTGCAATTGTACCAGCCTCCACCACATCCTCTGGTAGCTCATTCCATACACGTACCACCCTCTGTGTGAAAAAGTTGCCCCTTAAGTCCCTTTTATATTTTTCCCCTCTCACCCTAAACCTATGCCCTCTAGTTCTGGATTCCCCAACCCCAGGGAAAAGACTTTGTTTATTTATCCTATCCATGCTCCTCGTGATTTTATAAATGTCTATAAGGTCACCCCTCAGCCTCTGACGCTCCAGGGAAAACAGTCCCAGCCTATTCAACCTCTCCCTATAGCTCAAATCCTCCAACCCTGGCAACATCCTTGTAAATCTTTTTTGAACCCTTTCAAGTTTCACAACGTCCTTCTGATAGCAAGGAGACCAGAATAGCTCTCCATATTCCAAAAGTGACTGAAACAATGTCCTGTACAGCCACAACATGACCTCCCAACTCCTGTACTCAATACTCTGACCAATAAAGGATACCAAATGCCTTCTTCACTATCCTATCTACCTGTGACTCCACTTTCAAGGAGCTATGAACCTGCACTCCAAGGTCTCTTTGTTCAGCAACACTCCCTAGGACCTTACCATTAAGTGTATAAATCCTGCTAAGATTTGCTTTCCCAAAATGCAGCACCTCACATTTATCTGAATTTATCTGCCACTTCTCAGCCCATTGGCCCATCTGGTCAAGATCCTGTTGTAATCTGAGGTAACCCTCTTCGCTGTCCACTACACCTCCAATTTTGGTATAATTTGCAAACTTACTAATTGTAACTCTTATGTTCACATGCAAATCATTTATATAAATAACGAAAAGTAGTGGACCCAGCACCGATCCTTGTGGCACTCCACTGGTCACAGGCCTCCAGTCTGAAAAAAACCCTCCATCACCACCCTCTGTCTTCTACTTTTGAGCCAGTTTTGTATCCAAATGGCTAGTTCTCCCTGTATTCCATGAGATCTAACCTTGCTAATCAGTCTCCGATGAGGAATCTTGTCGAACGCCTTACTGAAGTCCATATAGATCACGTCCACCACTCTGCCATCATCAATCCTCTTTGTTATTTCTTCAAAAAACTCAATCTAGTTTGTGAGACATGATTTCCCACGCACAAAGCCATGTTGACTATCCCTAATCAGTCCTTGCCTTTCCAAATACATGTACATCCTGTCCCTCAGGATTCCCTCCAACAACTTGCCCACCACCAAGGTCAGGCTCACCGGTCTATAGCTCCCTGGCTTGTCTTTACCGCCCTTCTTAAACAGTGGCACTACATTTGCCAACCTCCAGTCTTCCAGCACCTCACCTGTGATTATTGATGTTACAGATCTCTCAGCAAGAGGCCCAGCAATCACTTCCCTAGCTTCTCACAGAGTTCTCGGGTACATCTGATCAGGTCCTGGGAATTAATCCACTTTTATAATTTCAAGACATCCAGCACTTCCTCCTCTGTAATATGGACATTTTTCAAGATGTCACCATCTATTTCCCTTCATTCTATATCTTCCATATCCTTTTCCACTGTAAACACTGATGCAAATTACTCGGTTAATGTCTCCCCCATCTCCTGCGGCTCACACAAAGGCTGCCTTGCTGTTCTTTGAGGGGCCCTATTCTCTCCTTAGTTACTCTTTTGTCCTTCATGTATTTGTGAAAACCATTTGGATTCTCCTTAACTCTATTTGCTAAAGCTATCTCATGTCCCCTTTTTGCCCTCCTGATTTCCCTCTTAAGTATACAACTACTACGTCTACAGGATCAGGATTCACTTGATCTCTCTTGTCTATACCTGACATATGCTTCCTTCTTTTTCTTAACCAAACCCTCAATTTCTTTAGTCATCCAGCATTCCTTACACCGACCAGCTTTTCCTTTCACCCAAACAGGAATATACTGTATCTGGACTCTCGTTATCTCATTCCTGAAGACTTCCCGTTTTCCCGCCACCCCTTTACCTGCTAACAGCTGCCCCCTATCAGCTTTTGAAAGTTCTTGCTTAATACCTATCTATAGGGTGGTTATGGTAGGGGATTTTAACTTGCTTCATTTCTCAACTGTACCAGTCTCTTTCCTCACTGTCTCCCTGGCTCCCACCCCTGTTGCACAAAGCTCACTCCCAGACGGATGTTGCACAAAGTGCACTCTTGGACTGATCTTGAACAAAGTGCATTCTACGACTGATGTTGCACATAGTGCACACCCGGACTAATGTAACACAAATTGCACTCTCGGTCTGACTTAGCACAAAGTTCACTCTTAGACTGATGTTGCACAAAGTTCATTTCTGGCTGATGCTGCACTAAGTGCACTCTCAAACTGATGTCCAATAAAGTTCATTCTCGGATTGACATTGCAGAAAGTTCACTCCTGGACCGACGTTGCACAAGGTGCACTCTCAGATAGATGTAGGACAAATTTCAGTCTCAAACTGATGTTGCACAAAGTGCACTCCCGGACTGATGTTGGACAAAGTTCATTCTTGGACTGTTGTTACACAAAATGCACTCTTGGACTGACGTTGGACAAAAGAGTACTCCTGGACTGATGTTGCACTAAGTGCAATCCTGGACTGATGTTGCACAAAGTGCACTCTCGGACAGACGTTGGACAATGTTCACTCCACGACAGATGATGAACAAAGTGCACTTTGAGACTGATGTTGCACAGAGAGCATTCCCAAACTGATGTTGCACAAGTCACTCCAGACTGATGTTGTACAAAGTGTGTTCCTGGACTGATGTTGCATAAAGTGCTCTTCTGGACTGATGTTGCACAAAGTTCACTCTTTGACTGATGTTGCACAAAGTGTACTCCTGGACTGATGTTGCACAAAATGCATTCAAGGACTGATGTTACACACATTGCACTCCTGGACTGATTTTGCACAAAGATTACTCTCGGACTGATCTTGCACAAAGTGCACTCCCGGAGTGATGTTCCACAAAGTGTATTCCTGGACTGATGTTGCACAAGGTGCATCCCGAACTGATTTCAACAAAGTGTACTCCTGGACTGATGTTGCAGAAAGTGCATCCCTGGACTGATGTTACACGAAGTCCACTCCCGGACTGAACATGCACAAAATACATTCAAGGATTGATGTTGCACAAAGTGCACTCCTGGAGTAATGTTGCACAAAGTGGATTCCCAGACTGATGTTGCAGAAAGTCCACTCCTGCTCTGATCATGCACAAAATGGATTCAAGGACTAATGTTGCACCAAGTGCACTCCTGGAGTGATGTTACACAAAGTTTACTCCTGAACTGATGTTCCACAAAGTGCAGTCCTAGACTGATGTTAAACAAAGTGCAGTCCTGGACTGATGTTGCATAAAGTTCACTCCCAGACTGATATTGCAAAGACAATACTCATAAGTCATAGAGTCATAGAGATGTACAGCATGGAAACAGACCCTTCAGTCCAACCTGTCCATGCCGACCAGATATCCCAACCCAATCTAGTCCCACCTGCCAGCAACCAGCCCTATCCCTCCAAACCCTTCCTATTCATATACCCATCCAAATGCCTCTTAAATGTTGCAATTGTACCAGCCTCCCCCACATCCTCTGCCAGCTCATTCCATACACATACCACCCCATGTGTGAAAAAGATGCCCCTTAGGTCTCTTTTATATCTTTCTCCTCTCAGCCTAAAACTATGCCCTCTAGTTCTGGACTCACCGACCCCAGGGAAAAGACTTTGCCTATTTATCCTATCCATGCCCCTCAAAGTTTTGTAAACCTCTATAAGGTCACCCCTCAGCCTCCGACGCTCCAGGGAAAACAGCCCCAGCCTGTTCAGTCTCTCCCTGTGGCTCAAATCCTCCAACCCTGGCAACATCCTTGTAAATCTTTTCTGAACCCTTTCAAGTTTCACAACATTTTTCCAATAGGAAGGAGACCAGAATTGAACACAATATTCCAACAGTGGCCTAACCAATGTCCTGTAGAGCCGCAACATGACCTCCCAACTCCTGTACTCAATACTCTGACCAATAAAGGAAAGCATACCAAACGCCTTCTTCACTATCCTATCTACCTGTGACTCCACTTTCAAGGAGCTATGAACCTGCACTCCAAGGTCTCTTTGTTCAGGAACACTCCCTAGGACCTTAACATTAAGTGTATAAGTCCTGCTAAGGTTTGCTTTCCCAAAATGCAGCACCTCACATTTATCTGAATTAAACTCCATCTGCCACTTCTCAGCCCATTGGCCCATCTGGTCAAGATCCTGTTGTAATCTGAAGTAACCCTCTTCGCTGTCCACTGCATCTCCAATTTTGGTGTCATCTGCAAACTTACTAATTGTACCTCTTATGTTCGCATCCAAATCATTTATATAAATGACATAAAATAGAGGACTCAGCACCGATCCTTGTGGCACTCCACTGGTCACAGGCCTCCAGTCTGAAAAACAACCCTCCACCACCACCTTTGAGCCAGTTCTGTATCGAAATAGTTAGTTCTCCCTGTATTCCATGAGATCTAACCTTGCTAATCAGTCTCCCATGAGGAACCTTGTTGAACGCCTTACTGAAGTCCATATAGATCACATCTATTGCTCTGCCTTCATCAATTTTCTTTGTTAGGTCTTCAAAAAACTCAATCAAGTTTGTGAGACACGCGGTCTGATGTTGCTCAAAGTGCTCTTCTGAACTGATTTTGCACAAAATACACTCCCAGAGTGAGGTTGCACAAAGTGCACTCCCGAACTGATGTTGCACAAAGTTCACTCTTGGACTAATGTTGCACAAAGTGCACTCCTGGACCGATTTTGCACAAACGTTACTCTCGGACTGATCTTGCACAAAGTTCAGTCTCAGACTGATGGTGCACAAAGTTCACTCTTGGACTGATGTTGCACAAAATGCATTCCTGGACTGATGTTGCACAAATTGCACTCCCAGACTGATTTTGAACATATTTCATTTCTACACTGATGTTGGACAAAGTGCACTCTTGAACCGATGTTGGATAAAGTTCACTATCGGACTGACGTTTTACAAAATGCACTCCCGGACTGATGTTGCAGAAAGTTCACTCCTGGACGAATGTTACAGAAAATGCATTCCTGAACTGATGTCGGACAAAGTGCACTCTCGGACTGATCTTGCACAAAGTGCATTCATGGAGAGATATTGCACAAAGCTGACTCCCAGGCTGATGTTGCACAAAATGCACTCCCTGACTGATGGTGCACAAAGTGCACTCTTGGACTGATCTTGGACAAAGTGCACTCCTGGACTGATGTTGCACAAAATGCATTCAAGGACTGATGTTGCACAAAGTGCACCCCTGGACTGATTTTGTACAAAGTACACTCTCGAACTGATCATGCATAAAATGCATTCAAAGACTGATGTTGCACATAGTGCACTCCTGGACTGTTGTTCCACAAGGTTCACTCATGGACTGATGTTGCACAAAGTGCATTCCCGGACTGATGTTGCACAAAGTTCACTCCCAGACTGATCTTGCATGAGATTTATTCAAGGACTAATGTTGCACAAAGTTCACTCCTGGAGTGATGTTGCACAAAATGCACTCCCAGTCTGATGTTACACAAATTGCATTCTTGGACTGATGTTGACAAAGTCCATTCCCGGACTGATCTTGCATAAAATGCATTCAAGGACTCATACTGGTCAAAGTGCACTCCCAGACCAATATTGCACAATGTGTCCTCCTGGACTGATGTGGCACAAAGTGCAGTCCTGGACTGATGTTGGACAAAGTCGACTCCCAGACTGATGTTGCATAAAGTTCAATCTTGGACTGATGTTGCACAAAATGCACTCCTGGACTGATGTTGCCTGAAGTGCACCCCCGGTCTGATGTTACACAAATTGCACTCATGGACTGATGTTGAACAAAGTGCACTTCCAGACCGATGTTGCACAAAGTGCTCTCCTGGACTGATGTTACATAATGTGTACTCCTGGACTGATGTTGCAGAATATATAGTCCTGGACTGACCTTGCACAGTGCAGTCCTGCACTGATGTTGGACAAAGTGCACTCCCGGATTTATGTTGCATGAAATTCACTTCCAGACTGATGTTGCACAAAATGCACTCTAGGACTGATGTTGCACATGTTTCATTTCCACACTGATGTTGCACAAAGTGCACTCTTGAACCAATGTTGGATCAAGTTCACTCTTGTACTGATGGTGTACAAAATGCACTCAAGGACTGATGTTGCACAAAGTGCACTCCCGGACTGATCTTTCCCAAAATGCATTCAAGGACTGATCTTGAACAAAGTGCACTCCTAGAGTAGTCATGGACTGATGCTGCACAAAGTGGATTCCAGGACTAATCTTGCACAAAATGCATTCAAGGACTCATGTTGGACAAAGTGCAATCTCGGAACCATGTTCCACAAAGTGCACTCTCGGACTGATGTTGCACAATGTGTCCTCCTGGACTGATGTTGCACAAAGTGCAGTCCTGGACTGATGTTGTATGAATTTCACTCCCAGACTGATGTTGCACAAAATGCATTCAAGGACTGATGTTGCACAAACTGCACTCCTGAATCATGTTGCACAAATTTTTACTCCCAGACTGATGTTGCACAAAGTACACTCTCATACTGAAATTGAATAAAGCTCCCTCTTGGATTGACATTGCACAAAGCTCAGTCCCAGACTGATGTTGCACAAAGTGCACTCTTTGTCTGATCTTGGACAAACTCCATTCTAGGACTGATGTTGCACAAAGTATACCCCCGGGTTGATCTTGCTCGAAGTGCTCTCCTGGAGTGATGTTGCAAACTGCACTCCCAGACCGGTGTTGCACAATGTGCACCCCCGGGCTGATCTTGCTCAAAGTGCACTCCTGGAGTGATCTTACACAAAGTTCACTCCCAGACTGATATTGCAGAAAGTGCACTCTTGCACTGATGTTGTACAAAATGCACTCCTGGACTGACTTTACACAAAGTGCCCTCTAGAACTGATGTTGCACATATTTCATTTCCTCACAGATGTTGCACAAAGTGGGCGGCACGGTAGCACAGTGGTTAGCACTGTTGCCTCACAGTGCCAGAGACCCGGGTTCAATTCCCGCCTCAGGCGACTGACTGTGTGGAGTTTGCACATTCTCCCCGTGTCTGCGTGGGTTTCCTCCGGATGCTCCAGTTTCCTCCCACAGTCCAAAAATGTGCAGGTTAGGTGAATTGGCCACGCTAAATTGCCCGTAGTGTTAGGTGAAGGGGTAAATGTGGGTGAATGGGTCTGGGCAGGTTGCGCTTCGGCAGGTCGGTGTGGACTTGTTGGGCCGAAGGGTTTGTTTCCACACTGTATGTAATCTAATCTTTAAAGTGCCCTCTGGAACTGATGTTGCACATATTTCATTTCCACACTGATGTTGTACAAAATACACTCCTGGATTGACATTGGAGAAGGGTCACTCCTGAACGAATGTTACAGAAAATGCATTCCTGAACTAAATGTCAGACAAAGTGCACTCTCGGACTGATCTTGCACAAAGGTGACTCCCAGGCTGATGTTGCACAAAGTGCACTCTTGGACTGATCTTGGACAAAGTGCATTCTAGGACTGATGTTACACAAAGTTCACTCCCGGACTGATGTTGCACAAATTGCACTCCTGGACTGATTTTGCACAAAGGTTACTCTCGGACTGATCTTGCACAAAGTTCACTCACAGACTGATGGTGCACAAAGTTCACTCTTGGACTGATGTTGCACAAATTGCACTCCTGGACTGATGTTGCACATATTTCATTTCCACACTGATGTTGTACAATGTGCACTCTTCAAACCGATGTTGGATAAAGTTCACTCTCGGACTGACGTTGCAGAAAGTTCACTCATGGACGGATGTTACAGAAAATGCATTCCTGAACTGATGTTGCACAAAGTGCCCTCTCGGACTGATGTTGTACAATGCTCACTCTTGGACTGATGTTGCATAATGTGTACTCCTGGACTGACATTGATAAAGTGCAGTCCTGGACTGGTGTTACATAAAATTCACTGCTGGACTGATGTTGCACTGAGTGCACTCTCGACCCGATGGTGGATAAAGTCCACTCTTGGACTGATGTACAAAATGCACTCCTGGCCTGACATTGCAGTAATTTCACTCCTGGACGGATGTTACACAAAGTGCAGTCCCACACTGATGCTGGACAAAGTTCACTCCTGAACTGGTGTTGCACAAAGTGCACTTCCAGAATGATGTTGTACAAATTGCATTCTCAATCAGACGTTGGACAAAGTTCAGTCTTGGACTGATGTTGTACAAAGTGCACTCATGCATTGATGTTGCACAAAGTTCACTCCAGAACTGATGCTGTAGAAAGTTCAGTCCCAGACGGATGTTGCAGAAAATGCATTGCTGGAATGAAGCTGCACCAAGTTCACCCTCGGATCGATGTTGGACAAAGAGCACTCCTGGACTGATGTTGCACAATGTGCACTCCCGGACTGATCTTGCACAAAATGCATTCAAGAATTGATGTTGCACAAAGCACATTCACGGACAGATGTTGGACAAAGTTCACTCTCAAACTGATGTTGCGCAAAGTAGACTCCGTGACTGACCTTGCACAAAATGCATTCAAGGACTGATGTTGCATGAAGTGCACTCCTGGTCTAATGTTACACAAATTGCACTCTTGGATCGATGTTGGACAAAGTTCACTGTCGGACTGATCTTGCACCGAATGCACTCCTGAAGTGAAGTTGCTCAAAGTATATTCCCGGACCGCTGTGGCACAAAGGTCACTCATAGTCTGTAGTTGAACAAGGTGCACTCCTGGACTGATGTTACACAAAATTCATTCTTGGACTGATGTGCATAAAGTGCACTCCTGGACTGAAGTTGCATAAATTTCACTCCCAGATTGATATTACACAAAGTGCATTCCTGCACTGATGTTGCACAAAGTGCATTCCCGGACTGCTTTTGCAAAAAGTGCACACCCAATTGATGTTGCAGAATATATTCTCCTGGACTGACATTGCACAAAGTGCAGTCCTACACTGATGTTGGGCAAAGTGCACTCACGGATTATGTTGCATGAAATTCACTTCCAGACTGACGTTGAACAAAATGCACTCCAGGACTGATGTTGCACAAAATGCATTCAAGGACTGATGTTGTACATGTTTCATTTCCACACTGATGTTGCACAAAGTGCACTCTTGAACCGATGTTGGATCAAGTTCACCCTCGAACTGATGTTGCGCAAAGTGCACTCCCAGACTGATCTTGCACAAAATGCATTCAAGGACTGATGTTGCATGTAGTGCACTCCTGAATTATGTTGCACAAAGTCCACTCCCGGTCTGATGGTACAAAAATTGCACTCATGGACTGATATTGGACAAAGTTCACTCTCGGACTGATCTTGCACAAAGTGCATTCCCGGACTGCTGTTGCACAAAGTACACTCCCGGACCAATGTTGTAAAATATGTACTCCTGGACTGACATTGCACAAAGTGCAGTCCTGCACTGATGTTGGACAAAGTCCACTCCCGGACTGATGTTGCATGAAGTTCACTCCCAGACTGATGTTGCACAAAATGTATTCAAGGACTGATCTTGCACAAAGCGCACTCCTGGAGTAATGTTGCACAAAGTGCACTCCCAGACTGATGTTGCACAAAGTTCTGGACTGATCTTGCACTAAATACATTCAAGGACTAATGTTCCACAAAGTGCACTCCCAAACTGATGTTCCACAAAGTGCAATCCTGGACTGATGTTGCATAAAGTTCACTCCCATGCTGATGTTGCACAAAGATCACTCCCGGACTGATGGTTCACAAAGTTCACTCTTGGACTGATGTTTAACAAAGTTTACACCTGGACTGATGTTACACTAAGTGCACACCTGGACTGATGTTGCATAAAGTGCAGTCCTGGACTGATGTTGCACAAAGTTCACTCCTGGACTGATGTTACACAAAGTGCAGTCCCACACTGATGCTGGACAAAGTTCACTCCTGGACTGATGTTGCACAAAGTGCACTCCCAGTCTGAAGTTACACAAATTGCACCCCCAAAATGATGTTGCACAAAGTGCACTCCCAGTCTGAAGTTACACAAATTGCACCCCCAAAATGATGTTGCACAAAGTGCACTTTCCAACTGACATTGGACAAAGCTCATGCTCAGACTGACTTTGCACAAAGTGAATTGCCCTTTAGTGTTGCATAAAGTGCATTCACAGAATGATGTTGCACAAAGTGCACTCCTGGACTGATGTTGCACAAAATGCACTCTTGGACTGATATTGCACAAAGTGCACTCCTCAACTCTTGTTGTGGAATGTGCACTCCCAGACTGATGTTCCACAACGTCCACTCCCAGACTTATGTTGGACACAGTCCACTCCCAGACTGATGTTGGACAAAGTGCACCCCCAGACTGATGTTGCACAAAGTGCATTGCTGGACTAATGTTGCTTAAAGTGCACTCCTGGACTGAAATTGTACAAATTTCACTTCCGGACTATTGGCGCACAAAGTGCACTCTTGGACTGATGTTGCACAAAATTCACACTTGGACTGTTCACTCGCAGTCTCAAGATGCATAAAATTCACACTTGGACTGATGTTGGACAATGTGCCCTCTCAGATTGATGATGGACAATGTTCACTCTTGGACTGATGTTGCACACAGTGCATTCCTGGACTGATGTTGGACAAAGTTCACTCTCAGTCTAAAGTTGCACGAAATGCATTCCTGGACTGATGTTGCATCAAGTGCATTCTTGGATGAGTGTTGCACAAAGTGCACTCCTGGACTGATGTTGCACAAAGTTCACTCTTGAACTAATGTTGCGCAAAGGTTACCCTTAGACTGATGTTGGACAAAGTGCGCTCCCGGACTGATGTTGCACAAAGTGCATTCCTGGACTGAATTTGCACAAAGTGCAATCTTGGACTGATGTTGGACAAAGTTCACTCTCAGACTGATGTGGCACAAAGTGCATTCCCAATTAATGTTGCATAAAGTGCACTCCCAGACAGATGCTGCACAATGTTCACTCCTGGACTGATGTTGCACAAAATACACTCCCAGACTGATGTTGCACAAAGTTCACTCTTGGACTGATGTTGCACATAGTCCACTCCTAGACTGATCTTGCACAAAATGCATTCAATGGCTGATGTTGTACAAAACTGCATTCCTGGACTGATATTGCACAAAGATCACTCTTGGACTGATGTTGCACAAAGTCCACTCCCGGACTGAACTCACACAAAATGCATTCAAGGACTTAACTTGCACAAATTTCACTCTTGGACTGATATTGTACAAAGCCCACTCCTGCACTGATCTTGCACAAAATGCATTCCAGGACTGATGTTGGTCAAAATGCTCTCCTGGACTGACATGGCCCAATGTACCATCCCACTCTGCTGTTACAAAGATTGCACTCCCAGACTGATGTTCCACAAATGCACTCTCACACTGATGTTGCACAAAGTGCACTCCCGGACTGATGTTGCACAAAGTGCATTCCCGGTCTGATGTTGCACAAAGTGCACTCATGGACTGATATTGCACAATGTTCACTCTCGGACTGATGTTGCACAAAGTGTACTCTTGGCCTGATATTGCACAAAGTGCACTCTCGGACTGATGTTGCACAAAGTTCACACTCGGACTGATGTTGCACAATGTTCACTTGTGCACTGATGTTGCACAACATTCACTCTTGGACTGATGTTGCACAACGTGCACTCCCGGACTGTTGTAGCACAAAATGCCCTCCCGGACTGATGTTGCACAACCTTTACTCGTGGACTGATGTTGCACAAAGTGCCCTCCTGGACTGATGTTGCACAACGTTCATTCTTGGACTGATGTTCCACAATGTGCACTCCTGGACTGTTGTAGCACAAAATTCCCTCCCGGACTGATGTTGCACAACCTTTACTTGTGGACTGATGTTGCACAAAGTGCCCTCCCGGACTGATGTTGCACAATGTTCACTCGTGGACTGATGTTGCACAACATTCACTCACAGACTGATGTTGCACAGCATTCACTCGTGGACTGATGTTGCACAAAGTGCACTCTCGGACTGATGTTGCACAAAGTGCCTCCCGGACTGATGTTGCACAACGTTCACTTGTGGACTAATTTTGCACAAGGTTCACTCGTGGACTGATGTTGCACAAAGTGCCCTCTTGAACTGATGTTGCACAAAGTTCACTCGTGGACTGATGTTGCACAAAGTGCGCTCCCGGAATAATGTTGCACAATGTTCACTCGTGGACTGATGTTGCACAAAGTGCGCTCCCGGAATAATGTTGCACAATGTTCACTCTCGGACTGATGTTGCACAAAGTGCACTCCCGGACTGATGTTGCACAAGGTTCACTCGTGGACTGATGTTGCACAATGTTCACGCTCGGACTGATGTTGCACAAGGTGCACTCCCGGAATGATGTTGGACAAAGTGCCCTCTCGGACTGATGTGCACAAAGTGCCCTCTCGGATTGATGTTACACAAAGTGCCCTCCTGGACTGATGTTGCACAATATTCACTCGTGGACTGATGTTGCACAAGGTGCACTCCCGGACGAATGTTGCGCAAAGTGCACATCCAGACTGATGTTGCACAAGTTTCACTCGTGGACTGATGTTGCACAAAGTGCCCTCTTGAACTTATGTTGCACAATGTTCACTCGTGGACTGATGTTGCACAAAGCGCACTCCGGACTGATGTTGCACAAAGTGCACTCCTGGACTGAGGTTCCACTACGTTCACTCATGGACTGATGTTTCACAAACTGCACTCTTGGATTGATGTTGCACACAGTGCACTCCCAGTCTGATGTTGCACAACGTTCACTCTCGGACTGATGTTGCACAAGGTTCACTCTCAGACTGATGTTGCACAAAGTGTATTCTTGGACTGATGTTGGACAAAGTGCACTCTCGGACGAATGTTGCACAAAGTGCCCTCTCGGATTGATGTTACACAAACTGCACTCCCGGACTGGTGTTGCACAAAGTGCACTCTTGGCCTGATGTTGCACAAAGTGCACTCCTGGTCTGATGTTGCACAATGTTCACTCGTGGACTGATGTTACACAAAGTGTACTCCCAGTCAGATGTTGCACAAAGTGCACTCCCAGACTGATGTTGCTCAATGTCCACTAGTGGACTGATGTTACATAAAGTGCACTCCTAGACTGATGTTGCACAAAGTGCCCACTCGGACTGATGTTGCACAACGTTCACTCGCAGACTGACGTTGCACAAAGTGCACTCTTGGATTGATGTTGCACAAAGTGCACTCCCGGTCTGATGTTGCACAATGTTCACTCGTGGACTGATCTTGTACCAAGTGCCTTCCGGAATGATGTTGCACAACATTCTCTCGTGGACTGATGTTGCACAAAGTGCACTCCCAGACTGATGTTGCTCAATGTTCACTAGTGGACTGATGTTACATAAAGTGCACTCCTAGACTGATGTTGCACAAAGTGCCCACCCGGACTGATGTTGCACAACGTTCACTCGCAGACTGACGTTGCACAAAGTGCACTCTTGGATTGATGTTGCACAAAGTGCACTCCCGGTCTGATGTTGCACAACGTTCACTCTCAGACTGATGTTGCACAAAGTGCCCTCCCAGACTGATGTTGCACAATGTTCACTCGTGGACTGATCTTGTACCAAGTGCCTTCCGGAATGATGTTGCACAACATTCTCTCATGGACTGATGTTGCACAAAGTGCCCTCTCGGATTGATGTTACACAAAGTGCACTCCCGGACTGGTGTTGCACAAAGTGCACTCTTGGACTGATGTTGCACAAAGTGCACTGCTGGTCTGATGTTGCACAATGTTCACTCGCAGACTGACGTTGCACAAAGTGCACTCTTGGATTGATGTTGCACAAAGTGCACTCCCGGACTGATGTTACATAAAGTGCACTCCTAGACTGATGTTGCACAAAGTGCCCACTCGGACTGATGTTGCACAACGTTCACTCGCAGACTGACGTTGCACAAAGTGCACTCTTGGATTGATGTTGCACAAAGTGCACTCCCGGTCTGATGTTGCACAATGTTCACTCGTGGACTGATCTTGTACCAAGTGCCTTCCGGAATGATGTTGCACAACATTCTCTCGTGGACTGATGTTGCACAAAGTGCTCTCCTGAACTGATGTTGCCCAATGTACCATCCCAATCTGATGTTACACAACGTGCACTCCCAGATTGATGTTCCACAAATGCACTCTCACACTGATGTTGCACAAAGTGCACTCCCACACTGATGTTGCACAAAGTTCACACTTGGACTGATGTTGCACAAAGTGCACTCTCGGACTGATGTTGCACAAAGTGCCTCCCGGACTGATGTTGCACAATGTTCACTCATGGACTAATGTTGCAAAAGGTTCACTCGTGGACTGATGTTGCACAAAGTGCTCTCTCGGACAGATGTTGCACAAGATTCACACTTGGACTGATGTTGCACAATGTTCACTCGTGGACTGATGTTGCACAAAGTGCACTCCCGGACTGATGTTGCACAATGTTCACGCTTGGACTGATGTTGCACAAAGTGCACTCTCGGACTGATGTTGCACAATGTGCCCTCCGGGTCTGATGTTGCATAACGTTCACTCGTGGACTGATGTTGCACAATGTTCACTCTCGGACTGATGTTGCACAAAGCGCACTCCGGACTGATGTTGCACAAAGTGCACTCCTGGACTGAGGTTCCACTACGTTCACTCATGGACTGATGTTTCACAAACTGCACTCTTGGATTGATGTTGCACACAGTGCACTCCCAGTCTGATGTTGCACAACGTTCACTCTCGGACTGATGTTGCACAAGGTTCACTCTCAGACTGATGTTGCACAAAGTGTATTCTTGGACTGATGTTGGACAAAGTGCACTCTCGGACGAATGTTGCACAAAGTGCCCTCTCGGATTGATGTTACACAAACTGCACTCCCGGACTGGTGTTGCACAAAGTGCACTCTTGGCCTGATGTTGCACAAAGTGCACTCCTGGTCTGATGTTGCACAATGTTCACTCGTGGACTGATGTTACACAAAGTGTACTCCCAGTCAGATGTTGCACAAAGTGCACTCCCAGACTGATGTTGCTCAATGTCCACTAGTGGACTGATGTTACATAAAGTGCACTCCTAGACTGATGTTGCACAAAGTGCCCACTCGGACTGATGTTGCACAACGTTCACTCGCAGACTGACGTTGCACAAAGTGCACTCTTGGATTGATGTTGCACAAAGTGCACTCCCGGTCTGATGTTGCACAATGTTCACTCGTGGACTGATCTTGTACCAAGTGCCTTCCGGAATGATGTTGCACAACATTCTCTCGTGGACTGATGTTGCACAAAGTGCACTCCCAGACTGATGTTGCTCAATGTTCACTAGTGGACTGATGTTACATAAAGTGCACTCCTAGACTGATGTTGCACAAAGTGCCCACCCGGACTGATGTTGCACAACGTTCACTCGCAGACTGACGTTGCACAAAGTGCACTCTTGGATTGATGTTGCACAAAGTGCACTCCCGGTCTGATGTTGCACAACGTTCACTCTCAGACTGATGTTGCACAAAGTGCCCTCCCAGACTGATGTTGCACAATGTTCACTCGTGGACTGATCTTGTACCAAGTGCCTTCCGGAATGATGTTGCACAACATTCTCTCATGGACTGATGTTGCACAAAGTGCCCTCTCGGATTGATGTTACACAAAGTGCACTCCCGGACTGGTGTTGCACAAAGTGCACTCTTGGACTGATGTTGCACAAAGTGCACTGCTGGTCTGATGTTGCACAATGTTCACTCGCAGACTGACGTTGCACAAAGTGCACTCTTGGATTGATGTTGCACAAAGTGCACTCCCGGACTGATGTTACATAAAGTGCACTCCTAGACTGATGTTGCACAAAGTGCCCACTCGGACTGATGTTGCACAACGTTCACTCGCAGACTGACGTTGCACAAAGTGCACTCTTGGATTGATGTTGCACAAAGTGCACTCCCGGTCTGATGTTGCACAATGTTCACTCGTGGACTGATCTTGTACCAAGTGCCTTCCGGAATGATGTTGCACAACATTCTCTCGTGGACTGATGTTGCACAAAGTGCTCTCCTGAACTGATGTTGCCCAATGTACCATCCCAATCTGATGTTACACAACGTGCACTCCCAGATTGATGTTCCACAAATGCACTCTCACACTGATGTTGCACAAAGTGCACTCCCACACTGATGTTGCACAAAGTTCACACTTGGACTGATGTTGCACAAAGTGCACTCTCGGACTGATGTTGCACAAAGTGCCTCCCGGACTGATGTTGCACAATGTTCACTCATGGACTAATGTTGCAAAAGGTTCACTCGTGGACTGATGTTGCACAAAGTGCTCTCTCGGACAGATGTTGCACAAGATTCACACTTGGACTGATGTTGCACAATGTTCACTCGTGGACTGATGTTGCACAAAGTGCACTCCCGGACTGATGTTGCACAATGTTCACGCGTGGACTGATGTTGCACAAAGTGCACTCTCGGACTGATGTTGCACAATGTGCCCTCCGGGTCTGATGTTGCATAACGTTCACTCGTGGACTGATGTTGCACAATGTTCACTCTCGGACTGATGTTGCACAAGGTGCACTCCCGGAATGATGTTCGACAAAGTGCCCTCTCGGACTGATATTGCACAAAGTGCCCTCTCGGATTGATGTTACACAAAGTGCCTTCCTGGACTGATGTTGCACAACATTCACTCGTGGACTGATGTTGCACAATGTGCACTCCGGGTCTGATGTTGCATAACGTTCACTCGTGGACTGATGTTGCACAATGTTCACTCTCGGACTGATGTTGCACAAGGTGCACTCCCGGAATGATGTTCGACAAAGTGCCCTCTCGGACTGATATTGCACAAAGTGCCCTCTCGGATTGATGTTACACAAAGTGCCTTCCTGGACTGATGTTGCACAACATTCACTCGTGGACTGATGTTGCACAATGTGCACTCCCGGACTGATGTTGCACCAAGCGCACTCCCGCACTGATGTTGCACAAGTTTCACTCGTGGACTGATGTTGCACAAAGTGCCCTCTTGAACTGATGTTGCACAATGTTCACTCGTGGACTGATGTTGCATAAAGTGCCCTCTCGAATTGATGTTGCACAAAGTGCCTTCCTGACTGAAGTTGCACAAAGTGCACTCTTGGACTGATGTTGCACAAAGTGCACTCCCGGACAGATGTTGCACAAAGTGCCCTCCTGGACTGATGTTGCACAACGTTCACTCATGGACTGATGTTGTACAAGGATTGATGTTGCACAATGTTCACTCTCGGACTGATGTTGTACAAGGTTCATTCTCAGACTGATGTTGCACAAAGTGTATTCTTGGACTGATGTTGGACAAAGTGCACTCTCGGACTGATGTTGCACAAAGTGCCCTCTCGGACTGATGCTGCACAAAGTGCACTCTTGGACTGATGTTGCACAACGTTCACTCGTGGACTGATGTTACACAAAGTGTACTCCCAGTCAGATGTTGCACAAAGTGCCCTTCCGGACTGATGTTGCACAACATTCACTAGTGGACTGATGTTGCACAAGGTTCACTCTCAGACTGATGTTGCACAAAGTGTATTCTTGGACTGATGTTGGACAAAGTGCACTCTCGGACTGATGTTGCACAAAGTGCCCTCTCGGATTGATGTTACACAAAGTGCACTCCCGGACTGGTGTTGCATAAAGTGCACTCTTGGACTGGTGTTGCACAAAGTGCACTCTTGGACTGATGTTGCACAAAGTGCACTCCTGGTCTGATGTTGCACAACGTTCACTCGTGGACTGATGTAACACAAAGTGTACTCCCAGTCAGATGTTGCACAAAGTGCACTCCTAGACTGATGTTGCACAATGTTCACTTGCAGACTGATGTTGCACAAAGTGCCCTCCCAGACTGATGTTGCACAATGTTCACTCGTGGACTGATGTTGCACAAAGTGCACTCTCGGACTGATGTTGCACAATGTGCCCTCCGGGAATGATGTTGCACAATGTTCATTCTTGGACTGATGTTCCACAAAGTGCACTCCTGGACTGTTGTAGCACAAAATTCCCTCCCGGACTGATGTTGCACAACCTTTACTCGTGGACTGATGTTGCACAACGTGCCCTCCCGGACTGATGTTGCACAGTGTTCACTCATGGACTGATGTTGCACAATGTTCACTCGTGGACTAATGTTGCACAAAGTGCACTCCCGGACTGATGTTGCACAAGGTTCACTCGTGGACTGATGTTGCACAATGTTCACTCTCGGACTGATGTTGCACAAGGTGCACTCCCGGAATGATGTTGGACAAAGTGCCCTCTCGGACTGATGTGCACAAAGTGCCCTCCTGGACTGATGTTGCACAATATTCACTCGTGGACTGATGTTGCACAAGGTGCACTCCCGATCGAATGTTGCGCAAAGTGCACATCCGGACTGATGTTGCACAAGTTTCACTCGTGGACTGATGTTGCACAAAGTGCCCTCTTGAACTGATGTTGCACAATGTTCACTCGTGGACTGATGTTGCACAAAGTGCACTCCGGACTGATGTTGCACAAAGTGCACTCCTGGACTGAGGTTCCACTACGTTCACTCATGGACTGATGTTTCACAAACTGCACTCTTGGATTGATGTTGCACACAGTGCACTCCCAGTCTGATGTTGCACAAAGTGCCCACTCGGACTGATGTTGCACAACGTTCACTCGCAGACTGACGTTGCACAAAGTGCACTCTTGGATTGATGTTGCACAAAGTGCACTCCCGGTCTGATGTTGCACAATGTTCACTCGTGGACTGATCTTGTACCAAGTGCCTTCCGGAATGATGTTGCACAACATTCTCTCGTGGACTGATGTTGCACAAAGTGCTCTCCTGAACTGATGTTGCCCAATGTACCATCCCAATCTGATGTTACACAACGTGCACTCCCAGATTGATGTTCCACAAATGCACTCTCACACTGATGTTGCACAAAGTGCACTCCCACACTGATGTTGCACAAAGTTCACACTTGGACTGATGTTGCACAAAGTGCACTCTCGGACTGATGTTGCACAAAGTGCCTCCCGGACTGATGTTGCACAATGTTCACTCATGGACTAATGTTGCAAAAGGTTCACTCGTGGACTGATGTTGCACAAAGTGCTCTCTCGGACAGATGTTGCACAAGATTCACACTTGGACTGATGTTGCACAATGTTCACTCGTGGACTGATGTTGCACAAAGTGCACTCTCGGACTGATGTTGCACAATGTGCCCTCCGGGTCTGATGTTGCATAACGTTCACTCGTGGACTGATGTTGCACAATGTTCACTATCGGACTGATGTTGCACAAGGTGCACTCCCGGAATGATGTTCGACAAAGTGCCCTCTCGGACTGATATTGCACAAAGTGCCCTCTCGGATTGATGTTACACAAAGTGCCTTCCTGGACTGATGTTGCACAACATTCACTCGTGGACTGATGTTGCACAATGTGCACTCCCGGACTGATGTTGCACCAAGCGCACTCCCGGACTGATGTTGCACAAGTTTCACTCGTGGACTGATGTTGCACAAAGTGCCCTCTTGAACTGATGTTGCACAATGTTCACTCGTGGACTGATGTTGCATAAAGTGCCCTCTCGAATTGATGTTGCACAAAGTGCCTTCCTGACTGAAGTTGCACAAAGTGCACTCTTGGACTGATGTTGCACAAAGTGCACTCCCGGACAGATGTTGCACAAAGTGCCCTCCTGGACTGATGTTGCACAACGTTCACTCATGGACTGATGTTGCACAAAGTGCACTCTTGGATTGATGTTGCACAATGTTCACTCTTGGACTGATGTTGTACAAGGTTCATTCTCAGACTGATGTTGCACAAAGTGTATTCTTGGACTGATGTTGGACAAAGTGCACTCTCGGACTGATGTTACACAAAGTGTACTCCCAGTCAGATGTTGCACAAAGTGCCCTCCCGGACTGATGTTGCACAACATTCACTAGTGGACTGATGTTGCACAAGGTTCACTCTCAGACTGATGTTGCACAAAGTGTATTCTTGGACTGATGTTGGACAAAGTGCACTCTCGGACTGATGTTGCACAAAGTGCACTCCCGGACTGGTGTTGCATAAAGTGCACTCTTGGACTGGTGTTGCACAAAGTGCACTCTTGGACTGATGTTGCACAAAGTGCACTCCTGGTCTGATGTTGCACAACGTTCACTCGTGGACTGATGTAACACAAAGTGTACTCCCAGTCAGATGTTGCACAAAGTGCACTCCTAGACTGATGATGCACAACGTTCACTTGCAGACTGATGTTGCACAAAGTGCCCTCCCAGACTGATGTTGCACAATGTTCACTCGTGGACTGATGTTGCACAAAGTGCACTCTCGGACTGATGTTGCACAATGTGCCCTCCGGGAATGATGTTGCACAATGTTCATTCTTGGACTGATGTTCCACAAAGTGCACTCCTGGACTGTTGTAGCACAAAATTCCCTCCCGGACTGATGTTGCACAACCTTTACTCGTGGACTGATGTTGCACAACGTGCCCTCCCGGACTGATGTTGCACAGTGTTCACTCATGGACTGATGTTGCACAAAGTGCACTCTCGGACTGATGTTGCACAAGGTGCACTCCCTGACTGATGTTGCACAAGTTTCACTCGTGGACTGATGTTGCACAAAGTGCCCTCTTGAACTGATGTTGCCCAATGTTCACTCGTGGACTGTTGTTGCACAAAGTGCCCTCCTGGACTGATGTTGCACTACGTTCACTCATGGACTGATGTTGCACAAACTGCACTCTTGGATTGATGTTGCACACAGTCTGATGTTGCACAATGTTCACTCTCGGACTGATGTTGCACAACATTCACTCGTGGACTGATGTTGCACAAAGTTCACACTCGGACTGATGTTGCACAAAGTTCACACTCGGACTGATGTTGCACAATGTTCACTCGTGCACTGATGTTGCACAACATTCACTCTTGGACTGATGTTGCACAACGTGCACTCTCGGACTGTTGTAGCACAAAATGCCCTCCCGGACTGATGTTGCACAACCTTTACTCGTGGACTGATGTTGCACAAAGTGCCCTCCTGGACTGATGTTGCACAATGTTCATTCTTGGACTGATGTTCCACAACGTGCACTCCTGGACTGTTGTAGCACAAAATTCCCTCCCGGACTGATGTTGCACAACCTTTACTCGTGGACTGATGTTGCACAACGTGCCCTCCCGGACTGATGTTGCACAGTGTTCACTCATGGACTGATGTTGCACAAAGTGCACTCTCGGACTGATGTTGCACAAAGTGCCCTCTCGGATTGATGTTACACAAAGTGCACTCCCGGACTGATGCTGCACAAAATGTATTCTTGGACTGTTGTAGCACAAAATGCCCTCCCGGACTGATGTTGCACAACCTTTACTCGTGGACTGATGTTGCACAAAGTGCCCTCCTGGACTGATGTTGCACAATGTTCATTCTTGGGTTGATGTTCCACAACGTGCACTCCTGGACTATTGTAGCACAAAATTCCCTCCCGGACTGATGTTGCACAACCTTTACTCGTGGACTGATGTTGCACAAAGTGCCCTCCCGGACTGATGTTGCACAGTGTTCACTCATGGACTGGTGTTGCACAACATTCACACTCAGACTGATGTTGCACAAAAAGCACTCACAGACTGATGTTGCACAACATTCACTCGTGGACTGATGTTGCACAAAGTGCACTACCGGACTGATGTTGCACAAAGTGCACTCCCACACTGATGTTGCACAAAGTTCACACTCGGACTGATGTTGCACAAAGTGCACTCTCGGACTGATGGTGCACAAAGTGCCTCCCGGACCGATGTTGCACAATGTTCACTTGTGGACTAATTTTGCACAAGGTTCACTCGTGGACTGATGTTGCACCAAGCGCCCTCTTGAACTGATGTTGCACAACGGTCACTCGTGGACTGATGTTGCACAAAGTGCTCTCTCAGACAGATGTTGCACAACGTTCACTCGTGGACTGATGTTGCACAACATTCACTCTCGGACTGATGTTGCACAAGGTTCACTCTCAGACTGATGTTGCACAAAGTGTATTCTTGGACTGATGTTGGACAAAGTGCACTCTCGGACTGATGTTACACAAAGTGCACTCCCGGACTGATGCTGCATAAAGTGCACTCTTGGACTGGTGCTGCACAAAGTGCCCTCCTGGTCTGATGTTGCACAACGTTCACTCATGGACTGATGTTACACAAAGTGTACTCCCAGTCAGATGTTGCACAAAGTGCACTCCCAGACTGATGTTGCTCAATGTTCACTAGTGGACTGATGTTACATAAAGTGCAGTCCTAGACTGATGTTGCACAAAGTGCCCACTCGGACTGATGTTGCACAACGTTCACTCGCAGACTGATGTTGCAAAAAGTGCACTCTTGGATTGATGTTGCACAAAGTGCACTCCCGGTCTGATGTTGCACAACGTTCACTCTCAGACTGATGTTGCACAAAGTGCACTCCCAGACTGATGTTGCACAATGTTCACTCGTGGACTGATCTTGTACAAAGCGACTTCCGGAATGATGTTGCACAACATTCTCTCGTGGACTGATGTTGCACAAAGTGCACTCTCAGACTGATGTTGCACAAAGTGCTCTCCTGGACTGATGTTGCCCAATGTACCATCCCAATCTGATGTTACACAACGTGCACTCCCAGATTGATGTTCCACAAATGCACTCTCACACTGATGTTGCACAAAGTTCACACTTGGACTGATGTTGCACAAAGTGCACTCTCACACTGATGTTGCACAAAGTGCCTCCAGGACTGATGTTGCACAATGTTCACTCATGGACTAATGTTGCAAAAGGTTCACTCGTGGACTGATGTTGCACAAAGTGCGCTCTCGGACAGATGTTCCACAAGGTTCACTCGTGGACTGATGTTGCACAATGTTCACTCGTGGACTGATGTTGCACAAGGTGCACTCTCGGACTGATGTTGCACAATGTGCCCTCTGGGTCTGATGTTGCACAACGTTCACTCGTGGACTGATGTTGCACAATGTTCACTCTCGGACTGATGTTGCACAAGGTGCACTCCCGGAATGATGTTGGACAAAGTGCCCTCTCGGACTGATATTGCACAAGTTTCAGTAGTGGACTGATGTTGCACAACATTCACTCGTGGACTGATGTTGCACAATGTGCACTCCCGGACTGATGTTGCACCAAGCGCACTCCCGGACTGATGTTGCACAAGTTTCACTCGTGGATTGATGTTGCACAAAGTGCCCTCTTGAACTGATGTTGCACAATGTTCACTCGTGGACTGATGTTGCACAAAGTGCCCTCTCGAATTGATGCTGCACAAAGTGCCTTCATGACTGAAGTTGCACAAAGTGCACTCTTGGACTGATGTTGCACAAAGTGCACTCTCGGATTGATGTTGCACAAAGTGCCTTCCTGGACTGATGTTGCACAACGTTCACTCGTGGACTGATGTTGCACAAAGTGCACTCTTGGATTGATGTTGCACAACGTTCACTCTCGGACTGATGTTGTACAAGGTTCATTCTCAGACTGATATTGCACAAAGTGTATTCTTGGACTGATGTTGGACAAAGTGCACTCTCGGACTGATGTTGCACAAAGTGCCCTCTCGGACTGATGCTGCACAAAGTGCACTCTTGAACTGGTGTTGCACAAAGTGCACTCTTGGACTGATTTTGCACAAAATGCACTCCCGGTCTGATGTTGCACAACGTTCACTCGTGGACTGATGTTACACAAAGTGTACTCCCAGTCAGATGATGCACAAAGTGCACTCCCGGACTGATGTTGCTCAATGTTCACTTGTGGACTGATGTTGCATAAAGTGCACTCCTAGACTCATGTCGCACAAGGTGCCCACCCGGACTGATGTTGCACAACATTCACTAGTGGACTGATGTTGCACAAAGTGCACTCCTGGACTGATGTTGCACAAAGTGCCCACCCGGACTGATGTTGCACAACGTTCACTCTCAGACTGATGTTGCACAAAGTGCACTCTTGGATTGATATTGCACAAAGTGCCCACCGAGACTGATGTTGCACAACGTTCACTCGTGGTCTGATGTTGCACAAATGCCCTCTCGGAATGATGTTGTAAAAAGTGCCCTCCCGGACTGATGTTGCACAACGTTCACTCTCAAACTGATGTTGCACAAAGTGCCCTCTTGAACTGATGTTGCACAACGTTCACTCTCAAACTGATGTTGCACAAAGTGTACTCTTGGACTGATTTTCAACAAAGCCCACTCCCGCACTGATCTTGCACAAAATGCATCCTCGGACTGATGTTGGACAAAGTGCACTCCTGAACTGATGTTGCCCAATGTACCATCCCAATCTGATGTTGCACAAAGTGCACACTCACACTGATGTTGCACATAGTTCACACTCGGAATGATGTTGCACAAAGTGCACTCTCGGACTGATGATGCACAAAGTGCCTCCCGGACTGATGTTGCACAACGTTCACTCGTGGACTGATGTTGCACAAGGTTCACTCGTGGACTGATGTTGCTCAAAGTGCACTCCCGGACTGATGTTGCACAATGTTCACTCGTGGACTGATGCTGCACAAAGTGCATTCTCGGACTGATGTTGCACAAAGTTCACACTCGGACTGATGTTGCACAATGTTCACTCTCGGACTGATGTTGCACAAGGTGCACTCCCGGAATGATGTTGGACGAAGTGCCCTCTCGGACTGATATTGCACAAGTTTAACTAGTGGACTGATGTTGCACAACATTCACTCGTGGACTGATGTTGCACAATGTGCACTCCCGGACTGATGTTGCACCAAGTGCACTCCCGGACTGATGTTGCACAAGTTTCACTCGTGGACTGATGTTGCACAAAGTGCCCTCTTGAACTGATGTTGCACAATGTTCACTCGTGGACTGATGTTGCACAAAGTGCCCTCTCGAATTGATGTTGCACAAAGTGCACTCTTGGACTGATGTTGCACAAAGTGCACTCTCGGATTGATGTTGCACAAAGTGCCTTCCTGGACTGATGTTGCACAAAGTGCACTCTTGGATTGATGTTGCACAACGTTCACTCTCGGACTGATGTTGTACAAGGTTCATTCTCAGACTGATGTTGCACAAAGTGTATTCTTGGACTGATGTTGGACAAAGTGCACTCTCGGACTGATGTTGCACAAAGTGCCCTCTCAGACTGATGCTGCACAAAGTGCACTCTTGGACTGGTGTTGCACAAAGTGCACTCTTGGACTGATTTTGCACAAAATGCACTCCCGGTCTGATGTTGCACAACGTTCACTCGTGGACTGATGTTACACAAAGTGTACTCCCAGTCAGATGATGCACAAAGTGCACTCCCGGACTGATGTTGCTCAATGTTCACTTGTGGACTGATGTTGCATAAAGTGCACTCCTAGACTCATGTTGCACAAGGTGCCCACCCGGACTGATGTGGCACAACATTCACTCTCAAACTGATGTTGCACAAAGTGCCCTCTTGAACTGATGTTGCACAACGTTCACTCTCAAACTGATGTTGCAGAAAGTGTACTCTTGGACTGATTTTCAACAAAGCCCACTCCCGCACTGATTTTGCACAAAATGCATCCTAGGACTGATGTTGGACAAAGTGCACTTCTGAACTGATGTTGCCCAATGTACCATCCCAATCTGATGTTGCACAAAGTGCACTCTCACACTGATGTTGCACATAGTTCACACTCAGAATGATGTTGCACAAAGTGCACTCTCGGACTGATGATGCACAAAGTGCCTCCCGGACTGATGTTGCACAACGTTCACTCGTGGACTGATGTTGCACAAGGTTCACTCGTGGACTGATGTTGCTCAAAGTGCACTCCTGGACTGATGTTGCACAACGTTCACTCGTGGACTGATGCTGCACAAAGTGCATTCTCGGACTGATGTTGCACAAAGTTCACACTCGGACTGATGTTGCACAATGTTCACTCGTGCACTGATGTTGCACAACATTCACTCTTGGACTGATGTTGCACAACGTGCACTCCCGCACTGTTGTAGCACAAAATGCCCTCCCGGACTGATGTTGCACAACCTTTACTTGTGGACTGATGTTGCACAAAGTGCCCTCCTGGACTGATGTTGCACAACGTTCATTCTTGGACTGATGTTCCACAACGTGCACTCCTGGACTGTTGTAGCACAAAATCCCCTCCCGGACTGATGTTGCACAACCTTTACCCATGGTCTGATGTTGCACAAAGTGCCCTCTAGGAATGATGTTGTAAAAAGTGCCCTCCCGGACTGATGTTGCACAATGTTCACTCTCAAACTGATGTTGCACAAAGTGCCCTCTTGAACTGATGTTGCACAAAGTACACTCCCACACTGATATTGCACAAAGTTCACACTCGGACTGATGTTGCACAAAGTGCTCTCCCGGACTTATGTTGCGCAACATTCACTTGTGGATTGATGTTGCACAATGTTCACTCTCGGACTGATGTTGCACAACATTCACTCGTGGACTGATGTTGCACAAAGTTCACACTCGGACTGATGTTGCACAATGTTCACTCGTGCACTGATGTTGCACAACATTCACTCTTGGACTGAAGTTGCACAATGTGCACTCCCGGACTGTTGTAGCACAAAATGCCCTCCCGGACTGATGTTGCACAACCTTTACTCGTGGACTGATGTTGCACAACGTGCCCTCCCGGACTGATGTTGCACAGTGTTCAATCATGGACTGATGTTGCACAAAGTGCACTCTCGGACTGATGTTGCACAGTGTTCACTCATGGACTGATGTTGCACGAAGTGCACTCTCGGACTGATGTTGCACAAAGTGCCCTCTCGGATTGATGTTACACAAAGTGCACTCCCGGACTGACGCTGCACAAAATGTATTCTTGGACTGTTGTAGCACAAAATGTCCTCCCGGACTGATGTTGCACAACCTTTACTCGTGGACTGATGTTGCACAAAGTGCCCTCCTGGACTGATGTTGCAAAATGTTCATTCTTGGACTGATGTTCCACAACGTGCACTCCTGGACTGTTGTAGCACAAAATTCCCTCCCGGACTGATGTTGCACAACCTTTACTCGTGGACTGATGTTGCACAAAGTGCCCTCTCGGACTGATGTTGCACAGTGTTCACTCATGGACTGACGTTGCACAACATTCACACTCAGACTGATGTTGCACAAAAAGCACTCACAGACTGATATTGCACAACATTTACTCGTGGACTGATGTTGCACAAAGTGCACTACCGGACTGATGTTGCACAAAGTTCACACTCGGACTGATGTTGCACAAAGTGCACTCTCGGACTGATGTTGCACAAAGTTCACACTCGGACTGATGTTGCACAAAGTGCACTCTCGGACTGATGTTGCACAAAGTTCACACTCGGACTGATGTTGCACAAAGTGCACTCTCGGACTGATGTTGCACAAAGTGCCTCCCGGACTGATGTTGCACAATGTTCACTTGTGGACTAATTTTGCACAAGGTTCACTCGTGGACTGATGTTGCACAATGCGCCCTCTTGAACTGATGTTGCACAACGTTCACTCGTGGACTGATGTTGCACAAAGTGCACTCCCGGAATAATGTTGCACAACGTTCACTCGTGGACTGATGTTGCACAAAGTGCTCTCTCAGACAGATGTTGCACAAGGTTCACTCGTGGACTGATGTTGCACAACGTTCACTCGTGGACTGATGTTGCACAATGTTCACTCTCGGACTAATGTTGCACAAGGTGCACTCCCGGAATGGTGTTGCACAAAGTGCCCTCTCGGATTGATGTTACACAAAGTGCCCTCCTGGACTAATCTTGTACAATATTCACTCGTGGACTGATGTTGCACAATGTTCACTCTCGGACTGATGTTGCACAAGGTGCACTCCCGGAATGATGTTGGACAAAGTGCCCTCTCGGACTGATGTTGCACAAAGTGCACTCCCAGATTGATATTCCACAAATGCACTCTCACACTGATGTTGCACAAAGTGCACTCCCACACTGATGTTGCACAAAGTTCACACTTGGACTGATGTTGCACAAAGTGCACTCCCACACTGATGTTGCACAAAGTGCCTCTCGGACTGATGTTGCACAATGTTCACTCGTGGACTAATGTTGCAAAAGGTTCACTCGTGGACTGATGTTGCACAAAGTGCTCTCTCGGACAGATGTTGCACAAGGTTCACTTGTGGACTGATGTTGCACAACGTTCACTCGTGGACTGATGTTGCACAACGTTCACTCGTGGACTGATGCTGCACAAAGTGCACTCTCGGACTGATGTTGCACCATGTGCCCTCCGGGTCTGATGTTGCACAAAGTGCCCTCTCGGAGTGATGTTGCACAAAGTGCCCTCCCGGACTGATGTTGCACAAAGTGCCCTCCCGGACTGATGTTGCACGAAGTGCACTCTCGGATTGATATTGCACAAAGTGCACTCCCGGTCTGATGTTGCACAACGTTCATTCATGGACTGATGTTGCACAATGTTCACTCTCGGACTGATGTTGCACAAAGTGCACTCTTGGACTGATGATGCACAACATTCACCCGTGGACTGATGTTGCCCAAAGTGCACTCCTGGACTGATGTTGCCCAAAGTGCCCAACCGGACTGATGTTCCACAACATTCACTCGTGGACTGATGTTGCACAAAGTGCACTCCCGGACTGATGTTGCACAACGTTCACTCGTGGACTGATGTTGCACAAAGTGCACTCTCGGACTGATGTTGCACAAAGTGCACTCCTGGTCTGATATTGCACAAAGTGCACTCCCAGACTGATGTTGCACAAAGTGCCCTCCCGGACTGATGTTGCACAATGTTCACTTGTGGTCTGATGTTGCACGAAGTGCACTCTCGGATTGATATTACACAAATTGCACTCCCGGTCTGATGTTGCACAACGTTCATTCATGGACTGATGTTGCACAATGTTCACTCTCGGACTGATGTTGCACAAAGTGCACTCTTGGACTGATGATGCACAACATTCACCCGTGGACTGATGTTGCCCAAAGTGCACTCCTGGACTGATGTTGCCCAAAGTGCCCAACCGGACTGATGTTCCACAACATTCACTCGTGGACTGATGTTGCACAAAGTGCACTCCCGGACTGATGTTGCACAACGTTCACTCGTGGACTGATGTTGCACAAAGTGCACTCTCGGACTGATGTTGCACAAAGTGCACTCCTGGTCTGATATTGCACAAAGTGCACTCCCGGACTGATGTTGCACAAAGTGCCCTCCCGGACTGATGTTGCACAATGTTCACTTGTGGTCTGATGTTGCACGAAGTGCACTCTCGGATTGATATTGCACAAATTGCACTCCCGGTCTGATGTTGCACAACGTTCATTCATGGACTGATGTTGCACAAAGTGCACTCTTGGACTGATGATGCACAACGTTCACCCGTGGACTGATGTTGCCCAAAGTGCACTCTCGGATTGATGTTGCACAAAGTGCACTCCCGGTCTGATGTTGCACAACGTGCACTCATGGACTGATATTGCACAATGTTCACTCCCGCACTGATCTTGCACAAAATGCATCCTAGGACTGATGTTGGACAAAGTGCACTCCTGAACTGATGTTGCCCAATGTACCATCCCAATCTGATGTTACACCACGTGCACTCCCAGATTGATGTTCCACAAATGCACTCTCACACTGATGTTGCACAAGTTTCACTTGTGGACTGATGTTGCACGAAGTGCACTCTCGAATTGATATTGCACAAAGTGCACTCCCGGTCTGATGTTGCACAACGTTTATTCATGGACTGATGTTGCACAATGTTCACTCTCGGACTGATGTTGCACAAAGTGCACTCTTGGACTGACGATGCACAACGTTCACTCGTGGACTGATGTTGCACAACATTCACTCGTGGACTGATGTTGCCCAAAGTGCACTCTCGGATTGATGTTGCACAAAGTGCACTCCCGGTCTGATGTTGCACAACGTGCACTCATGGACTGATATTGCACAATGTTCACTGTCGGACTGATGTTGCACAAAGTGTACTCTTGGACTGATTTTGCACAAAGCCCACTCCTGCACTGATCTTGCACAAAATGCATCCTAGGACTGATGTTGGACAAAGTGCACTCCTGAACTGATGTTGCCCAATGTACCATCCCAATCTGATGTTCCACAAAGTGCACTCCCAGACTGATGTTCCACAAAGTGCACTCCCACACTGATGTTGCACAAAGTTCACACTCGGACTGATGTTGCACAAAGTGCTCTCCCGGACTGATGTTGCACAATGTTCACTTGTGGACTGATTTTGCACAAAGTGCACTCCTGGACTGATGTTGCACAACGCTCACTCGTAAACTGATGTTGCACAAAATGCCCTCTCGGATTGATGTTGCACAAAGTGCACTCCCGGACTGATGTTGCACAATGCTCACTCGTGGACTGATGTTGTACAAAATGCTCTCTCGGATTGATGTTGCACAAAGTGCCCTCCTGGACTGATGTTGCACAAAGTGCACACTTGGACTGATGTTGCAAAAAGTGCCCTCTCGGACTGATGTTGCACAAAGTGCCCGCCCGGACTGATGTTGCACAATGGTCACTCGTGGACTGATGTTGCACAAAGTGCCCTCTCGGACTGATGTTGCACAAAGTGCCCGCCCGGACTGATGTTGCACAACATTCACTCGTGGACGGATGTTGCACAAAGTGCACTCTCTGACTGATGTTGCACAAAGTGCACTCCTGGTCTGATATTACACAAAGTGCACTCCTGGTCTGATATTACACAAAGTGCACTCCCGGACTGATGTTGCACTATGTGCCCTCCGGGTCTTATGTTGCACAACGTTCACACGTGGACTGATGTTGCACCATGTTCACTCTCGGACTGATGTTGCACAAGGTGCACTCCCAGAATGATGTTGGACAAAGTGCACTCATGGACTGATGTTGCACAAAGTGCCCTCTCGGATTGATGTTACACAAAGTGCCTTCCTGTACTGATGTTCCACAGCATTCACTCGTGGACTGATGTTGCACAAAGTGCACTCTCGGATTGATGTTGCACAACGTTCACTCGTGGACAGATGTTGCACAAAGTGCCCTCTCGTATTGATGTTACACAAAGTGCCTTCCTGTACTGATGTTCCACAGCATTCACTCGTGGACTGATGTTGCACAAAGTGCACTCTCGGATGGATGTTCCACAACATTCACTCGTGGACTGATGTTGCACAAAGTGCACTCTCGGATTGATGTTGCACAAAGTGCATTCCCAGTCTGATGTTGCACAACGTTCACTCGTGGACTGATGTTGCACAACATTCACTCTCGGAGTGATGTTGCACAAAGTGCACTCTCAGACTAATGTTGCACAAAGTGCACTCCCGGACTGATGTTGCAAAAAGTGGCCACCCCGGCTGATGTTGCACAACTTTAACTCATGGACTGATGTTGCACAAAGTGCCCTCCCGGACTGATGTTGCACAAGTTTCACTCATGGACTGATGTTTGCACAAAGTGCACTCCCGGACTGATGTTGCACAAAGTGCACTCCCGGACTGATGATGCACAAGTTTCACTCGTGGACTGATATTGCACACCGTTCACTCGTGGACTGATGTTGCACACCGTTCACTCGTGGACTGATGTTGCACATCGTTCACTCTCGGACTGATGTTGCACAAAGTGTATTCTTGGACTGATATTGCACAAAGCCCACTCCCGCACTGATCTTGCACAAAATGCATCCAAGGACTGATGTTGGACAAAGTGCACTCCTGAACTGATGTTGCCCAATGTACCATCCCAATATGATGTTACACAAAGTGCACTCCCAGACTGATGTTCCACAAATGCACTCTCACACGGATGTTGCACAAAGTGCACTCCCAGTCGGATGTTGCACAACGTTCATTCTCGGACTGATGTTGCACAAAATGTACTCTTGGACTAATGTTGCACAGCATTCACTCTCGGACTGATGTTGCACAAAGTGCACTCCAGGACTGATGTTGCACAAAGTTCACACTCGGACTGATGTTGCAAAAGTGCCCTCTTGGACTGATGTTGCACAACGTTCACTCGTGGACTAACGTTGCACAAAGTGCCCGCTCGGATTGATGTTACACAAAGTGCACTCCCGGACCGATGTTGCACAACATTCACTCGTGGACTGATGTTGTACAAGGTTCACTCGTGGACTGATGTTGCACAAAGTGTACTCTTGGACTGATTTTGCACAATGCCCACTCCCGCACTGATCTTGCACAAAATGCATCCCACAACTGAAGTTGGACAAAGTGCACTCGTGAACTCATGTTGCCCAATGCACCATCCCAATCTGTTGTTACACAAAGTGCACTCCCAGATTGATGTTCCACAAATGCACTCTCACAGTGATGTTGCACAAAGTTCACACTCGAACTGCGGTTGCACAAAGTGCCTCCCGGACTTAAGTTGCAAAACGTTCACTCATGGACTGATGTTGCACAAAGTGCCCTCCCGGACTGCTGTTGCACAATGTTCACTCATGGACTGATGTTGCACAAAGTGCACTCCCAGACTAAATTTGCACAATGTTCACTTGTGGACTGATGTTGAACAAAGTGCCCTCCTGGACTGATGTTGCACAACGTTCACTCGTGGACTGATGTTGCACAAAGCGCCCACCCGGACTGATGTTCCACAACATTCACTCATGGACTGATGTTGCACAAAGAGCACTCTCGGATTGATGTTGCACAAAGTGCCCGCCCGGACTGATGTTGCATCACGTTCACTCGTGGACTGATGTTGCACAAAATGCCCTCTCGGATTGATGTTGCACAAACTGCCCTCCTGGACTGATGTTTCACAAAGTGCCCTCCTGGACTGATGTTACACAAAGTGCCCTCTCAGACTGATGTTGCACAAAGCGCACTCCTGGATGGATGCTGGAGAAAGTGCCCTCTCAGAATGATGTTGCACAACGTTCACTCATGGACTGATGTTGCACAAAGTGCACTTCCGGACTGATGTTGCACAAAGTGCATCCCGGGCTGATATTGCACAAAGTGCACTCTTGGACAGATGTTGCACAAAGTGCCTTCTCGGACTGATGTTGCACAAAGTGCACTCCCAGACTGATGTTGCACAACGTTCATTCATGGACTGATGTTGCACAAAGTGCACTTCCGGACTGAAGTTGCACAAAGTGCACTCCTGGATGGATGCTGGAGAAAGTGCCCTCTCAGACTGATGTTGCACAACGTTCACTCATGGACTGATGTTGCACAAAGTGCACTTCCGGACTGATGTTGCACAAAGTGCCCTCTCGGACTGATGTTGCACAAAGTGCCCTCTTGGACAGATGTTGCACAAAGTGCCCTCCCGGACTGATGTTGCACAACGTTCCCTCATGGACTGATGTTGCACAAGTTGCCCTCTCGGACTGATGATGCACAACGTTCACTCATGGACTGATGTTGCACAAAGTGCCCTCCCGGACTGATGGTGCACAAAGTGCATTCCCGGACTGATGTTGCACAAAGTGCCCTCTCGGACGGATGTTGCACAAAGTGCACTCTTGGACTGATGTTGCACAAAGTGCACTCTTGGACTGATGTTGCAGAAAGTGAACTCTCAGACTGATGTTGCACAAAGTGCCCTCCTGGACTGATGTTGCACAAACTGCACTCTTGCACTGATGTTTCACAAAGGGCCCTCTCGGACTGGTGTTGCATAACATTCACTCGTGGACTGATGTTGCACAAAATGCCCTCTTGGATTGATGTTGCACAAACTGCCCTCCTGGACTGATGTTACACAAAGTGCCCTCCTGGACTGATGTTGCACAATGTTCACTCATGGACTGATGTTGCACAAAGTGCACTTCCGGACTGATGTTGCACAAAGTGCACTCCCGGGCTGATATTGCACAAAGTGCGCTCTTGGACTGATGTTGCACAAACTGCCCTCTTGGACTGATGTTGCACAAAGTGCCATCTTCAACTGATGTTGCACAAAGTGCCCTCCTGAACTGATGTTGCACAAAGTTCACTCATGGACTGATGTTGCACAAAGTGCACTTCTGGACTGATGTTGCACAAAGTGCACTTCTGGACTGATGTTGCACAATGTTCACTCATGGACTGATGTTGCAGAAAGTGCACTCTTGGACTGATGTTTCACAAAGTGCCCTCTTGAACTGATGTTGCACAACGTTCACTCGTGGACTGATGTTGCACATCGTTCACTCTCGGACTGATGTTGCACAAAATATACTCTTGAACTGATGTTGCACATCGTTCACTCTTGAACTGATGTTGCACAAAGTGTACTCTTGGACTGACTTTGCACAAAGCCCACTCCCGCACTGATCTTGCACAAAATGTATCCAAGGACTGATGTTGGACAAAGTGCACTCCTGAACTGATGTTGCCCAATGTACCATCCCAATCTGATGTTGCACAAAGTGCACTCCTGAACTGATGTTGCCCAATGTACCATCCCAATATGATGTTACACAAAGTGCACTCCCAAACTGATGTTCCACAAATGCACTCTTACACGGATGTTGCACAAAGTGCACTCACTCCCATACTGATGTTGCACAAAGTTCACACTCGGAATGATCTTGCACAAAGTGCACTGTCGGACTGATGTTGCACAATGTTCAGTCGTGGACTAATTAGATTAGATTAGATTACAGTGTGGAAACAGGCCCTTCAGCCCAACAAAATCCACACCGACCCGCCGAAGCGCAATCCACCCATACCCCTACATTTACCCCTTACCTAACACTACGGGCAATTTAGCATGGCCAATTCACCTGACCTGCACATCTTTGGACTGTGGGAGGAAACCGGAGCACCCGGAGGAAACTCACGCAGACACAGGGAGAATGTACAAACTCCACACAGTCAGTCGCCTGAGGCGGGAATTGAACCCGGGTCTCTGGCGCTGTGAGGCAGCAGTGCTAACCACTGTGCCACCGTGCTGCCCACTAATGTTGCACAAAGTGCCCTCTTGGATTGATGTTACACAAAGTGCACTCCCGTACTGATGTTGCACAACATTCACTCGTGGACTGATGTTGTACAAGGTTCACTCGTGGACTGATGTTGCACAAAGTGTACTCTTGGACTGATTTTGCACAATGCCCACTCCCGCACTGATCTTGCACAAAATGCATCCCACAACTGAAGTTGCACAAAGTGCACTCCTGAACTGATGTTGCCCAATGTACCATCCCAATCTGATGTTACACAAAGTGCACTCCCAGATTGATGTTCCACAAATGCACTCTCACAGTGATGTTGCACAAAGTTCACACTCGAAATGATGTTGCACAAAGTGCACTCTCGGACTGATGTTGCACAAAGTGCCTCCCGGACTGAAGTTGCACAACGTTCACTCGTGGACTGATGTTGCACAAAGTGCACTCCCGGACTGATGTTGCACAATGTTCACTCATGGACTGATGTTGCAGAAAGTGCACTCTCGGATTGATGTTGCACAAAGTGCCCGCCCGGACTGATGTTGCATCACGTTCACTCGTGGACTGATGTTGCACAACGTTCACTCTTGGACTGATGTTGCACAAAATGCCCTCTCGGATTGATGTTGCACAAACTGCCCTCCTGGACTGATGTTGCACAAAGTGCCCTCTAAGACTGATGTTGCACAAAGTGCACTCCTGGATGGATGCTGGAGAAAGTGCCCTCTCAGAATGATGTTGCACAACGTTCACTCATGGACTGATGTTGCACAAAGTGCACTTCCGGACTGATGTTGCACAAAGTGCATCCCGGGCTGATATTGCACAAAGTGCACTCTTGGACTGATGTTGCACAAAGTGCCCTCTCGGACCGATGTTGCACAAAGTGCACTCCCGGACTGATGTTGCACAATGTTCATTCATGGACTGATGTTGCACAAAGTGCACTTCCGGACTGAAGTTGCACAAAGTGCACTCCTGGATGGATGCTGGAGAAAGTGCCCTCTCAGACTGATGTTGCACAACGTTCACTCATGGACTGATGTTGCACAAAGTGCACTTCCGGACTGATGTTGCACAAAGTGCCCTCTCGGACTGATGATGCACAACGTTCACTCATGGACTGATGTTGCACAAAGTGCCCTCCCGGACTGATGTTGCACAAAGTGTCCTCTCGGACGGATGTTGCACAAAGTGCACTCTCAGACTGATGTTGCACAAAGTGCACTCTTGGACTGATGTTGCAGAAAGTGAACTCTCAGACTGATGTTGCACAAACTGCCCTCCTGGACTGATGTTGCACAAACTGCACTCTTGGACTGATGTTTCACAAAGGGCCCTCTCGGACTGGTGCTGCACAACATTCACTCATGGACTGATGTTGCACAAAATACCCTCTTGGATTGATGTTGCACAAACTGCCCTCCTGGACTGATGTTACACAAAGTGCCCTCCTGGACTGATGTTGCACAATGTTCACTCATGGACTGATGTTGCACAAAGTGCGCTTCCGGACTGATGTTGCACAAAGTGCACTCCCGGGCTGATATTGCACAAAGTGCGCTCTTGGACTGATGTTGCACAAACTGCCCTCTCGGACTGATGTTGCACAAAGTGCCATCTTCAACTGATGTTGCACAAAGTGCCCTCCCGGACTGATGTTGCACAAAGTTCACTCATGGACTGATGTTGCACAAAGTGCACTTCTGGACTGATGTTGCACAAAGTGCACTTCTGGACTGATGTTGCACAATGTTCACTCATGGACTGATGTTGCAGAAAGTGCACTCTTGGACTGATGTTTCACAAAGTGCCCTCTTGAACTGATGTTGCACAACGTTCACTCGTGGACTGATGTTGCACATCGTTCACTCTCGGACTGATGTTGCACAAAATATACTCTTGAACTGATGTTGCACATCGTTCACTCTTGAACTGATGTTGCACAAAGTGTACTCTTGGACTGACTTTGCACAAAGCCCACTCCCGCACTGATCTTGCACAAAATGTATCCAAGGACTGATGTTGGACAAAGTGCACTCCTGAACTGATGTTGCCCAATGTACCATCCCAATCTGATGTTGCACAAAGTGCACTCCTGAACTGATGTTGCCCAATGTACCATCCCAATATGATGTTACACAAAGTGCACTCCCAAACTGATGTTCCACAAATGCACTCTTACACGGATGTTGCACAAAGTGCACTCACTCCCATACTGATGTTGCACAAAGTTCACACTCGGAATGATCTTGCACAAAGTGCACTGTCGGACTGATGTTGCACAACGTTCAGTCGTGGACTAATTAGATTAGATTAGATTACAGTGTGGAAACAGGCCCTTCAGCCCAACAAAATCCACACCGACCCGCCGAAGCGCAATCCACCCATACCCCTACATTTACCCCTTACCTAACACTACGGGCAATTTAGCATGGCCAATTCACCTGACCTGCACATCTTTGGACTGTGGGAGGAAACCGGAGCACCCGGAGGAAACTCACGCAGACACAGGGAGAATGTACAAACTCCACACAGTCAGTCGCCTGAGGCGGGAATTGAACCCGGGTCTCTGGCGCTGTGAGGCAGCAGTGCTAACCACTGTGCCACCGTGCTGCCCACTAATGTTGCACAAAGTGCCCTCTTGGATTGATGTTACACAAAGTGCACTCCCGTACTGATGTTGCACAACATTCACTCGTGGACTGATGTTGTACAAGGTTCACTCGTGGACTGATGTTGCACAAAGTGTACTCTTGGACTGATTTTGCACAATGCCCACTCCCGCACTGATCTTGCACAAAATGCATCCCACAACTGAAGTTGCACAAAGTGCACTCCTGAACTGATGTTGCCCAATGTACCATCCCAATCTGATGTTACACAAAGTGCACTCCCAGATTGATGTTCCACAAATGCACTCTCACAGTGATGTTGCACAAAGTTCACACTCGAAATGATGTTGCACAAAGTGCACTCTCGGACTGATGTTGCACAAAGTGCCTCCCGGACTGAAGTTGCACAACGTTCACTCGTGGACTGATGTTGCACAAAGTGCACTCCCGGACTGATGTTGCACAATGTTCACTCATGGACTGATGTTGCAGAAAGTGCACTCTCGGATTGATGTTGCACAAAGTGCCCGCCCGGACTGATGTTGCATCACGTTCACTCGTGGACTGATGTTGCACAACGTTCACTCTTGGACTGATGTTGCACAAAATGCCCTCTCGGATTGATGTTGCACAAACTGCCCTCCTGGACTGATGTTGCACAAAGTGCCCTCTAAGACTGATGTTGCACAAAGTGCACTCCTGGATGGATGCTGGAGAAAGTGCCCTCTCAGAATGATGTTGCACAACGTTCACTCATGGACTGATGTTGCACAAAGTGCACTTCCGGACTGATGTTGCACAAAGTGCATCCCGGGCTGATATTGCACAAAGTGCACTCTTGGACTGATGTTGCACAAAGTGCCCTCTCGGACCGATGTTGCACAAAGTGCACTCCCGGACTGATGTTGCACAATGTTCATTCATGGACTGATGTTGCACAAAGTGCACTTCCGGACTGAAGTTGCACAAAGTGCACTCCTGGATGGATGCTGGAGAAAGTGCCCTCTCAGACTGATGTTGCACAACGTTCACTCATGGACTGATGTTGCACAAAGTGCACTTCCGGACTGATGTTGCACAAAGTGCCCTCTCGGACTGATGATGCACAACGTTCACTCATGGACTGATGTTGCACAAAGTGCCCTCCCGGACTGATGTTGCACAAAGTGTCCTCTCGGACGGATGTTGCACAAAGTGCACTCTCAGACTGATGTTGCACAAAGTGCACTCTTGGACTGATGTTGCAGAAAGTGAACTCTCAGACTGATGTTGCACAAACTGCCCTCCTGGACTGATGTTGCACAAACTGCACTCTTGGACTGATGTTTCACAAAGGGCCCTCTCGGACTGGTGTTGCACAACATTCACTCATGGACTGATGTTGCACAAAATACCCTCTTGGATTGATGTTGCACAAACTGCCCTCCTGGACTGATGTTACACAAAGTGCCCTCCTGGACTGATGTTGCACAATGTTCACTCATGGACTGATGTTGCACAAAGTGCACTTCCGGACTGATGTTGCACAAAGTGCATCCTGGGCTGATATTGCACAAAGTGCACTCTTGGACTGATGTTGCACAAAGTGCCCTCTCGGACCGATGTTGCACAAAGTGCACTCCCGGACTGATGTTGCACAATGTTCATTCATGGACTGATGTTGCACAAAGTGCACTTCCGGACTGAAGTTGCACAAAGTGCACTCCTGGACTGATGTTGCACAAAGTGCACTTCCGGACTGATGTTGCACAAAGTGCCCTCTCGGTCTGATGTTGCACAAAGTGCCCTCTTGAACAGATGTTGCACAAAGTGCCCTCCCGGACTGATGTTGCACAAAGTTCCCTCATGGACTGATGTTGCACAAGTTGCCCTCTCGGACTGATGATGCACAACGTTCACTCATGGACTGATGTTGCACAAAGTGCCCTCCCGGACTGATGGTGCACAAAGTGCCCTCTCGGACGGATGTTGCACAAAGTGCACTCTCAGACTGATGTTGCACAAAGTGCACTCTTGGACTGATGTTGCAGAAAGTGAACTCTCAGACTGATGTTGCACAAACTGCCCTCCTGGACTGATGTTGCACAAACTGCACTCTTGGACTGATGTTTCACAAAGGGCCCTCTCGGACTGGTGTTGCACAACATTCACTCATGGACTGATGTTGCACAAAATACCCTCTTGGATTGATGTTGCACAAACTGCCCTCCTGGACTGATGTTACACAAAGTGCCCTCCTGGACTGATGTTGCACAATGTTCACTCATGGACTGATGTTGCACAAAGTGCACTTCCGGACTGATGTTGCACAAAGTGCACTCCCGGGCTGATATTTCACAAAGTGCGCTCTTGGACTGATGTTGCACAAACTGCCCTCTCGGACTGATGTTGCACAAAGTGCCATCTTCGACTGATGTTGCACAAAGTGCCCTCCCGGACTGATGTTGCACAAACTGCACTCTTGGACTGATGTTTCACAAAGGGCCCTCTCGGACTGGTGTTGCACAACATTCACTCATGGACTGATGTTGCACAAAATACCCTCTTGGATTGATGTTGCACAAACTGCCCTCCTGGACTGATGTTACACAAAGTGCCCTCCTGGACTGATGTTGCACAATGTTCACTCATGGACTGATGTTGCACAAAGTGCACTTCCGGACTGATGTTGCACAAAGTGCATCCTGGGCTGATATTGCACAAAGTGCACTCTTGGACTGATGTTGCACAAAGTGCCCTCTCGGACCGATGTTGCACAAAGTGCACTCCCGGACTGATGTTGCACAATGTTCATTCATGGACTGATGTTGCACAAAGTGCACTTCCGGACTGAAGTTGCACAAAGTGCACTCCTGGACTGATGCTGGAGAAAGTGCCCTCTCAGACTGATGTTGCACAATGTTCACTCATGGACTGATGTTGCACAAAGTGCACTTCCGGACTGATGTTGCACAAAGTGCCCTCTCGGTCTGATGTTGCACAAAGTGCCCTCTTGAACAGATGTTGCACAAAGTGCCCTCCCGGACTGATGTTGCACAAAGTTCCCTCATGGACTGATGTTGCACAAGTTGCCCTCTCGGACTGATGATGCACAACGTTCACTCATGGACTGATGTTGCACAAAGTGCCCTCCCGGACTGATGGTGCACAAAGTGCATTCCCGGACTGATGTTGCACAAAGTGCCCTCTCGGACTGATGTTGCACAAAGTTCCCTCATGGACTGATTTTGCACAAGTTGCCCTCTCGGACTGATGATGCACAACGTTCACTCATGGACTGATGTTGCACAAAGTGCCCTCCCGGACTGATGGTGCACAAAGTGCCCTCTCGGACGGATGTTGCACAAAGTGCACTCTCAGACTGATGTTGCACAAAGTGCACTCTTGGACTGATGTTGCAGAAAGTGAACTCTCAGACTGATGTTGCACAAACTGCCCTCCTGGACTGATGTTGCACAAACTGCACTCTTGGACTGATGTTTCACAAAGGGCCCTCTCGGACTGGTGTTGCACAACATTCACTCATGGACTGATGTTGCACAAAATACCCTCTTGGATTGATGTTGCACAAACTGCCCTCCTGGACTGATGTTACACAAAGTGCCCTCCTGGACTGATGTTGCACAATGTTCACTCATGGACTGATGTTGCACAAAGTGCACTTCCGGACTGATGTTGCACAAAGTGCACTCCCGGGCTGATATTTCACAAAGTGCGCTCTTGGACTGATGTTGCACAAACTGCCCTCTCGGACTGATGTTGCACAAAGTGCCATCTTCGACTGATGTTGCACAAAGTGCCCTCCCGGACTGATGTTGCACAAAGTTCACTCATGGACTGATGTTGCACAAAGTGCCCTCTCAGACTGATGTTGCACAAAGTGCACTCTTGGACTGATGTTGCAGAAAGTGAACTCTCAGACTGATGTTGCACAAACTGCCCTCCTGGATTGATGTTGCACAAACTGCACTCTTGGACTGATGTTTCACAAAGGGCCCTCTCGGACTGGTGTTGCACAACATTCACTCGTGGACTGATGTTGCACAAAATACCCTCTTGGATTGATGTTGCACAAACTGCCCTCCTGGACTGATGTTACACAAAGTGCTCTCCTGGACTGATGTTGCACAATGTTCACTCATGGACTGATGTTGCACAAAGTGCACTTCCGGACTGATGTTACACAAAGTGCACTCCCGGGCTGATACTGCACAAAGTGCACTCTTGGACTGATGTTGCACAAACTGCCCTCTCGGACTGATGTTGCACAAAGTGCCATCTTCAACTGATGTTGCACAAAGTGCCCTCCCGGACTGATGTTGCACAAAGTTCACTCATGGACTGATGTTGCACAAAGTGCACTTCTGGACTGATGTTGCACAAAGGTAAAAACAATGACTGCAGATGCTGGAAACCAGATTCTGGATCAGTGGTGCTGGAAGAGCACAGCAATTCAGGCAGCATCTGAGGACAGGCAAAATCGACGTTTCGGGCAAAAGCCCTTCATCAGGAATAAAGGCAGAGAGCCTGAAGCGTGGAGAGATAAGCTAGAGGAGGGTGGGGGTGGGAGAGAGTGGCATAGAGTACAATAGGTCAGTGGGGAAGGAGATGAAGGTGATAGGTCAGGGAGGAGAGGGTGGAGTGGATAGGTGGAAAAGGAGCTGGGCAGGTCGGACAAGTCCGGACAGGTCAGGGGATCGAGTTTCTGGAGGTTAGAAGCTAGGATGAGGTGGGGGAAGGGGAGATGAGGAAACTGTTAAAATCCACATTGATGCCCTGGGGTTGAAGTGTTCCGAGGCGGAAGATGAGGCGTTCTTCCTCCAGGCGTCTGGTGGTGAGGGAGCGGCGGTGGAGGAGGCCCAGCACCTCCATATCCTCGGCAGAGTGGGAGGGGGAGTTGAAATGTTGAGCCACTGGGCGATGTGGTTGATTGGTGCGGGTGTCTCGGAGATGTTCCCTAAAGCGCTCTGCTAGGAGGCGTCCAGTCTCCCCAATGTAGAGGAGACCGCATCGGGAGCAACGGATACAATAGATGATATTAGTGGATGTGCAGGTAAAACTTTGATGGATGTGGAAAGCTCCTTTGGGGCCTTGGATGGAGGTGAGAGAGGAGGTGTGGGCGCAGGTTTTACAGTTCCTGCGGTGGCAGGGGAAAGTGCCAGGATGGGAGGGTGGGTCGTAGGGGGGCGTGGACCTGACCAGGTAGTCACGGAGGGAACGGTCTTTGCGGAAGGCGGAGAGGGGTGGGGAGGGAAATATATCCCTGGTGGTGGGGTCTGTTTGGAGGTGGCGGAAATGTCGGCGGATGATTTGGTTTATGCGAAGGTTGGTAGGGTGGAAGGTGAGCACCAGGGGCGTTCTGTCCTTGTTGCGGTTGGAGGGGTTGGGTCTGAGGGCGGAGGTGCGGGATGTGGATGAGATGCGTTGGAGGGCATCTTTAACCACGTGGGAAGGGAAATTGCGGTCTCTAAAGAAGGAGGCCATCTGGTGTGTTCTATGGTGGAAACGCTCCTCCTGGGAGCAGATACGGCGGAGGCGAAGGAATTGGGAATACGGAATGGCATTTTTGCAAGAGGTAGGGTGGGAAGAGGTGTAATCCAGGTAGCTGTGGGAGTCGGTGGGTTTGTAGAAGATGTCAGTGTCAAGTCGGTCATCACTGATGGAGATGGAGAGGTCCAGGAAGGGGAGGGAGGTGTCAGAGATGGTCCAGGTAAATTTAAGGTCAGGGTGGAATGTGTTGGTGAAGTTGATGAATTGCTCAACCTCCTCGCGGGAGCACGAGGTGGCGCCAATGCAGTCATCAATGTAGCGGAGGAAGAGGTGGGGAGTGGTGCCGGTGTAATTACGGAAGATCAACTGCTCTACGTAACCAACAAAGAGACAGGCATAGCTGGGGCCCATACGTGTGCCCATGGCTACCCCTTTGGTCTGGAGGAAGTGGGAGGATTCAAAGGAGAAATTGTTAAGGGTGAGGACCAGTTCGGCCAAACGAATGAGAGTGTCGGTGGAGGGGTACTGTTGGGAATGTCTGGAGAGGAAAAAACGGAGGGCTTGGAGGCCCTGGTCATGGCGGATGGAGGTGTAGAGGGATTGGATATCCATGGTGAAGATGAGGTGTTGGAGGCCGGGGAAACGGAAGTCTTGGAGGAGGTGGAGGGCGTGGGTGGTGTCTCGAACGTATGTGGGGAGTTCCTGGACTAGGGGGGATAGGACAGTGTCGAGGTAGGTAGAGATGAGTTCAGTGGGGCAGGAGCATGCTGAGACAATGGGTCGGCCAGGGTGGTCAGGCTTGTGGATCTTGGGAAGGAAGTAGAACCGGGCAGTGCGGGGTTCCCGGACTATGAGGTTGGAAGCTGTGGGTGGGAGATCTCCTGAGGTGATGAGGTTCTGTATGGTCTGGGAGATGATGGTTTGGTGATGGGGGGTGGGGTCATGGTCAAGGGGGCGGTAGGAAGAGGTGTCCTCGAGTTGGCGTTTGGCTTCAGCGATGTAGAGGTCAGTGCGCCAGACTACCACTGCGCCCCCTTTGTCCGCTGGCTTGATGGTGAGGTCAGGATTGGAGCAGAGGGATTGGAGGGCTGCGCGTTGTGAGGGTGAGAGGTTGGAGTGGGGGAGGGGGGTCGACAGGTTGAGGCGGTTAATGTCCCGGCGGCAGTTGGAAATGAAGAGGTCGAGGGCAGGTAATAGGCCAGCGCGGGGTGTCCAGGTGGATGCAGTGTGTTGGAGGTGGGCGAAGGGGTCCTCGGAAGGTGGACGGGAGTCCTGATTGTGAAAGTAAGCTCGGAGGCGGAGGCGACGGAAGAATTGTTCGATGTCACGGCGTGTATTAAATTCATTGATGCGTGGACGGACGGGGACGAAGGTGAGTCCTTTGCTGAGGACTGATCGTTCGTCCTCAGTGAGGGGGAGGTCTGGGGGGATGGTGAAAACTCGGCAGGGCTGGGAGCTGGGAGCTGGTGTGGGTGTAGAGCTGGGAGTGGGGTCGGAGCCAGTACCTGGAGTGGGTGTGATGGTGGGGGGAATGGGGGTAGAGTCATGAGCAGGGGTAGTGTTCCCCTCGGGGTTCTGGGGGGTGGGGATAGTGACAGTGGGGTCTGTGGGGGGCGTGTCAGCAGAATGCAGGTGAGTGGCGCTGGTGGGGGCGGAAGTGGTGGCAGACACGGCAGTAGGGGTGGCGGAAGTCACTGAGCGTGTGGCATCGGCGATGATGTGAGGGCCAGAAGTGGCTGTGGGAGTGGCCATGATGGGGGCAGAAGTGACATCATCAATCAGCGTGGGGGTGGTAGCTGCATCAGCCGCATGGCTAATGGCGTTTCCGAGGCCAGGGGAATCTTCTGGAATGTTTAAGGAGCGCTGGTTATGGAGGTGGGTAGATAAAAGTTTGTTGTACTTACAGTTTTTGATGTTTGAGATGGAATTGAAATACTGTTTGTTGAGAGTATGAATTCTCCTGAGGATGGAGTACAGAGTGGGTCCTTTGCAATTCTGAGAGAGTGTGGCCCTCAGCTGAGGCAGGGCAGACTGTAGAGAGGTTAGGTACCGGCGCATTGCTGCAAGCGTGGAGCGGAGGATCTTGATGGAGAACCGTTGCTGGTGTTTTTGAATCTGTAATCTGTACTGTTTGTCCTGTTCGGGTCCGAACTCTGCTGGTTTAAAGGTGGTCCGGAGTCCGTGTGGGGTGAGTTGGTTACGGAGACAGGCACTGAGGAAGCAAATGTGGCTGTGATACCGAGTTTGTTTCAGGACATGGTTGAAGAGCTTCAGGGCTGAGGAAATGACCTGGGAGTTGCAATGAGAGAGAGACTCCCTGAGATTCTTGTAGAGAGAGGAGGAAAACTTCTTCAAGGCAGGCATCCTTGCAAGAGGATTCGCAGTAGGGCACAAAGTGCACTTCTGGACTGATGTTGCACAATGTTCACTCATGGACTGATGTTGCAGAAAGTGCACTCTTGGACTGATGTTTCACAAAGTGCCCTCTCGGACCGATGTTGCACAAAGTGCACTCCCGGACTGATGTTGCACAACGTTCGTTCATGGACTGATGTTGCACAAAGTGCACTTCCGGACTGAAGTTACACAAAGTGCACACTTGGACTGATGTTGCACAAAGTGCACTCTTGGACTGATGTTGCAGAAAGTGCCCTCTCAGACTGATGTTGCACAAACTGCCCTCCTGGACTGATGTTGCACAAACTGCACTCTTGGACTGATGTTTCACAAAGGGCCCTCTCGGACTGGTGTTGCACAACATTCACTCGTGGACTGATGTTGCACAAAATGCCCTCTTGGATTGATGTTGCACAAACTTCCCTCCTGGACTGATGTTACACAAAGTGCCCTCCTGGACTGATGTTGCACAAAGTGCACTCCCGGACTGATGTTGCACAAACTGCCCTCCTGGACTGATGTTACACAATGTGCCCTCTCGGACTGATGTTGCACAAAGTGCACTCATGGACTGATGTTGCACTTAGTGCCCTCTCGGACTGAAGTTGCACAATGTTCACTCGAGGACTGATGCTGCTCAAAGTGCACTCGCGGACTGACGTTGCATACCGTTCACTCGTGGACTGATGTTGCACAAAGTGCCCTCCCGGACTGATGTTGCATAACATTCACTCTCAGACTGATGTTGCACAAAGTGCAATCCCGGACTGATGTTGCACAATGTTCACTTGTGGACTGATGTTGCACAAAGTGCCCACTCAGACTGATGTTGCACAAAGTGCACTCCAGGACTGATGTTGCACAACGTTCACTCGTGGACTGATGTTGCACAACGTTCACTCGTGGACTGATGTTGCACAAAGTGCCCACTCGGATTGATGTTGCACAACGTTCGCTCTTGGACATGATGTTGCACAACGTTCACTCTTGGACTGATGTTGCACAAAGTGCGCTCCCGGACTGAAGTTGCACAAAGTGCACACTTGGACTGATGTTGCACGAGTGTCCTCTCGGACTGATGTTGCACAAAGTGCCCTCTCGGACTGATGTTGCACAAAGTGCCCTCTTGGACGGATGTTGCACAAAGTGCACTCCCGGACTGATGTTGCACAAAGTTCCCTCATGGACTGATGTTGCACAAGGTGCCCTCTCGGACTGATGTTGCACAACGTTCACTCATGGACTGATGTTGCACAAAGTGCCCTCCCGGACTGATGGTGCACAAAGTGCCCTCTCGGACGGATGTTGCACAAAGTGCCCTCTCGGACTGATGTTGCAGAAAGTGCCCTCCCAGACTGATGTTGCACAAAATGCCCTCTTGGATTGATGTTGCACAAACTGCCCTCCTGGATTGATGTTACACAAAGTGCCCTCCTGGACTGATGTTGCACAAAGTGCACTCCCGGACTGATGTTGCACAAAGTGCACTCCTGGATGGATGTTGCAGAAAGTGCCCTCTCAGACTGATGTTGCACAATGTTCACTCATAGACTGATGTTGCACAAAGTTCCCTCTCAGACTGATGTTGTACAAAGTGCAATCCCGGACTGATGTTGCACAAAGTGCACTCTTGGACTGATGTTGCACAAAGTGCACTCCCAGACTGAAGTTACACAATATTCACTCGTGGACTGATGTTGCACAAAGTGCACTCCCGGACTGAATTTGCACAACGTTCACTCGTGGACTGATGTTGCACAAAGTGCACTCCCGGACTGAATTTGCACAACGTTCACTCGTGGACTGATGTTGCACAAAGTGCCCACTCAGACTGATTTTGCACAAAGTGCACTCCTGAACTGATGTTGCACAAAGTGCCCTCTTGGACTGATGTTACACAAAGTGCCCTCTCAGACTGATGTTGCACAAAGTGCCCTCTCGGACTGATGTTGCACAAAGTGCACTCTTGGACAACTGTTGCAGAAAGTGCCCTCCCAGACTGAAGTTGCACAAACTGCCGTCCTGGACTGATGTTGCACAAAGTGCACACTTAGACTGATGATTCACAAAGGGCCCTCTCGGACTGATGTTGCACAATGTTCACTCGTGGAAGGATGTTGCACAAAATGCCCTCTCGGATTGATGTTGCACAAAGTGCACTCCCGGACTGATGTTGCACAATGTTCACTCATGGACTGATGTTGCACAAAGTGCACTCCCGGACTGATGTTGCACAAACTGCCCTCCTGGACTAATGTTACACAAAGTGCCCTGTCGGACTGATGTTGCACAAAGTGCACTCATGGACTGATGTTGCACTTAGTGCCCTCTCGGACTGATGTTGCACAATGTTCACTCGAGGACTGATGCTGCTCAAAGTGCCCTCGCGGACTGACGTTGCACAACGTTCACTCGTGGACTGATGTTGCACACAGTGCCCTCCCGGACTGATGTTGCATAACATTCACTCTCAGACTGATGTTGCACAAAGTGCACTCTTGGACTGATGTTACACAAAGTGCAATCCCGGACTGATGTTGCACAACTTTCACTCGTGGACTGATGTTGCACAAAGTGCACTCCTGGACTGAATTTGCACAACGTTCACTCGTGGACTGATGTTGCACAAAGTGCCCACTCAGACTGATGTTGCACAAAGTGCACTCCCAGACTGATGTTGCACAACGTTCACTCGTAGACTGATGTTGCACAAAGTGCACTCCCAGACTGATGTTGCACAACGTTCACTCGTAGACTGATGTTGCACTAAGTGCCCACTCGGATTGATGTTGCACAACGTTCACTCTTGGACATGATGTTGCACAACGTTCACTCTTGGACTGATGTATCACAAAGTGCCCTATCGGATTGATGTTGCTCAAAATGAAATCCCGGACTGATGTTGCACAATGTTCACTCGTGGACAGATGTTGAACAAAGTACATTCTCGAACTGATATTGCCCAACGTTCACTCTTGGACTGATGTTGCAGAAACTGCCCTGTCGGGCTGATGCTGCACACAGTTCTCTCCCGGACTGATGTTGCACAACGTTCACTCGTGGACTGATGTTGCACAAAGTGCCCTTGCGGACTGATGTTGCACAAAGTGCACTCCCGGACAGATGTTGCATAACATTCACTCTCAGACTGATGTTGCACAAAGTGCCCTCTCGGACAGATGTTGCACAATGTTCACTTGTGGACAGATGTTGCACAAAGTGCACTCCCAGACTGATGTTGCACAACGTTCACTCGTGGACTGATGTTGCAGAAAGTGCCCTCCCGGACTGATGTTGCACAAATTGCACTCTTGGACTGATGTTGCACAAATTGCACTACCGGACTGATGTTACACAAAGTGCACTCCCGGACTGATGTTGCACAACGTTCACTCTTGGACTGATGTTGCGCAATGTTCACTCGTGGACTGATGTTGCACAACGTTCACTCGTGGACTGATGTTGCACAAAGTGCACTCCCGGACTGATGTTGCACAATGTTCACTCTTGGACTGATGTTGCACAACGTTCACTCATGGACTGATGTATCACAAAGTGCCCTATCGGATTGATGTTGCTCAAAATGAACTCCCGGACCGATGTTGCACAATGTTCACTCGTGGACAGATTTTGAACAATGTACATTCTCGAACTGATATTGCCCAACGTTCACTCTTGGACTGATGTTGCAGAAACTGCCCTGTCGGACTGATGCTGCACAAAGTTCTCTCCCGGACTGATGTTGCACAACGTTCACTCGTGGACTGATGTTGCACAAAGTGCCCTTGCGGACTGATGTTGCACAAAGTGCACTCCCGGACAGATGTTGCATAACATTCACTCTCAGACTGATGTTGCACAAAGTGCCCTCTCAGACTGATGTTGCACAAATTGCACTACCGGACTGATGTTACACAAAGTGCAATCCCGGACTGATGTTGCACAACTTTCACTCGTGGACTGATGTTGCACAAAGTGCACTCCCAGACTGAAGTTGCACAATGTTCACTCATGGACTGATATTGCACAAAGTGCACTCCCAGACTGAATTTGCACAATGTTCACTCGTGGACTGATGTTGCACAAAGTGCCCACTCAGACTGATTTTGCACAAAGTGCACTCCCGGACTGATGTTGCACAACGTTCACTTGTGGACTGATGTTGCACAAAGTGCACTCCCAGACTGAAGTTGCACAATGTTCACTCATGGACTGATGTTGCACAAAGTGCACTCCCAGACTGAATTTGCACAATGTTCACTCGTGGACTGATGTTGCACAAAGTGCCCACTCAGACTGATTTTGCACAAAGTGCACTCCCGGACTGATGTTGCACAACGTTCACTTGTGGACTGATGTTGCACAAAGTGCACTCCCAGACCGATGTTGCACAACGTTCACTTGTGGACTGATGTTGAACAAAGTGCCCTCTTGGACTGATGTTGCACAACGTTCACTCTTGGACTGATGTTGCACAAAGTGCACTCCAGGACTGATATTGCACAACCCCGTTCACTCGTGGACTGATGTTGCACAACGTTCACTCGTGGACTGATGTTGCACAAAGTGCACTCCCAGACCGATGTTGCACAACGTTCACTTGTGGACTGATGTTGAACAAAGTGCCCTCTTGGACTGATGTTGCACAACGTTCACTCTTGGACTGATGTTGCACAAAGTGCACTCCAGGACTGATATTGCACAACCCCGTTCACTCTTGGACTCATGTTGCACAACGTTCACTCGTGGACTGATGTTGCACAAAGTGCACTCCAGGACTGATATTGCACAACCCCGTTCACTCGTGGACTGATGTTGCACAACGTTCACTCGTGGACGGATGTTGCACAACGTTCACTCGTGGACTGATGTTGCACAAAGTGCCCACTCGGACTGATGTTGCACAATGTTCACTCTTGGACTCATGTTGCACAAAGTGCACTCCAGGACTGATATTGCACTACGTTCACTCTTGAACTGATTTTGCACAAAGTGCCCTCTCGGATTGATGTTGCACAACGTTCACTCTTGGACTGATGTTGCACAAAGTGCACTCCAGGACTGATATTGCACTACGTTCACTCTTGGACTGATGTTGCAGAAAGTGCCCTCCCGGACTGATGTTGCACAACTTTCACTCGTGGACTGATGTTGCACAAAGTGCCCTCCCGGACTGATGTTGCACAATGTTCACACATGGACTGATGTTGCACAAAGTGCCCTCTCAGACTGATGTTGCACAAAGTGCACTCCCGGACTGATGTTGCACAACGTTCACTCTTGGACTGATGTTGCGCAACGTTCACTCGTGGACTGATGTTGCACAACGTTCACTCGTGGACTGATGTTGCACAAAGTGCCCACTCGGACTGATGTTGCACAATGTTCACTCTTGGACTCATGTTGCACAAAGTTCACTCCAGGACTGATATTGCACTACGTTCACTCTTGAACTGATTTTGCACAAAGTGCCCTCTCGGATTGATGTTGCAGAACGTTCACTCTTGGACTGATGTTGCACAAAGTGCACTCCAGGACTGATATTGCACTACGTTCACTCTTGGACTGATGTTGCAGAAAGTGCCCTCCCGGACTGATGTTGCACAACGTTCACTCGTGGACTGATGTTGCACAAAGTGCACTCCCAGACTAAAGTTGCACAAAGTGCACTACTGGACTGATGTTACACAAAGTGCAATCCCGGACTGATGTTGCACAACGTTCACTCTTGGACTGATGTTGCATAAAGTGCACTCCAGGACTGATGTTGCACAACGTTCACTCGTGGACTGATGTTGCACAAAGTGCACTCCCAGACTGATGTTGCACAACGTTCACTCGTGAACTGATGTTGCACAAAGTGCACTCTTGGACAGATGTTGCACAATGTTCACTCGTGGACAGATGTTGCACAAAGTGCACTCCCAGACTGATGTTGCACAACGTTCACTCGTGAACTGATGTTGCACAAAGTGCACTCTTGGACAGATGTTGCACAATGTTCACTCATGGACTGATGTTGCACAAAGTGCACTCCCAGACTGAATTTGCACAATGTTCACTCGTGGACTGATGTTGCACAAAGTGCCCACTCAGACTGATTTTGCACAAGGTGCTCTCCCGGACTGATGTTGCACAACGTTCACTCGTGGACTGATGTTGCACAAAGTGCACTCCCAGACTGATGTTGCACAACGTTCACTTGTGGACTGATGTTGAACAAAGTGCCCTCTTGGACTGATGTTGCACAACTTTCACTCTTGGACTGATGTTGCACAAAGTGCACTCGTGGACTGATATTGCACAACGTTCACTCGTGGACTGATGTTGCACAAAGTGCCCACTCGGACTGATGTTGCACAATGTTCACTCTTGGACTGATGTTGCACAACGTTCACTCATGGACTGATGTATCACAAAGTGCCCTATCGGATTGATGTTGCTCAAAATGAACTCCCGGACTGATGTTGCACAATGTTCACTCGTCGACAGATGTTGAACAAAGTACATTCTCGAACTGATATTGCCCAACGTTCACTCTTGGACTGATGTTGCAGAAACTGCCCTGTCGGGCTGATGCTGCACAAAGTTCTCTTCCGGACCGATGTTGCACAACGTTCACTCGTGGACTGATGTTGCACAAAGTGCCCTTGCGGACTGATGTTGCACAAAGTGCACTCTCGGACAGATGTTGCATAACATTCACTCTCAGACTGATGTCGCACAAAGTGCCCTCTCAGACTGATGTTGCACAAAGTGCACTCTCGGACTGATGTTGCACAAAGTGCACTCCCGGACTGATATTGCACTACGTTCACTCTTGGACTGATGTTGCAGAAAGTGCCCTCCCGGACTGATATTGCACTACGTTCACTCTTGGACTGATGTTGCAGAAAGTGCCCTCCCGGACTGATGTTGCACAACTTTCACTCGTGGACTGATGTTGCACAAAGTGCACTCCCGGACTGAGTTTGCACAACGTTCACTCGTGGACTGATGTTGCACAAAGTGCACTCCCAGACTAATGTTGCACAAAGTGCACTACTGGACTGATGTTACACAAAGTGCAATCCCGGACTGATGTTGCACAACGTTCACTCTTGGACTGATGTTGCATAAAGTGCACTCCAGGACTGATGTTGCACAACGTTCACTCGTGGACTGATGTTGCACAACGTTCACTCGTGAACTGATGTTGCACAAAGTGCTCTCTTGGACAGATGTTGCACAATGTTCACTCGTGGACAGATGTTGCACAAAGTGCACTCCCAGACTGATGTTGCACAACGTTCACTCGTGGACTGATATTGCACAAAGTGCCCACTCAGACTGATGTTGCACAACGTTCACGCGTGGACTGATGTTGCACAAAGTGCCCTCCCGGACTGATGTTGCACAACATTCACTTGTGGACTGATGTTGCCCAAAGTGCACACCCAGACTGATGTTGCACAACATTCACTGATGGACTGATGTTGCACAAAGTGCCCTCTCGGACTGATGTTGCACAAAGTGCCCTCTCGGACTGATGTTGCACAAAGTGCCCTCGCGGACTGACGTTGCACAACGTTCACTCGTGGACTGATGTTGCAGAAAGTGCCCTCCCGGACTGATGTTGCACAAATTACACTACCGGACTGATGTTACACAAAGTGCAATCCCGGACTGATGTTGCACAACTTTCACTCGTGGACTGATGTTGCACAAAGTGCACTCCCAGACTGAAGTTGCACAATGTTCACTCGTGGACTGATGTTGCACAAAGTGCCCACTCAGACTGATTTTGCACAAGGTGCTCTCCCGGACTGATGTTGCACAACGTTCACTCGTGGACTGATGTTGCACAAAGTGCACTCCCAGACTGATGTTGCACGACGTTCACTTGTGGACTGATGTTGAACAAAGTGCCCTCTTGGACTGATGTTGCACAACGTTCACTCTTGGACTGATGTTGCACAAAGTGCACTCGTGGACTGATATTGCACAACGTTCACTCGTGGACTGATGTTGCACAAAGTGCCCACTCGGACTGATGTTGCACAATGTTCACTCTTGGACTGATGTTGCACAACGTTCACTCATGGACTAATGTATCACAAAGTGCCCTATCGGATTGATGTTGCTCAAAATGAACTCCCGGACTGATGTTGCACAATGTTCACTCGTGGACAGATGTTGAACAAAGTACATTCTCGAACTGATATTGCCCAACGTTCACTCTTGGACTAATGTTGCAGAAACTGCCCTGTCGGGCTGATGCTGCACAAAGTTCTCTCCCGGACCGATGTTGCACAACGTTCACTCGTGGACTGATATTGCACAAAGTGCCCTTGCGGACTGATGTTGCACAAAGTGCACTCTCGGACAGATGTTGCATAACATTCACTCTCAGACTGATGTTGCACAAAGTGCCCTCTCAGACTGATGTTGCACAAAGTGCACTCTCGGACTGATGTTGCACAAAGTGCACTCCCGGACTGATGTTGCATAATATTCACTCTCAGACTGATGTTGCACAAAGTGCACTCTTGGACTGATGTTGCACAAAGTGCACTACAGGACTGATGTTACACAAAGTGCACTCTTGGACTGATGTTGCACAACTTTCACTCGTGGACTGATGTTGCACAAAGTGCACTCCCAGACTAATGTTGCACAACGTTCACTCGTGGACTGATGTTGACAAAGTGCCCACTCAGACTGATCTTGCTCAAAGTGCCATCCCGGACTGATTGTTGCACAATTTTCACTCGTGGACTGATGTTGCACAAAGTGCACTCCCAGACTGATGTTGCACTACGTTCACTCGTGGACTGATGTTGCACAAAGTGCCCTCTTAGACACATGTTGCACAATGTTCACTCGTGGACAGATGTTGCACAAAGTGCACTCCCAGACTGATGTTGCACAACGTTCACTCGTGGACTGATATTGCACAAAGTGCCTTCTTGGACTGATGTTGCACAACGTTCACTCGTGGACAGATGTTGCACAAAGTGCACTCCCAGACTGATGTTGCACAATGTTCACTCGTGGACTGGTAGTGCACAAAGTGCCTTCTTGGACTGATGTTGCACAACGTTCACTCATGGACTGATGTTGCACAAAGTGCCCTCCCGGACTGATGTTGCACAACATTCACTTGTGGACTGATGTTGCCCAAAGTGCACACCAAGACTGATGTTGCACAACATTCACTGATGGACTGATGTTGCACAAAGTGCCCTCTCGGACTGATGTTGCACAAAGTGCCCTCGCGGACTGACGTTGCACAACGTTCACTCGTGGACTGATGTTGCACAAAGTGCCCTCCCGGACTGATGTTGCACAACATTCACTTGTGGACAGATGTTGCACAAAGTGCACTCCCAGACTGATGTTGCACAATGTTCACTCGTGGACTGATATTGCACAAAGTGCCTTCTTGGACTGATGTTGCACAACGTTCACTCGTGGACTGATGTTGCACAAAGTGCCCTCCCGGACTGATGTTGCACAACATTCACTTGTGGACTGATGTTGCACAAAGTGCACACCCAGACTGATGTTGCACAACATTCACTGATGGACTGATGTTGCACAAAGTGCCCTCTCGGACTGATGTTGCACAAAGTGCCCTCGCGGACTGACGTTGCACAACGTTCACTCGTGGACTGATGTTGCACAAAGTGCCCTCCCGGACTGATGTTGCACAACATTCACTTTTGGACAGATGTTGCTAAAAGTGCACTCCCAGACTGATGTTGCACAATGTTCACTCGTGGACTGATATTGCACAAAGTGCCCTCCCGGACTGATGTTGCACAAATTGCACTACCGGACTGATGTTACACAAAGTGCAATCCCGGACTGATGTTGCACAACTTTCACTCGTGGACTGATGTTGCACAAAGTGCATTCCCAGACTGAAGTTGCACAATGTTCACTCATGGACTGATGTTGCACAAAGTGCACTCCCAGACTGAATTTGCACAATGTTCACTCGTGGACTGATGTTGCACAAAGTGCCCACTCAGACTGATTTTGCACAAAGTGCACTCCCGGACTGATGTTGCACAACGTTCACTTGTGGACTGATGTTGCACAAAGTGCACTCCCAGACAGATGTTGCACAACGTTCACTTGTGGACTGATGTTGAACAAAGTGCCCTCTTGGACTGATGTTGCACAACGTTCACTCTTGGACTGATGTTGCACAACGTTCACTTGTGGACTGATGTTGCACAAAGTGCCCTCTCAGACTGATGTTGCACAAAGTGCACTCCCAGACTGATGTTGCACAACTTTCACTCTTGGACTGATGTTGCGCAACGTTCACTCGTAGACTGATGTTACACAAAGTGCACTTTTGGACATAATGTTGCACAACGTTCACTCTTGGACTGATGTTGCACAACGTTCACTCATGGACTGATGTATCACAAAGTGCCCTATCGGATTGATGTTGCTCAAAATGAAATCCCGGACTGATGTTGCACAATGTTCACTCGTGGACAGATGTTGAACAAAGTACATTCTCGAACTGATATTGCCCAACGTTCACTCTTGGACTGATGTTGCAGAAACTGCCCTCTTGGACTGATGTTGCACAACGTTCACTCGTGGACTGATGTTGCACAAAGTGCCCACTCGGACTGATGTTGCACAATGTTCACTCTTGGACTCATGTTGCACAAAGTGCACTCCAGGACTGATATTGCACTACGTTCACTCTTGAACTGATTTTGCACAAAGTGCCCTCTCGGATTGATGTTGCACAACGTTCACTCTTGGACTGATGTTGCACAAAGTGCACTCCAGGACTGATATTGCACTACGTTCACTCTTGGACTGATGTTGCATAAAGTGCCCTCCCGGACTGATGTTGCACAACTTTCACTCGTGGACTGATGTTGCACAAAGTGCACTCCCGGACTGAGTTTGCACAACGTTCACTCGTGGACTGATGTTGCACAAAGTGCACTCCCAGACTAATGTTGCACAAAGTGCACTACTGGACTGATGTTACACAAAGTGCAATCCCGGACTGATGTTGCACAACGTTCACTCTTGGACTGATGTTGCATAAAGTGCACTCCAGGACTGATGTTGCACAACGTTCACTCGTGGACTGATGTTGCACAAAGTGCACTCCCAGACTGATGTTGCACAACGTTCACTCGTGAACTGATGTTGCACAAAGTGCTCTCTTGGACAGATGTTGCACAATGTTCACTCGTGGACAGATGTTGCACAAAGTGCACTCCCAGACTGATGTTGCACAACGTTCACTCGTGGACTGATATTGCACAAAGTGCCCACCCAGACTGATGTTGCACAACATTCACTGATGGACTGATGTTGCACAAAGTGCCCTCGCGGACTGACGTTGCACAACGTTCACTTGTGGACTGATGTTGCAGGAAGTGCCCTCCCGGACTGATGTTGCACAAATTGCACTCTTGGACTGATGTTGCACAAATTGCACTACCGGACTGATGTTACACAAAGTGCAATCCCGGACTGATGTTGCACAACTTTCACTCGTGGACTGATGTTGCACAAAGTGCACTCCCAGACTGAAGTTGCACAATGTTCACTCATGGACTGATGTTGCACAAAGTGCACTCCCAGACTGAATTTGCACAATGTTCACTCGTGGACTGATGTTGCACAAAGTGCCCACTCAGACTGATTTTGCACAAAGTGCACTCCCGGACTGATGTTGCACAAAGTGCCCTCGCGGACTGACGTTGCACAACGTTCACTCGTGGACTGATGTTGCACAAAGTGCACTCCCGGATTGATGTTGCACAAAGTGCCCTCGCGGACTGACGTTGCACAACTTTCACTCGTGGACTGATGTTGCACAAAGTGCCCTCTCAGACTGATGTTGCACAACGTCACTCGTGGACTGATGTTGCACAAAGTGCCCTCTTGGACTGATGTTGCACAACGTTCTCTCTTGGACTGATGTTGCACAAAGTGCACTCGTGGACTGATATTGCACAACGTTCACTCGTGGACTGATGTTGCACAACGTTCACTCGTGGACTGATGTTGCACAATGTTCACTCTTGGACTGATGTTGCACAACGTTCACTCATGGACTGATGTATCACAAAGTGCCCTATCGGATTGATGTTGCTCAAAATGAACTTCCGGACTGATGTTGCACAATGTTCACTCGTGGACAGATGTTGAACAAAGTACATTCTCGAACTGATATTGCCCAAGGTTCACTCGTGGACTGATGTTGCAGAAACTGCCCTGTCGGGCTGATGCTGCACAAAGTTCTCTCCCGGACCGATGTTGCACAACGTTGTTCACTTGTGGACTGATGTTGCACAAAGTGCACTCCCAGACTGATGTTGCACAACGTTCACTCTTGGACTGATGTTGCAGGAAGTGCCCTCCCTGACTGATGTTGCACAAAGTGCACTCCCGGACTGATGTTGCACAACTTTCACTTGTGGACTGATGTTGCACAAAGTGCACTCCCAGACTGAAGTTGCACAATGTTCACTCATGGACTGATGTTGCACAAAGTGCACTCCCAGACTGAATTTGCACAATGTTCACTCGTGGACTGATGTTGCACAAAGTGCCCACTCAGACTGATTTTGCACATAGTGCACTCCCGGAATGATGTTGCACAACGTTCACTTGTGGACTGATGTTGCACAAAGTGCCCTCTCGGACTGATGTTGCATAACATTCACTCTCAGACTGATGTTGCACAAAGTGCCCTCTCAGACTGATGTTGCACAAAGTGCACTCTCGGACTGATGTTGCACAAAGTGCACTCCCGGACTGATGTTGCATAACATTCACTCTCAGACTGATGTTGCACAAAGTGCCCTCTCGGACAGATGTTGCAAAATGTTCACTCTTGGACTGATGTTGCACAACGTTCACTCGTGGACTGATGTTGCACAAAGTGCCCTTGCGGACTGATGTTACACAAAGTGCACTCCCGGACAGATGTTGCATAACATTCACTCTCAGACTGATGTTGCACAAAGTGCCCTCTCGGACAGATGTTGCAAAATGTTCACTCTTGGACTGATGTTGCAGAAAGTGCCCTCCCAGACTGATGTTGCACAAAGTGCACTCCCGGACTGATGTTGCACAACTTTCACTCGTGGACTGATGTTGCACAAAGTGCACTCCCAGACTGAAGTTGCACAATGTTCACTCATGGACTGATGTTGCACAAAGTGCACTCCCAGACTGAATTTGCACAATGTTCACTCGTGGACTGATGTTGCACAAAGTGCCCACTCAGACTGATTTTGCACATAGTGCACTCCCGGAATGATGTTGCACAACGTTCACTTGTGGACTGATGTTGCACAAAGTGCCCTCTTGGACTGATGTTGCACAACGTTCACTCTTGGACTGATGTTGCACAAAGTGCACTCCAGGACTGATATTGCACAACCCCGTTCACTCGTGGACTGATGTTGCACAACGTTCACTCGTGGACTGATGTTGCACAAAGTGCCCACTCGGACTGATGTTGCACAATGTTCACTCTTGGACTCATGTTGCACAAAGTGCACTCCAGGACTGATATTGCACTACGTTCACTCTTGAACTGATTTTGCACAAAGTGCCCTCTCGGATTGATGTTGCACAACGTTCACTCTTGGACTGATGTTGCACAAAGTGCACTCCAGGACTGATATTGCACTACGTTCACTCTTGGACTGATGTTGCAGAAAGTGCCCTCCCGGACTGATGTTGCACAACTTTCACTCGTGGACTGATGTTGCAGAAAGTGCCCTCCCGGACTGATGTTGCACAAATTGCACTCTTGGACTGATGTTGCACAAATTGCACTACCGGACTGATGTTACACAAAGTGCAATCCCGGACTGATGTTGCACAACTTTCACTCGTGGACTGATGTTGCACAAAGTGCACTCCCAGACTGAAGTTGCACAATGTTCACTCATGGACTGATGTTGCTCAAAGTGCACTCCCAGACTGAATTTGCACAATGTTCACTCGTGGACTGATGTTGCACAAAGTGCCCGCTCAGACTGATTTTGCACAAAGTGCACTCCCGGACTGATGTTGCACAACGTTCACTTGTGGACTGATGTTGCACAAAGTGCACTTCCAGACTGATGTTGCACAACGTTCACTTGTGGACTGATGTTGAACAAAGTGCCCTCTTGGACTGATGTTGCACAACGTTCACTCTTGGACTGATGTTGCACAAAGTGCACTCCAGGACTGATATTGCACAACCCTGTTCACTCGTGGACTGATGTTGCACAACATTCACTCGTGGACTGATGTTGCACAATGTGCACTCCCAGACTGATGTTGCACAACGTTCACTTGTGGACTGATGTTGCACAAAGTGCCCTTTCGGACTGATGTTGCACAAAGTGCACTCCCGGACAGATGTTGCATAACATTCACTCTCAGACTGATGTTGCACAAAGTGCCCTCTCAGACTGATGTTGCACAACGTTCACTCGTGGACTGATGTTGCACAAAGTGCACTCCCAGACTGATGTTGCACAACGTTCACTCTTGGACTGATGTTGCAGAAAGTGCCCTCCCAGACTGATGTTGCACAAAGTGCACTCCCAGACTGAAGTTGCACAATGTTCACTCATGGACTGATGTTGCACAAAGTGCACTCCCAGACTGAATTTGCACAATGTTCACTCGTGGACTGATGTTGCACAAAGTGCCCACTCAGACTGATTTTGTACAAAGTGCACTCCCGGACTGATGTTGCACAACGTTCACTTGTGGACTGATGTTGCACAAAGTGCCCTCTTGGACTGATGTTGCACAACGTTCACTCTTGGACTGATGTTGCACAAAGTGCACTCCAGGACTGATATTGCACAACCCCGTTCACTCGTGGACTGATGTTGCACAACGTTCACTCGTGGACTGATGTTGCACAAAGTGCCCACTCGGACTGATGTTGCACAATGTTCACTCTTGGACTCCTGTTGCACAAAGTGCACTCCAGGACTGATATTGCACTACGTTCACTCTTGGACTGATTTTGCACAAAGTGCCCTCTCGGATTGATGTTGCACAACGTTCACTCTTGGACTGATGTTGCACTAAGTGCACTCCAGGACTGATATTGCACTACGTTCACTCTTGGACTGATGTTGCAGAAAGTGCCCTCCCGGACTGATGTTGCACATATTTCACTCGTGGACTGATGTTGCAGAAAGTGCCCTCCCGGACTGATGTTGCACAAATTGCACTCTTGGACTGATGTTGCACAAATTGCACTACCGGACTGATGTTACACAAAGTGCAATCCCGGACTGATGTTGCACAACTTTCACTCATGGACTGATGTTGCACAAAGTGCACTCCCAGACTGAATTTGCACAATGTTCACTCGTGGACTGATGTTGCACAAAGTGCCCACTCAGACTGATTTTGCACAAAGTGCACTCCCGGACTGATGTTGCACAACGTTCACTTGTGGACTGATGTTGCACAAAGAGCACTCCCAGACTGATATTGCACAATGTTCACTCGTGGACTGATGTTGCACAAAGTGCCCACTCAGACTGATTTTGCACAAAGTGCCCTCCCGGACTGATGTTGCACAACGTTCACTTGTGGACTGATGTTGAACAAAGTGCCCTCTTGGACTAATGTTGCACAACGTTCACTCTTGGACTGATGTTGCACAAAGTGCACTCCAGGACTGATATTGCACAACCCCGTTCACTCGTGGACTGATGTTGCACAACGTTCACTCGTGGACTGATGTTGCACAATGTGCACTCCCAGACTGATGTTGCACAACGTTCACTTGTGGACTGATGTTGCACAAAGTGCCCTCTTGGACTGATGTTGCACAACGTTCACTCGTGGACTGATGTTGCACAACGTTCACTCGTGGACTGATGTTGCACAAAGTGCCCACTCGGACTGATGTTGCACAATGTTCACTTTTGGACTCATGTTGCACAAAGTGCACTCCAGGACTGATATTGCCCAACGTTCACTCTTGAACTGATTTTGCACAAAGTGCCCTCTCGGATTGATGTTGCACAACGTTCACTCTTGGACTGATGTTGCACAAAGTGCACTCCAGGACTGATATTGCACTACGTTCACTCTTGGACTGATGTTGCAGAAAGTGCCCTCCCGGACTGATGTTGCACAACTTTCGCTCGTGGACTGATGTTGCACAAAGTGCACTCCCGGACTGAATTTGCACAACGTTCACTCGTGGACTGATGTTGCACAAAGTATACTCCCGGACTGAATTTTCACAACGTTCACTCGTGGACTGATGTTGCACAAAGTGCACTCCCAGACTAATGTTGCACAAAGTGCACTACTGGACTGATGTTACACAAAGTGCAATCCCGGACTGATGTTGCACAACGTTCACTCTTGGACTGATGTTGCACAAAGTGCACTCCCAGACTAATGTTGCACAAAGTGCACTACTGGACTGATGTTACACAAAGTGCAATCCCGGAATGATGTTGCACAACGTTCACTCTTGGACTGATGTTGCACAAAGTGCACTCCAGGACTGATGTTGCACAAAGTGCACTCCCAGACTGATGTTGCACAACGTTCACTCGTGAACTGATGTTGCACAAAGTGCTCTCTCGGATAGATGTTGCACAATGTTCACTCGTGGACAGATGTTGCACAAAGTGCACTCCCAGACTGATGTTGCACAACGTTCACTCGTGGACTGATATTGCACAAAGTGCCCTCTTGGACTGATGTTGCAAAACGTTCACTTGTGGACTGATGTTGCCCAAAGTGCACACCAAGACTGATGTTGCACAACATTCACTGATGGATTGATGTTGCACAAAGTGCCCTCTCGGACTGATGTTGCACTAAGTGCCCTCTCGGACTGATGTTGCACAACGTTCCCTCTTGGACATGATGTTGCACAACGTTCACTCTTGGACTGATGTTGCACTAAGTGCCCTCTCGGACTGATGTTGCACAACGTTCCCTCTTGGACATGATGTTGCACAACGTTCACTCTTGGACTGATGTTGCACAACGTTCACTCATGGACTGATGTATCACAAAGTGCCCTATCGGATTGATGTTGCTCAAAATGAACTCCCGGACTGATGTTGCACAATGTTCACTCGTGGACAGATGTTGAACAAAGTACATTCTCGAACTGATATTGCCCAACGTTCACTCTTGGACTGATGTTGCTGAAACTGCCCTGTCGGACTGATGCTGCACAAAGTGCTCTCCCGGACTGATGTTGCACAACGTTCACTCGTGGACTGATGTTGCACAAAGTGCCCTCTCGGACAGATGTTGCATAACATTCACTCTCAGACTGATGTTGCACAAAGTGCCCTCTCAGACTGATGTTGCACAACGTTCACTCGTGGACTGATGTTGCACAAAGTGCCCTCTCGGACAGATGTTGCACAATGTTCACTCGTGGACTGATGTTGCACAAAGTGCACTCCCAGCCTGATGTTGCACAACGTTCACTCGTGGACTGATATTGCACAAAGTGCCCTCTTGGACTGATGTTGCACAACGTTCACTCGTGGACTGATGTTGCACAAATTGCCCTCCCGGACTGATGTTGCACAACTTTGACTTGTGGACTGATATTGCACAAAGTGCCCTCTTGGACTGATGTTGCACAACGTTCACTCTTGGACTGATGTTGCATAAAGTGCACTCCAGGACTGATGTTGCACAACGTTCACTCGTGGACTGATGTTGCACAAAGTGCACTCCCAGACTGATGTTGCACAACGTTCACTCGTGAACTGATGTTGCACAAAGTGCTCTCTTGGACAGATGTTGCACAATGTTCACTCGTGGACAGATGTAGCACAAAGTGCACTCCCAGACTGATGTTGCACAACGTTCCCTCGTGTACTGATATTGCACAAAGTGCCCTCTTGGACAGATGTTGCACAATGTTCACTCGTGGACAGATGTAGCACAAAGTGCACTCCCAGACTGATGTTGCACAACGTTCCCTCGTGTACTGATATTGCACAAAGTGCCCTCCCGGACTGATGTTGCACAACTTTCACTTGTGGACTGATGTTGCCCAAAGTGCACACCCAGACTGATGTTGCACAACATTCACTGATGGACTGATGTTGCACAAAGTGCCCTCTCGGACTGATGTTGCACAAAGTGCCCTCTCGGACTGATGTTGCACAAAGTGCCCTTGCGGACTGACGTTGCACAACGTTCACTCGTGGACTGATGTTGCAGAAAGTGCCCTCCCGGACTGATGTTGCACAAATTGCACTACCGGACTGATGTTACACAAAGTGCAATCCCGGATTGATGTTGCACAACTTTTTCTCGTGGACTGATGTTGCACAAAGTGCACTCCCAGACTGAAATTGCACAATGTTCACTCATGGACTGATGTTGCACAAAGTGCACTCCCAGACTAAATTTGCACAATGTTCACTTGTGGACTGATGTTGAACAAAGTGCCCTCCTGGACTGATGTTGCACAACGTTCACTCTTGGACTGATGTTGCACAACGTTCACTCGTGGACTGATGTTGCACAAAGTGCACTCCCAGACTGATGTTGCACAACGTTCACTTGTGGACTGATGTTGCACAAAGTGCACTCCCAGACTGAAGTTGCACAATGTTCACTCATGGACTGATGTTGCACAAAGTGCACTCCCAGACGAAATTTGCACAATGTTCACTTGTGGACTGATGTTGAACAAAGTGCCCTCTTGGGCTGAATTTGCACAACGTTCACTCTTGGACTGATGTTGCACAAAGTGCACTCCAGGACTGATATTGCACAACCCCGTTCACTCGTGGACTGATGTTGCACAACGTTCACTCGTGGACTGATGTTGCACAAAGTGCACTCCCAGACTGATGTTGCACAACGTTCACTCGTGAACTGATGTTGCACAAAGTGCTCTCTCGGATAGATGTTGCACAATGTTCACTCGTGGACAGATGTTGCACAAAGTGCACTCCCAGATTGATGTTGCACAACGTTCACTCGTGGACTGATATTGCACAAAGTGCCCTCTTGGACTGATGTTGCAAAACGTTCACTTGTGGACTGATGTTGCCCAAAGTGCACACCAAGACTGATGTTGCACAACATTCACTGATGGATTGATGTTGCACAAAGTGCCCTCTCGGACTGATGTTGCACTAAGTGCCCTCTCGGACTGATGTTGCACAACGTTCCCTCTTGGACATGATGTTGCACAACGTTCACTCTTGGACTGATGTTGCACTAAGTGCCCTCTCGGACTGATGTTGCACAACGTTCCCTCTTGGACATGATGTTGCACAACGTTCACTCTTGGACTGATGTTGCACAACGTTCACTCATGGACTGATGTATCACAAAGTGCCCTATCGGATTGATGTTGCTCAAAATGAACTCCCGGACTGATGTTGCACAATGTTCACTCGTGGACAGATGTTGAACAAAGTACATTCTCGAACTGATATTGCCCAACGTTCACTCTTGGACTGATGTTGCTGAAACTGCCCTGTCGGACTGATGCTGCACAAAGTGCTCTCCCGGACTGATGTTGCACAACGTTCACTCGTGGACTGATGTTGCACAAAGTGCCCTCTCGGACAGATGTTGCATAACATTCACTCTCAGACTGATGTTGCACAAAGTGCCCTCTCAGACTGATGTTGCACAACGTTCACTCGTGGACTGATGTTGCACAAAGTGCCCTCTCGGACAGATGTTGCACAATGTTCACTCGTGGACTGATGTTGCACAAAGTGCACTCCCAGCCTGATGTTGCACAACGTTCACTCGTGGACTGATATTGCACAAAGTGCCCTCTTGGACTGATGTTGCACAACGTTCACTCGTGGACTGATGTTGCACAAATTGCCCTCCCGGACTGATGTTGCACAACTTTGACTTGTGGACTGATATTGCACAAAGTGCCCTCTTGGACTGATGTTGCACAACGTTCACTCTTGGACTGATGTTGCATAAAGTGCACTCCAGGACTGATGTTGCACAACGTTCACTCGTGGACTGATGTTGCACAAAGTGCACTCCCAGACTGATGTTGCACAACGTTCACTCGTGAACTGATGTTGCACAAAGTGCTCTCTTGGACAGATGTTGCACAATGTTCACTCGTGGACAGATGTAGCACAAAGTGCACTCCCAGACTGATGTTGCACAACGTTCCCTCGTGTACTGATATTGCACAAAGTGCCCTCTTGGACAGATGTTGCACAATGTTCACTCGTGGACAGATGTAGCACAAAGTGCACTCCCAGACTGATGTTGCACAACGTTCCCTCGTGTACTGATATTGCACAAAGTGCCCTCCCGGACTGATGTTGCACAACTTTCACTTGTGGACTGATGTTGCCCAAAGTGCACACCCAGACTGATGTTGCACAACATTCACTGATGGACTGATGTTGCACAAAGTGCCCTCTCGGACTGATGTTGCACAAAGTGCCCTTGCGGACTGACGTTGCACAACGTTCACTCGTGGACTGATGTTGCAGAAAGTGCCCTCCCGGACTGATGTTGCACAAATTGCACTACCGGACTGATGTTACACAAAGTGCAATCCCGGATTGATGTTGCACAACTTTTTCTCGTGGACTGATGTTGCACAAAGTGCACTCCCAGACTGAAGTTGCACAATGTTCACTCATGGACTGATGTTGCACAAAGTGCACTCCCAGACTAAATTTGCACAATGTTCACTTGTGGACTGATGTTGAACAAAGTGCCCTCCTGGACTGATGTTGCACAACGTTCACTCTTGGACTGATGTTGCACAACGTTCACTCGTGGACTGATGTTGCACAAAGTGCACTCCCAGACTGATGTTGCACAACGTTCACTTGTGGACTGATGTTGCACAAAGTGCACTCCCAGACTGAAGTTGCACAATGTTCACTCATGGACTGATGTTGCACAAAGTGCACTCCCAGACTAAATTTGCACAATGTTCACTTGTGGACTGATGTTGAACAAAGTGCCCTCTTGGGCTGAATTTGCACAACGTTCACTCTTGGACTGATGTTGCACAAAGTGCACTCCAGGACTGATATTGCACAACCCCGTTCACTCGTGGACTGATGTTGCACAACGTTCACTCGTGGACTGATGTTGCACAAAGTGCACTCCCAGACTGATGTTGCACAACGTTCACTTGTGGACTGATGTTGCACAAAGTGCCCTCTTGGACTGATGTTGCACAACTTTCACTCTTGGACTGATGTTGCACAAAGTGCACTCGTGGACTGATATTGCACAACTTTCACTCTTGGACTCATGTTGCACAAAGTGCACTCGTGGACTGATATTGCACAACATTCACTCTTGAACTGATGTTGCAGAAAGTGCCCTCCCGGACTGATGTTGCACAACTTTCACTCGTGGACTGATGTTGCGCAAAGTGCACTCCCAGACTGAATTTGCACAACGTTCACTCGTGGACTGATGTTGCACAAAGTGCACTCCCAGACTAATGTTGCACAAAGTGCACTACTGGACTGATGCTACACAAAGTGCCATCCCGGAATGATGTTGCACTACGTTCACTCTTGGACTGATGTTGCATAAAGTGCACTCCAGGACTGATGTTGCACAACGTTCACTCGTGGACTGATGTTGCACAAAGTGCTCTCTTGGACTGATGTTGCAAAACGTTCACTCGTGGTCTGATGTATCACAAAGTGCCCTATCGGATTGATGTTGCTCAAAGTGAACTCCCGGACTGATGTTGTACAATGTTCACTCGTGGACAGATGTTGCACAAAGTACATTCTCGAACTGATATTGCACTACGTTCACTCTTGGACTGATGTTGCAGAAAGTGCCCTCCCGGACTGATGTTGCACAAAGTGCACTACTGGACTGATGTTACACAAAGTGCAATCCCGGACTGATGTTGCACAACGTTCACTCTTGGACTGATGTTGCACAAAGTGCACTCCAGGACTGATGTTGCACAACGTTCACTCGTGGACTGATGTTGCACAACGTTCACTCTTGGACTGATGTTGCACAAAGTACATTCTCGAACTGATATTGCACAACATTCACTCGTGGACTGATGTTGCACAACATTCATTCTCGGACTGATGTTGCACAAAGTGCCCTCTTGGACTGATGTTGCACAATGTTCACTCATGGACTGATGTTGCACAAAGTGCCCACATGGACTGATGTTGCACAAAGTGCACTCTCGGACTGATGTTGCACAATGTTCACTCATGGACTGATGTTGCACAACGTTCACTCTTGGACTGATGTTGCACAAAGTGCACTCCAGGACTGATGTTGCACAACGTTCACTCGTGGACTGATGTTGCACAAAGTGCCCTCTTGGACTGATGTTGCACAAAGTACATTCTCGAACTGATATTGCACAACATTCACTCGTGGACTGATGTCGCACAACATTCATTCTCGGACTGATGTTGCACAAAGTGCCCTCTTGGACTGATGTTGCACAACATTCACTCATGGACTGATGTTGCACTAAGTGCCCACGTGGACTGATGTTGCACAAAGTGCACTCTTGGACTGATGTTGCACAATGTTCACTCATGGACTGATGTTGCACAACATCCACTCTCGGACTGATGTTGCAGAAAGTGGACTCCCGGACTTACGTTGTACAAAGTGCACTCTTGGACAGATGTTGCACAAAGTGCGCTCTTAGACTGATGTTGCACAACGTTCTCTTGTGGACTTATGTTGCACAAAGTGCACTCTCGGGCTGATATTTCACAACATTCACTCGTGGACTGATGTTGCACAAAGTGCCCACTCGTACTGATTTTGCACAAAGTGCACTCACGGACTGATGTTGCACAACGTTCACTCGTGGACTGATGTCGCACAAAGTGACCTCTTGGACTGTTGTTGCACAAAGTGCACTACTGGACTGATGTTACACAAAGTGCAATCGTGGACTGATGTTGCACAAAGTGCACTCCCAGACCGATGTTGCACAACGTTCACTTGTGGACTGATGTTGAACAAAGTGCCCTCTTGGACTGATGTTGCACAACGTTCACTCTTGGACTGATGTTGCACAATGTTCACTCGTGGACTGATGTTGCACAAAGTGCACTCCCAGACTGATGTTGCACAACGTTCACTCGTGGACTGATGTTGCACAAAGTGCACTCCCAGACTGATGTTGCACAACGTTCACTTGTGGACTGATGTTGCACAAAGTGCCCTCTTGGACTGATGTTGCACAACTTTCACTCTTGGACTGATGTTGCACAAAGTGCACTCGTGGACTGATATTGCACAACTTTCACTCTTGGACTCATGTTGCACAAAGTGCACTCGTGGACTGATATTGCACAACATTCACTCTTGAACTGATGTTGCAGAAAGTGCCCTCCCGGACTGATGTTGCACAACTTTCACTCGTGGACTGATGTTGCGCAAAGTGCACTCCCAGACTGAATTTGCACAACGTTCACTCGTGGACTGATGTTGCACAAAGTGCACTCCCAGACTAATGTTGCACAAAGTGCACTACTGGACTGATGCTACACAAAGTGCCATCCCGGAATGATGTTGCACAACGTTCACTCTTGGACTGATGTTGCAGAAAGTGCCCTCCCAGACTGATGTTGCACAAAGTGCACTCCCGGACTGATGTTGCACAACTTTCACTCGTGGACTGATGTTGCACAAAGTGCACTCCCAGACTGAAGTTGCACAATGTTCACTCATGGACTGATGTTGCACAAAGTGCACTCCCAGACTGAATTTGCACAATGTTCACTCGTGGACTGATGTTGCACAAAGTGCCCACTCAGACTGATTTTGCACAAAGTGCACTCCCGGATTGATGTTGCACAACGTTCACTTGTGGACTGATGTTGCACAAAGTGCACTCCCAGACTGATGTTGCACAACGTTCACTCTTGGACTGATGTTGCACAAAGTGCACTCCAGGACTGATATTGCACAACCCCGTTCACTCGTGGACTGATGTTGCACAACGTTCACTCGTGGACTGATGTTGCACAAAGTGCCCACTCGGACTGATGTTGCACAATGTTCACTCTTGGACTCCTGTTGCACAAAGTGCACTCCAGGACTGATATTGCACTACGTTCACTCTTGGACTGATTTTGCACAAAGTGCCCTCTCGGATTGATGTTGCACAACGTTCACTCTTGGACTGATGTTGCACTAAGTGCACTCCAGGACTGATATTGCACTACGTTCACTCTTGGACTGATGTTGCAGAAAGTGCCCTCCCGGACTGATGTTGCACATATTTCACTCGTGGACTGATGTTGCAGAAAGTGCCCTCCCGGACTGATGTTGCACAAATTGCACTCTTGGACTGATGTTGCACAAATTGCACTACCGGACTGATGTTACACAAAGTGCAATCCCGGACTGATGTTGCACAACTTTCACTCATGGACTGATGTTGCACAAAGTGCACTCCCAGACTGAATTTGCACAATGTTCACTCGTGGACTGATGTTGCACAAAGTGCCCACTCAGACTGATTTTGCACAAAGTGCACTCCCGGACTGATGTTGCACAACGTTCACTTGTGGACTGATGTTGCACAAAGAGCACTCCCAGACTGATATTGCACAATGTTCACTCGTGGACTGATGTTGCACAAAGTGCCCACTCAGACTGATTTTGCACAAAGTGCCCTCCCGGACTGATGTTGCACAACGTTCACTTGTGGACTGATGTTGAACAAAGTGCCCTCTTGGACTGATGTTGCACAACGTTCACTCTTGGACTGATGTTGCACAAAGTGCACTCCAGGACTGATATTGCACAACCCCGTTCACTCGTGGACTGATGTTGCACAACGTTCACTCGTGGACTGATGTTGCACAATGTGCACTCCCAGACTGATGTTGCACAACGTTCACTTGTGGACTGATGTTGCACAAAGTGCCCTCTTGGACTGATGTTGCACAACGTTCACTCGTGGACTGATGTTGCACAACGTTCACTCGTGGACTGATGTTGCACAAAGTGCCCACTCGGACTGATGTTGCACAATGTTCACTCTTGGACTCATGTTGCACAAAGTGCACTCCAGGACTGATATTGCCCAACGTTCACTCTTGAACTGATTTTGCACAAAGTGCCCTCTCGGATTGATGTTGCACAACGTTCACTCTTGGACTGATGTTGCACAAAGTGCACTCCAGGACTGATATTGCACTACGTTCACTCTTGGACTGATGTTGCAGAAAGTGCCCTCCCGGACTGATGTTGCACAACTTTCGCTCGTGGACTGATGTTGCACAAAGTGCACTCCCGGACTGAATTTGCACAACGTTCACTCGTGGACTGATGTTGCACAAAGTATACTCCCGGACTGAATTTGCACAACGTTCACTCGTGGACTGATGTTGCACAAAGTGCACTCCCAGACTAATGTTGCACAAAGTGCACTACTGGACTGATGTTACACAAAGTGCAATCCCGGACTGATGTTGCACAACGTTCACTCTTGGACTGATGTTGCACAAAGTGCACTCCCAGACTAATGTTGCACAAAGTGCACTACTGGACTGATGTTACACAAAGTGCAATCCCGGAATGATGTTGCACAACGTTCACTCTTGGACTGATGTTGCACAAAGTGCACTCCAGGACTGATGTTGCACAACGTTCACTCGTGGACTGATGTTGCACAAAGTGCACTCCCAGACTGATGTTGCACAACGTTCACTCGTGAACTGATGTTGCACAAAGTGCTCTCTCGGATAGATGTTGCACAATGTTCACTCGTGGACAGATGTTGCACAAAGTGCACTCCCAGACTGATGTTGCACAACGTTCACTCGTGGACTGATATTGCACAAAGTGCCCTCTTGGACTGATGTTGCAAAACGTTCACTTGTGGACTGATGTTGCCCAAAGTGCACACCAAGACTGATGTTGCACAACATTCACTGATGGACTGATGTTGCACAAAGTGCCCTCTCGGACTGATGTTGCACTAAGTGCCCTCTCGGACTGATGTTGCACAACGTTCCCTCTTGGACATGATGTTGCACAACGTTCACTCTTGGACTGATGTTGCACTAAGTGCCCTCTCGGACTGATGTTGCACAACGTTCCCTCTTGGACATGATGTTGCACAACGTTCACTCTTGGACTGATGTTGCACAACGTTCACTCATGGACTGATGTATCACAAAGTGCCCTATCGGATTGATGTTGCTCAAAATGAACTCCCGGACTGATGTTGCACAATGTTCACTCGTGGACAGATGTTGAACAAAGTACATTCTCGAACTGATATTGCCCAACGTTCACTCTTGGACTGATGTTGCTGAAACTGCCCTGTCGGACTGATACTGCACAAAGTGCTCTCCCGGACTGATGTTGCACAACGTTCACTCGTGGACTGATGTTGCACAAAGTGCCCTCTCGGACAGATGTTGCATAACATTCACTCTCAGACTGATGTTGCACAAAGTGCCCTCTCAGACTGATGTTGCACAACGTTCACTCGTGGACTGATGTTGCACAAAGTGCCCTCTCGGACAGATGTTGCACAATGTTCACTCGTGGACTGATGTTGCACAAAGTTAACTCCCAGCCTGATGTTGCACAACCTTCACTCGTGGACTGATATTGCACAAAGTGCCCTCTTGGACTGATGTTGCACAACGTTCACTCGTGGACTGATGTTGCACAAATTGCCCTCCCGGACTGATGTTGCACAACTTTCACTTGTGGACTGATATTGCACAAAGTGCCCTCTTGGACTGATGTTGCACAACGTTCACTCTTGGACTGATGTTGCATAAAGTGCACTCCAGGACTGATGTTGCACAACGTTCACTCGTGGACTGATGTTGCACAAAGTGCACTCCCAGACTGATGTTGCACAACGTTCACTCGTGAACTGATGTTGCACAAAGTGCTCTCTTGGACAGATGTTGCACAATGTTCACTCGTGGACAGATGTAGCACAAAGTGCACTCCCAGACTGATGTTGCACAACGTTCCCTCGTGTACTGATATTGCACAAAGTGCCCTCTTGGACTGATGTTGCACAACGTTCACTCGTGGACTGATGATGCACAAAGTGCCCTCCCGGACTGATGTTGCACAACTTTCACTTGTGGACTGATGTTGCCCAAAGTGCACACCCAGACTGATGTTGCACAACATTCACTGATGGACTGATGTTGCACAAAGTGCCCTCTCGGACTGATGTTGCACAAAGTGCCCTCTCGGACTGATGTTGCACAAAGTGCCCTCGCGGACTGACGTTGCACAACGTTCACTCGTGGACTGATGTTGCAGAAAGTGCCCTCCCGGACTGATGTTGCACAAATTGCACTACCGGACTGATGTTACACAAAGTGCAATCCCGGATTGATGTTGCACAACTTTTTCTCGTGGACTGATGTTGCACAAAGTGCACTCCCAGACTGAAGTTGCACAATGTTCACTCATGGACTGATGTTGCACAAAGTGCACTCCCAGACTAAATTTGCACAATGTTCACTTGTGGACTGATGTTGAACAAAGTGCCCTCCTGGACTGATGTTGCACAACGTTCACTCTTGGACTGATGTTGCACAACGTTCACTCGTGGACTGAGGTTGCACAAAGTGCGCTCTTAGACTGATGTTGCACAACGTTCTCTTGTGGACTTATGTTGCACAAAGTGCACTCTCGGGCTGATATTTCACAACATTCACTCGTGGCCTGATGTTGCACAAAGTGCCCACTCGTACTGATTTTGCACAAAGTGCACTCACGGACTGATGTTGCACAACGTTCACTCGTGGACTGATGTCGCACAAAGTGACCTCTTGGACTGTTGTTGCACAAAGTGCACTACTGGACTGATGTTACACAAAGTGCAATCGTGGACTGATGTTGCACAAAGTGCACTCCCAGACCGATGTTGCACAACGTTCACTTGTGGACTGATGTTGAACAAAGTGCCCTCTTGGACTGATGTTGCACAACGTTCACTCTTGGACTGATGTTGCACAACGTTCACTCGTGGACTGATGTTGCACAAAGTGCACTCCCAGACTGATGTTGCACAACGTTCACTTGTGGACTGATGTTGCACAAAGTGCACTCCCAGACTGAAGTTGCACAATATTCACTCATGGACTGATGTTGCACAAAGTGCACTCCCAGACTAAATTTGCACAATGTTCACTTGTGGACTGATGTTGAACAAAGTGCCCTCCTGGACTGATGTTGCACAACGTTCACTCTTGGACTGATGTTGCACAACGTTCACTCGTGGACTGATGTTGCACAAAGTGCGCTCTTAGACTGATGTTGCACAACGTTCTCTTGTGGACTTATGTTGCACAAAGTGCACTCTCGGGCTGATATTTCACAACATTCACTCGTGGACTGATGTTGCACAAAGTGCCCACTCGTACTGATTTTGCACAAAGTGCACTCACGGACTGATGTTGCACAACGTTCACTCGTGGACTGATGTCGCACAAAGTGACCTCTTGGACTGTTGTTGCACAAAGTGCACTACTGGACTGATGTCACACAAAGTGCAATCGTGGACTGATGTTGCACAAAGTGCACTCCCAGACCGATGTTGCACAACGTTCACTTGTGGACTGATGTTGAACAAAGTGCCCTCTTGGACTGATGTTGCACAACGTTCACTCTTGGACTGATGTTGCACAACGTTCACTCGTGGACTGATGTTGCACAAAGTGCACTCCCAGACTGATGTTGCACAACGTTCACTTGTGGACTGATGTTGCACAAAGTGCACTCCCAGACTGAAGTTGCACAATGTTCACTCATGGACTGATGTTGCACAAAGTGCACTCCCAGACTAAATTTGCACAATGTTCACTTGTGGACTGATGTTGAACAAAGTGCCCTCCTGGACTGATGTTGCACAACGTTCACTCTTGGACTGATGTTGCACAACGTTCACTCGTGGACTGATGTTGCACAAAGTGCACTCCCAGACTGATGTTGCACAACGTTCACTTGTGGACTGATGTTGCACAAAGTGCACTCCCAGACTGAAGTTGCACAATGTTCACTCATGGACTGATGTTGCACAAAGTGCCCTCTTGGACTGATGTTGCACAACTTTCACTCTTGGACTGATGTTGCACAAAGTGCACTCGTGGACTGATATTGCACAACTTTCACTCTTGGACTGATGTTGCACAAAGTGCACTCGTGGACTGATGTTGCACAACTTTCACTCTTGGACTCATGTTGCACAAAGTGCACTCGTGGACTGATATTGCACAACATTCACTCTTGAACTGATGTTGCAGAAAGTGCCCTCCCGGACTGATGTTGCACAACTTTCACTCGTGGACTGATGTTGCGCAAAGTGCACTCCCAGACTGAATTTGCACAACGTTCACTCGTGGACTGATGTTGCACAAAGTGCACTCCCAGACTAATGTTGCACAAAGTGCACTACTGGACTGATGCTACACAAAGTGCCATCCCGGAATGATGTTGCACTACGTTCACTCTTGGACTGATGTTGCATAAAGTGCACTCCAGGACTGATGTTGCACAACGTTCACTCGTGGACTGATGTTGCACAAAGTGCTCTCTTGGACTGATGTTGCAAAACGTTCACTCGTGGTCTGATGTATCACAAAGTGCCCTATCGGATTGATGTTGCTCAAAGTGAACTCCCGGACTGATGTTGTACAATGTTCACTCGTGGACAGATGTTGCACAAAGTACATTCTCGAACTGATATTGCACTACGTTCACTCTTGGACTGATGTTGCAGAAAGTGCCCTCCCGGACTGATGTTGCACAAAGTGCACTACTGGACTGATGTTACACAAAGTGCAATCCCGGACTGATATTGCACAACGTTCACTCTTGGACTGATGTTGCACAAAGTGCACTCCAGGACTGATGTTGCACAACGTTCACTCGTGGACTGATGTTGCACAACGTTCACTCTTGGACTGATGTTGCACAAAGTGCACTCCAGGACTGATGTTGCACAACGTTCACTCGTGGACTGATGTTGCACAACGTTCACTCTTGGACTGATGTTGCACAAAGTACATTCTCGAACTGATATTGCACAACATTCACTCGTGGACTGATGTTGCACAACATTCATTCTCGGACTGATGTTGCACAAAGTGCCCTCTTGGACTGATGTTGCACAATGTTCACTCATGGACTGATGTTGCACAAAGTGCCCACATGGACTGATGTTGCACAAAGTGCACTCTCGGACTGATGTTGCACAATGTTCACTCATGGACTGATGTTGCACAACGTTCACTCTTGGACTGATGTTGCACAAAGTGCACTCCAGGACTGATGTTGCACAACGTTCACTCGTGGACTGATGTTGCACAAAGTGCACTCCCAGACTGATGTTGCACAACGTTCACTTGTGGACTGATGTTGCACAAAGTGCACTCCCAGACTGAAGTTGCACAATATTCACTCATGGACTGATGTTGCACAAAGTGCACTCCCAGACTAAATTTGCACAATGTTCACTTGTGGACTGATGTTGAACAAAGTGCCCTCCTGGACTGATGTTGCACAACGTTCACTCTTGGACTGATGTTGCACAACGTTCACTCGTGGACTGATGTTGCACAAAGTGCGCTCTTAGACTGATGTTGCACAACGTTCTCTTGTGGACTTATGTTGCACAAAGTGCACTCTCGGGCTGATATTTCACAACATTCACTCGTGGACTGATGTTGCACAAAGTGCCCACTCGTACTGATTTTGCACAAAGTGCACTCACGGACTGATGTTGCACAACGTTCACTCGTGGACTGATGTCGCACAAAGTGACCTCTTGGACTGTTGTTGCACAAAGTGCACTACTGGACTGATGTCACACAAAGTGCAATCGTGGACTGATGTTGCACAAAGTGCACTCCCAGACCGATGTTGCACAACGTTCACTTGTGGACTGATGTTGAACAAAGTGCCCTCTTGGACTGATGTTGCACAACGTTCACTCTTGGACTGATGTTGCACAACGTTCACTCGTGGACTGATGTTGCACAAAGTGCACTCCCAGACTGATGTTGCACAACGTTCACTTGTGGACTGATGTTGCACAAAGTGCACTCCCAGACTGAAGTTGCACAATGTTCACTCATGGACTGATGTTGCACAAAGTGCACTCCCAGACTAAATTTGCACAATGTTCACTTGTGGACTGATGTTGAACAAAGTGCCCTCTTGGGCTGAATTTGCACAACGTTCACTCTTGGACTGATGTTGCACAAAGTGCACTCCAGGACTGATATTGCACAACCCCGTTCACTCGTGGACTGATGTTGCACAACGTTCACTCGTGAACTGATGTTGCACAAAGTGCACTCCCAGACTGATGTTGCACAACGTTCACTTGTGGACTGATGTTGCACAAAGTGCCCTCTTGGACTGATGTTGCACAACTTTCACTCTTGGACTGATGTTGCACAAAGTGCACTCGTGGACTGATATTGCACAACTTTCACTCTTGGACTGATGTTGCACAAAGTGCACTCGTGGACTGATGTTGCACAACTTTCACTCTTGGACTCATGTTGCACAAAGTGCACTCGTGGACTGATATTGCACAACATTCACTCTTGAACTGATGTTGCAGAAAGTGCCCTCCCGGACTGATGTTGCACAACTTTCACTCGTGGACTGATGTTGCGCAAAGTGCACTCCCAGACTGAATTTGCACAACGTTCACTCGTGGACTGATGTTGCACAAAGTGCACTCCCAGACTAATGTTGCACAAAGTGCACTACTGGACTGATGCTACACAAAGTGCCATCCCGGAATGATGTTGCACTACGTTCACTCTTGGACTGATGTTGCATAAAGTGCACTCCAGGACTGATGTTGCACAACGTTCACTCGTGGACTGATGTTGCACAAAGTGCTCTCTTGGACTGATGTTGCAAAACGTTCACTCGTGGTCTGATGTATCACAAAGTGCCCTATCGGATTGATGTTGCTCAAAGTGAACTCCCGGACTGATGTTGTACAATGTTCACTCGTGGACAGATGTTGCACAAAGTACATTCTCGAACTGATATTGCACTACGTTCACTCTTGGACTGATGTTGCAGAAAGTGCCCTCCCGGACTGATGTTGCACAAAGTGCACTACTGGACTGATGTTACACAAAGTGCAATCCCGGACTGATATTGCACAACGTTCACTCTTGGACTGATGTTGCACAAAGTGCACTCCAGGACTGATGTTGCACAACGTTCACTCGTGGACTGATGTTGCACAACGTTCACTCTTGGACTGATGTTGCACAAAGTGCACTCCAGGACTGATGTTGCACAACGTTCACTCGTGGACTGATGTTGCACAACGTTCACTCTTGGACTGATGTTGCACAAAGTACATTCTCGAACTGATATTGCACAACATTCACTCGTGGACTGATGTTGCACAACATTCATTCTCGGACTGATGTTGCACAAAGTGCCCTCTTGGACTGATGTTGCACAATGTTCACTCATGGACTGATGTTGCACAAAGTGCCCACATGGACTGATGTTGCACAAAGTGCACTCTCGGACTGATGTTGCACAATGTTCACTCATGGACTGATGTTGCACAACGTTCACTCTTGGACTGATGTTGCACAAAGTGCACTCCAGGACTGATGTTGCACAACGTTCACTCGTGGACTGATGTTGCACAAAGTGCCCTCTTGGACTGATGTTGCACAAAGTACATTCTCGAACTGATATTGCACAACATTCACTCGTGGACTGATGTCGCACAACATTCATTCTCGGACTGATGTTGCACAAAGTGCCCTCTTGGACTGATGTTGCACGACATTCACTCATGGACTGATGTTGCACTAAGTGCCCACGTGGACTGATGTTGCACAAAGTGCACTCTCGGACTGATGTTGCACAATGTTCACTCATGGACTGATGTTGCACAACATCCACTCTCGGACTGATGTTGCAGAAAGTGGACTCCCGGACTTACGTTGTACAAAGTGCACTCTTGGACAGATGTTGCACAAAGTGCGCTCTTAGACTGATGTTGCACAACGTTCTCTTGTGGACTTATGTTGCACAAAGTGCACTCTCGGGCTGATATTTCACAACATTCACTCGTGGACTGATGTTGCACAAAGTGCCCACTCGTACTGATTTTGCACAAAGTGCACTCACGGACTGATGTTGCACAACGTTCACTCGTGGACTGATGTCGCACAAAGTGACCTCTTGGACTGTTGTTGCACAAAGTGCACTACTGGACTGATGTCACACAAAGTGCAATCGTGGACTGATGTTGCACAAAGTGCACTCCCAGACCGATGTTGCACAACGTTCACTTGTGGACTGATGTTGAACAAAGTGCCCTCTTGGACTGATGTTGCACAACGTTCACTCTTGGACTGATGTTGCACAACGTTCACTCGTGGACTGATGTTGCACAAAGTGCACTCCCAGACTGATGTTGCACAACGTTCACTTGTGGACTGATGTTGCACAAAGTGCACTCCCAGACTGAAGTTGCACAATGTTCACTCATGGACTGATGTTGCACAAAGTGCACTCCCAGACTAAATTTGCACAATGTTCACTTGTGGACTGATGTTGAACAAAGTGCCCTCTTGGGCTGAATTTGCACAACGTTCACTCTTGGACTGATGTTGCACAAAGTGCACTCCAGGACTGATATTGCACAACCCCATTCACTCGTGGACTGATGTTGCACAACGTTCACTCGTGGACGGATGTTGCACAAAGTGCACTCCCAGACTGATGTTGCACAACGTTCACTTGTGGACTGATGTTGCACAAAGTGCCCTCTTGGACTGATGTTGCACAACTTTCACTCTTGGACTGATGTTGCACAAAGTGCACTCGTGGACTGATATTGCACAACTTTCACTCTTGGACTCATGTTGCACAAAGTGCACTCGTGGACTGATATTGCACAACATTCACTCTTGAACTGATGTTGCAGAAAGTGCCCACTCGTACTGATTTTGCACAAAGTGCACTCACGGACTGATGTTGCACAAAGTGCCCACATGGACTGATGTTGCACAAAGTGCACTCCCAGACTGAATTTGCACAACGTTCACTCGTGGACTGATGTTGCACAAAGTGCACTCCCAGACTAATGTTGCACAAAGTGCACTACTGGACTGATGCTACACAAAGTGCCATCCCGGAATGATGTTGCACTACGTTCACTCTTGGACTGATGTTGCATAAAGTGCACTCCAGGACTGATGTTGCACAACGTTCACTCGTGGACTGATGTTGCACAAAGTGCTCTCTTGGACTGATGTTGCAAAACGTTCACTCGTGGTCTGATGTATCACAAAGTGCCCTATCGGATTGATGTTGCTCAAAGTGAACTCCCGGACTGATGTTGTACAATGTTCACTCATGGACAGATGTTGCACAAAGTACATTCTCGAACTGATATTGCACTACGTTCACTCTTGGACTGATGTTGCAGAAAGTGCCCTCCCGGACTGATGTTGCACAAAGTGCACTACTGGACTGATGTTACACAAAGTGCAATCCCGGACTGATATTGCACAACGTTCACTCTTGGACTGATGTTGCACAAAGTGCACTCCAGGACTGATGTTGCACAACGTTCACTCGTGGACTGATGTTGCACAACGTTCACTCTTGGACTGATGTTGCACAAAGTGCACTCCAGGACTGATGTTGCACAACGTTCACTCGTGGACTGATGTTGCACAACGTTCACTCTTGGACTGATGTTGCACAAAGTACATTCTCGAACTGATATTGCACAACATTCACTCGTGGACTGATGTTGCACAACATTCATTCTCGGACTGATGTTGCACAAAGTGCCCTCTTGGACTGATGTTGCACAATGTTCACTCATGGACTGATGTTGCACAAAGTGCCCACATGGACTGATGTTGCACAAAGTGCACTCTCGGACTGATGTTGCACAATGTTCACTCATGGACTGATGTTGCACAACGTTCACTCTTGGACTGATGTTGCACAAAGTGCACTCCAGGACTGATGTTGCACAACGTTCACTCGTGGACTGATGTTGCACAAAGTGCCCTCTTGGACTGATGTTGCACAAAGTACATTCTCGAACTGATATTTCACAACATTCACTCGTGGACTGATGTCGCACAACATTCATTCTCGGACTGATGTTGCACAAAGTGCCCTCTTGGACTGATGTTGCACAACATTCACTCATGGACTGATGTTGCACTAAGTGCCCACGTGGACTGATGTTGCACAAAGTGCACTCTCGGACTGATGTTGCACAATGTTCACTCATGGACTGATGTTGCACAACATCCACTCTCGGACTGATGTTGCAGAAAGTGGACTCCCGGACTTACGTTGTACAAAGTGCACTCTTGGACAGATGTTGCACAAAGTGCGCTCTTAGACTGATGTTGCACAACGTTCTCTTGTGGACTTATGTTGCACAAAGTGCACTCTCGGGCTGATATTTCACAACATTCACTCGTGGACTGATGTTGCACAAAGTGCCCACTCGTACTGATTTTGCACAAAGTGCACTCACGGACTGATGTTGCACAACGTTCACTCGTGGACTGATGTCGCACAAAGTGACCTCTTGGACTGTTGTTGCACAAAGTGCACTACTGGACTGATGTTACACAAAGTGCAATCGTGGACTGATGTTGCACAAAGTGCACTCCCAGACTAATGTTGCACAATGTTCACTCGTGAACTGACGTTGCACAATGTTCACTTGTGGACTGATGTTGCACAAAGTGCACTCCCGGACTGATGTTGCACAATGTTCACTCCTGGACTGATGTTGCAGAACATTCACGCATGGACTGATGTTGCACAAAGTGCCCTCTCAGATTGATGTTGCACAAAGTGCCCTCTTGGACTGATGTTGCACAAAGTGCCCTCCCAGACTGATGTTGCACAATGTTCACTCATGGACTGATGTTGCACAAAGTGCACTCTTGGACTGATGTTGCACAAAGTGCACTCTCGGACTGATGTTGCACAAAGTGCACTCTTGGACTGATGTTGTAGAAGGTGCCCTCTTGGACTGATGTTGCACAAAATGCACTCCCGGACTGATGTTGCACAATGTTCACTCATGGACTGATGTTGCACAAAGTGCACTCTCGGACTGATGTTGCACAAAGTGCTCTCTCGGACTGATGTTGCACAACATTCACTCATGGACTGATGTTGCACAAAGTGCCCTCTCGGATTGATGTTGCACAAAGTGCCCTCTCGGACTGATGTTGCACAAAGTGCCCTCCCGGACTGATATTGCACAACATTCACTTGTGGACTGATGTTGCACAAAGTGCCCTCCCGGACTGATGTTGCACAACATTCACTCATGGACTGATGTTGCACTAAGTGCCCACGTGGACTGATGTTGCACAAAGTGCCCTCTCGGACTGATGTTGCACAATGTTCACTCGTGGACAGATGTTGCACAAAGTACATTCTCGAACTGATATTGCACAACGTTCACTCGTGGACTGATGTTGCACAACATTCACTCTCGGACTGATGTTGCACAAAGTGCACTCTCGGACTGACGTTGCACAAAGTGCCCTCCCGGACTTATGTTGCACACATGCCGTCCCGGACTAATGTTGCAAAACATTCACTCTCAGATTGATGTTGCACAAAATGCACTTTTGGACTGATGTTGCACAAAGTGCACTCACAGACTGATGTTGCACAATGTTCACTCGTGGACTGATGTTGCACTACGTTCACTCGTGGACTGATGTTGCACAAAGTGCACTCCCAGACTGATGTTGCACTACGTTCACTCGTGGACTGATGTTGCACAAAGTGCACTCCTAGACTGATGTTGCAAAATGGTTCAATCGTGGATTGATGTTGCACAAAGTGCCCTCTCGGACTGTTGTTGCACAACGTTCACTCTTGGACTGATGTTGCACAAAGTGCACTCCAGGACTGATGTTGTATAACGTTCACTCGTGGACTGATGTTGCACAAAGTGCCCTTTCGGACTGATGTTGCACAAAGTGCCCTTTCGGACTGATGTTGCGGAACGTTCACTCATGGACCGATGTTGCACAAAGTGCACTCCCGGACTGATGTTGCACAATGTACACTCCCACTCTGATGTTGCACAACGTTCACTCACGGACTGAACTCACACAAAATGCATTCAAGGACTGATCTTGCACAACATTCACTTGTGGACTGATGTTGCACAACATTCACTCTTGGACTGATGTTGCACAAAGTGCACTCCCAGACTGATGTTGCACAACGTGCCCTCCCGGACTGATGTTGCACAACATTCACTTGTGGACTGATGTTGCACAAAGTGCCCTCTCGGACTGATGTTGCACAATGTTCACTCGTGGACAGATGTTCCACAAAGTGCACTCCCGGACTGAATTTGCACAACGTTCACTCGTGGACAGATGTTGCACAAAGTACATTCTCGGACTGATATTGCACTACATTCACTCGTGGACTGATGTTGCACAACATTCACTCTCGGACTGATGTTGCACAAAGTGCCCTCTCGGATTGATGTTGCACAAAGTGCCCTCTTGGACTGATGTTGCACAAAGTGCCCTCCCAGACTGATGTTGCACAATGTTCACTCATGGACTGATGTTGCATTAAGTGCACTCTTGGACCGATGTTGCAGAAGGTGCCCTCTCGGACTGATGTTGCACAAAATGCATTCCCGGACTGATGTTGCACAACGTTCACCCATGGACTGATGTTGCACAAAGTGCCCTTGCGGACTGATGTTGCACAAAGTGCTCTTTCGGACTGATGTTGCACAAAGTGCACACCCGGACTGATGATGCACAATGTTCACTCATGGACTGATGTTGCACAAACTGCCCACGTGGACTGATGTTGCACAAAGTGCCCTCCCGGACTGATGTTGCACAACATTCACTTGTGGACTGATGTTGCACAAAGTGCCCTCCCGGACTGATGTTGCACAACATTCACTCATGGACTGATGTTGCACTAAGTGCCCACGTGGACTGATGTTGCACAAAGTGCCCTCTTGAACTGATGTTGCACAATGTTCACTCGTGGACAGATTGTGCACAATGTTCACTCGTGGACTGATGTTGCACAAAGTGCCCTCTCGGATTGATGTTGCACAAAGTGCCCTTTCGGACTGATGTTGCACAAAGTGCCCTCCCGGACTGATGTTGCACAACATTCACTTGTGGACTGATGTTGCACAAAGTGCACTCCCGGACTGCTGTTGCACAACATTCTCTCATGGACTGATGTTGCACTAAGTGCCCACGTGGACTGATGTTGCACAAAGTGCCCTCTCGGACTGATGTTGCACAACATTCTCTCATGGACTGATGTTGCACTAAGTGCCCACGTGGACTGATGTTGCACAAAGTGCCCTCCCGGACTGATGTTGCACAACATTCACTCATGGACTGATGTTGCACTAAGTGCCCACGTGGACTGATGTTGCACAAAGTGCCCTCTCGGACTGATGTTGCACAATGTTCACTCGTGGACAGATTGTGCACAATGTTCACTCGTGGACAGATGTTGCACAAAGTACATTCTCGAACTGATCTTGCACAACGTTCACTCGTGGACTGATGTTGCACAACATTCACTCTCGGACTGATGTTGCACAACGTTCACTCTTGGACTGATGTTGCACAAAGTGCCCTCCCGGACTGATGTTGCACAAAGTGCCCTCCCGGACTGATGTTGCAAAACATTCACTCTCAGACTGATGTTGCACAAAGTGCATTCTTGGACTGATGTTGCACAATGTTCACTCCTGGACCGATGTTGCACAATGTTCACTTGTGGACTGATGTTGCACAAAGTGCCCTTTCGGACTGATGTTGCACAAAGTGCACTCCCGGACTGATGTTGCACAATGTTCACTCCTGGACTGATGTTGCAGAACATTCACGCATGGACTGATGTTGCACAAAGTGCCCTCTCAGATTGATGTTGCACAAAGTGCCCTCTTGGACTGATGTTGCACAAAGTGCCCTCCCAGACTGATGTTGCACAATGTTCACTCATGGACTGATGTTGCACAAAGTGCACTCTCGGACTGATGTTGCACAAAGTGCACTCTTGGACTGATGTTGTAGAAGGTGCCCTCTTGGACTGATGTTGCACAAAATGCACTCCCGGACTGATGTTGCACAATGTTCACTCATGGACTGATGTTGCACAAAGTGCACTCTCGGACTGATGTTGCACAAAGTGCTCTCTCGGACTGATGTTGCACAAAGTGCACTCCCGGACTGATGATGCACAACATTCACTCATGGACTGATGTTGCACAAAGTGCCCTCTCAGATTGATGTTGCACAAAGTGCCCTCTCGGACTGATGTTGCACAACGTTCACTCTTGGACTGATGTTGCACAAAGTGCACTCCAGGACTGATGTTGTATAACGTTCACTCGTGGACTGATGTTGCACAAAGTGCCCTTTCGGACTGATGTTGCGGAACGTTCACTCATGGACCGATGTTGCACAAAGTGCACTCCCGGACTGATGTTGCACAATGTACACTCCCACTCTGATGTTGCACAACGTTCACTCACGGACTGAACTCACACAAAATGCATTCAAGGACTGATCTTGCACAACATTCACTTGTGGACTGATGTTGCACAAAGTGCCCACTCGGACTGATTTTGCACAAAGTGCTCTCCCGGACTGATGTTGCACAACGTTCACTCCAGGACTGATGTTGCTCAATGTTCACTCTTGGACTGATGTTGCACAATGTTCACTCTTGGACTGATGTTGCACAAAGTGCCCTCTCGGACACATGTTGCACAAAGTGCACTCATGGACTGATGCTGCACAAAGTGCATTCCCGGACTGATGTTGCACAATGTTCACTTGTGGACCGATGTTGCAAAATATGCACTCTCAGACTGATGTTGCTCAAAGTGCCCTCCCTCACTGATGTTGCACAAAGTTTACTCATGGACTGATGTTGCACAAAGTGCCCTCCCGGACTGATGTTGCACAAAGTGCCCTCTCGGACAGATGTTGCACAAACTGCACTCTTGGACTTATGTTGCACAAAGTACCCTCTTGGACTGATGTTGCACAAAGTGCACTCCCGGACTGATGTTGCACAACGTTCACTTGTGGACTGATGTTGCACAACGTTCACTCCAGGACTGATGCTGCACAAAGTGCATTCCCGGACTGATGTTGCACAATGTTCACTTGTGGACCGATGTTGCAAAATGTGCACTCTCAGACTGATGTTGCTCAAAGTGCCCTCCTGCATTGATGTTGCACAAAGTGCACTCCTGGACTGATGTTGCACAAAGTTCACTCATGGACTGATGTTGCACAAAGTGTCCTCCCGGACTGATGTTGCACAATGTTCACTCCTGTACTGATGTTGCACAAAGTTCACTCATGCACTGATGTTGCACAAAGTGCCCTCCCGGATTGATGTTGCACAAAGTGCCCTCTCGGACAGATGTTGCATAAACTGCACTCTTGGACTTATGTTGCACAAAGTACCCTCTCGGACTGATGTTGCACAAAGTGCACTCCCGGACTGATGTTGCACAACGTTCACTCATGGACTGATGTTGCAAAAAGTGCATTCCCGGACTGATGTTGCACAACGTTCACTTGTGGACTGATGTTGCAAAATGTGCACTCTCAGACTGATGTTGCTCAATGTGCCCTCCCGGACTGATGTTGCTCTAAGTGCCCTCCTGGACTGATGTGGCACAAAATGCATTCCCGGACTGATGTTGCACAAAGTGCACTCTTGGACTGATGTTGTGCAAAGTGCACTCCCAGACTGATGTTGCACAACGTTCACTCATGGTCTGTTGTTGCACAAAGTGCCCTCCCGGACTGATGTTGCACAAAGTGCACTCTCGGACTGATGTTGTGCAAAGTGCATTCCCAGACTGATGTTGCACAACGTTCACTCGTGGACTGATGTTGCAAAAAGTGCACTCCTGGACAGATGTTGCACAAAATGCACTCCCGGACTGATGTTGCACAAAGTGCCCTCCCCGTCTGATGTTGCACAACATTCACTCGTGGACTGATGTTGCACAAAGTGCCCTCTCGGACTGTTGTTGCACAACGTTCACTCTTGGACTGATGTTGCACAAAGTGCACTCCAGGACTGATGTTGTATAACGTTCACTCTTGGACTGATGTTGCACAAATTGCACTCCAGGACTGATGTTGTATAACGTTCACTCGTGGACAGATTGTGCACAATGTTCACTCGTGGACAGATGTTGCACAAAGTACATTCTCGAACTGATCTTGCACAACGTTCACTCGTGGACTGATGTTGCACAACATTCACTCTCGGACTGATGTTGCACAACGTTCACTCTTGGACTGATGTTGCACAAAGTGCCCTCCCGGACTGATGTTGCACAAAGTGCCCTCCCGGACTGATGTTGCAAAACATTCACTCTCAGACTGATGTTGCACAAAGTGCATTCTTGGACTGATGTTGCACAATGTTCACTCCTGGACCGATGTTGCACAATGTTCACTTGTGGACTGATGTTGCACAAAGTGCCCTTTCGGACTGATGTTGCACAAAGTGCACTCCCGGACTGATGTTGCACAATGTTCACTCCTGGACTGATGTTGCAGAACATTCACGCATGGACTGATGTTGCACAAAGTGCCCTCTCAGATTGATGTTGCACAAAGTGCCCTCTTGGACTGATGTTGCACAAAGTGCCCTCCCAGACTGATGTTGCACAATGTTCACTCATGGACTGATGTTGCACAAAGTGCACTCTCGGACTGATGTTGCACAAAGTGCACTCTTGGACTGATGTTGTAGAAGGTGCCCTCTTGGACTGATGTTGCACAAAATGCACTCCCGGACTGATGTTGCACAATGTTCACTCATGGACTGATGTTGCACAAAGTGCACTCTCGGACTGATGTTGCACAAAGTGCTCTCTCGGACTGATGTTGCACAAAGTGCACTCCCGGACTGATGATGCACAACATTCACTCATGGACTGATGTTGCACAAAGTGCCCTCTCAGATTGATGTTGCACAAAGTGCCCTCTCGGACTGATGTTGCACAACGTTCACTCTTGGACTGATGTTGCACAAAGTGCACTCCAGGACTGATGTTGTATAACGTTCACTCGTGGACTGATGTTGCACAAAGTGCCCTTTCGGACTGATGTTGCGGAACGTTCACTCATGGACCGATGTTGCACAAAGTGCACTCCCGGACTGATGTTGCACAATGTACACTCCCACTCTGATGTTGCACAACGTTCACTCACGGACTGAACTCACACAAAATGCATTCAAGGACTGATCTTGCACAACATTCACTTGTGGACTGATGTTGCACAAAGTGCCCA